>NC_071285.1:44024528-44258327 GCF_943735745.2 Anopheles bellator | reverse complement strand
GAGAGAGAGAGAGAGAGAGAGAGAGAGAGAGAGAGAGAGAGAGAGAGAGAGCCTCTGAATGATGTCTAGAATCGGGCATGTTGGGTGTCGTCGACCGTTATCTGTGGGACCGCAGTGCCGGCACCAAGAAGCGTCAATCAATTGAACATCAGTCATCGGAACATCCGGTGCCAAGTGGATCGGAGCATCCCGGAGCGAACTCATTACACCCCGCGCTCCGCCCAGTCGTGGACCATGATGTTTGCCGGCCCGGTCGCTGAATAATGAATATTTTAAGCCATTAATTCCCGATGAAACGTTGAAGGATGCCGCTACGCTATCCTGGCTGCGAACCCTTTCCTGTTCGGACGGGGAAAATAAATGCTCCCTGTTCGCATATCATCAACGACCTGCCAGGATGGCAGCCGACTCCCGCCCATTCCCGGTGATGCCTGAGGAGTCGTCGTCGTCGTCGTCTGATTGTAATTTACGGTCCGCGCTGGAACAACGAATCTACCCTAAGATGGCGAGCGAGACGATAGTGTGGCTGTTGAATGGCCAGCCGGGGTCACCGAGGCTGGACCGGAACAGTGGACAGTAAATTTTCATCAACTTTCCATTTTTCGCCAGCTGTAGAGTTTTCAACCAGTTGCTGTAGAGTTGCTCCGTACCTTTCGCTCCGGCCAGACCTGAGACTGGCTTCGTTTGGGAAGTGACGGAAGTGACGTACTGAAATTTTGTCTAACCGTTTAAGAAGCTTCGGCGGATCGTTCTTCGTTGCGCAAGGATAGGAGTCTGCGGTGCCTTCCGTTTTCTTTGTGCTGCATAAAGGTGCAATTTTTCTCGCCGTTATCGACTGAATATCTAAGCTGGCAGTTCGCCTGAGTTTCCCGTCTAGTGCAGTGCAGTTGATATTTGAGTATTTTTAAAATAAAGAAACCTTGCTTAAAGTTTTAGAGAGTCGTTTAATGAGAACTCACCGGCATTTGAATATTTAAACAAATTTACATTCCTTTTTGCGTTGATAGTTTCCCGAGGTGAGCATTGCATAAAAGAATCTGGCAGCACAACATCCGTTAGGTTCACCGTTGAAGCGGAGAACGCTGCAACGGTGCACGGCCCGAATCGGGCAATCTAATAACGGAGAATAAATTTGCATAATTGTATTATATTTTGACGTAATTGTAGCATATTCATAGTGGCTCTCCGTGATACGTATGACAGAAAAAATTATCTCTCTTCCAGCACGCGAAAAGCATAGAGAGACAGTTTCACTATGAGAAGCACACTTACACAAAATGGATCGTTTTTAAACTAATTATAAATATCTTTAAACGCTTCTCGAAACTAATTACAGATAGTTTTAGCTGTAGAACTGTGGCTGCGTATAAGCCTGCTCACGGCGCAACGCCGGAATTTATGCTGATCAGATGCATCACCGGCGGATGCCTTATGGTCTCTTATAACATTATCCATAACTTCAGAGTACCGTGCGCTCGTGCTGTGCAGTGCAGGTGCTATCCGTTTGCCGGAAATAAATCTTCATAATGCAGCCGAGCACCAACGAGATGGAAAATTTTCCCATCGCACCACAACATCTCGCGGCTCCCGGCCTGCAAGCTTGCTTGGGGTGTGCTTAAGTATCTTAAGCTTTCATCCGTCAAATTTAGAGCATCACCGACCGAGTGAACAGGTGGATGAGAGCGAATTTTCCTCAGCTCAAGAATCACACGGCGATGGCATCCAGCGCGAGGATCATGCTGTTCACGGTGAAACCAAAAGAACTGCGCACAGACTCGGTGTCGATGCTGTCTTATATCAGCTTTATTTGGGAGCGAACAGCGTACTTAATTCGGTGGATTTAAACAGATTGTCTCTGGTGGCAACTCTTAGTATCATACTTTGGACAATTTGAGGGCAAAAATTATTCAGCACAGGAGAAAAAATTAATTGATGGAAGACTTTATATTTTAATTTGAATCAATAATTATTTTCTAGCAATATTGTTCTATTATTTAAATTAAGAAAAGTATAAGTGATATATCGTTAAATTTTGGCAACTCAGGTAATTTCTGCGGCTGGCTCGCCCGGATAAACCGCCCACGGCAGTGGGAAGAAAATATTTAATAATTTCCGAGCAGACGACCATAAGAAGGATCCGCTTTCTTCCTATGAGTCATTCTACTACGGTCTCCACGGCCGGGCTCGCCATTATCGGGCTCGCGCAGGTATCGTTACTTTTAGGAAAAATTGTAGCCATCGCTGCGGGTGGTTATCGAAATGCAAACATTAAATGAATTTCTTCTCTTTGAAGATAAACTTACAGACGGCGAACCGGCGGCGCACAAACAACAATATCCTCTATCTGCGCCAAGCTGACGCGTTGAAAGCAATACTTGTGGCTCCTTTCCTCGGGGGCTGTTCTCGCCCCACCGGAACGGGCCCGTGCTTCCGGTTCCGGTGGGCGAGGAAGAACAAATACAAAGGGGCACCGTAAAGGTCGCCGGGACCGTGAAATTGCGCCCGGCCTTCGGCGGGATCAAGTAGCTATTTGTAGGCAAACGATATTTCCTTGTGAATGCGCCCCAAACAGAAAGTTGGCCGACGGGAATTAAGCAAATAAGAGGACGAAATGAGTCACTCAGCGAAGTTGTTGTATTACGGCGAAGATGTGTTGTGGCTACATTTTTTGAAAAACTTCAAAAGTTGCTCAGAAGATATGCGTAGAACTGTGAAAACTACAGTAATCGAAACAATTGTTAGTAGCACCGTTATCCATCTGGCGAATTAAATTCTACACTTTTCCGAAAGATTCAATCCATGCGAGCAGCCGGCGGACGGACCCTCTCCAACGTGAGCCAGAAGAAAACCCATCAGGCCAATCATCCAGGTCGGTGGTGCACGAATTACACGCTCTAATTGGAAATTGTGTTGGTTAAAAATTGGCAACCGGTTACGAAGGGAATAACGCCAGAGCACGGTACGCAAGAATCCGGAGCTAAAACAAGGTTACCGCTCGAATGAAATCGACAAGCCTGATTAGGAGGGCCCCTCCCGGTCTGCCCAGTAACGGTATGCTAATTCGACAGAACTGTTGCCGGAAGCGTCCTTCGCGTACCTTCACCCTGTTTGCAACTCCGGCCGAGGGATAAAAATTTTCGCAAGGAAATTGAAAAGAGAAAAACTCCATAATGTCTTCCATTTCCGACACGTTCATTTGCAATCATTTCGGCAAGCGGCAGATTCCGTTCGGCGGGAGATTGAGATGCCGAAACGATTCCATCGTATTCATTTTTGATATTTTACGAGAGTTTGCGATATTATGATTCGGTGCTGAGTGATGTGTGCAAATTTTGACGTTCAATGAGCGTAGCAAAAACTCAGATAAACATTATCTTTTGGACGCGAACATCGGTGAGGAAAATGTTCAATTTATTTGAATATGTGATTTACATAAAAGCGGCTATAAAATATGCAACGAAGCAAATTCTACAAATTATTGTAATGCAATGTAATTTACTGTAATGCATAGTTCTGCAATACAAATAAAGAAGCAGGAAAAATTCGATTTTCTTTACATTTCTAGCTTCATTTCGCTAGTTTTAGTATTGAGAAAGTTCATTAGGCCTTCCTTCTTTTGATTAAATGAAAACCAGTCGAATCGAATCAGTCGAAAGCTTCGTTTCCATTGTTCATCAAGGCCAACAAATAAAACCAACATCAAGGCTCGTAGTAAAAAAAGGATACAACCGAACGGCCTAATGAACTTACCATCGCGTCGACACACCTTAAGGGAAGTTAGAACTTTTCGAATCACTCAGAAAATCGAAAATCCAGGCCCATGGTCATAAAATCCTGCCACGGCACAAGAAAACAATAGCTACTACCCACTGGTAGTGGCATCGCGCAGGAAAGCAATATGAGAAACTAACAGCGGAGGAACTAATTTGGTTTGATTGGAATTTTATGGTGCATAAATAGACCCACCGTCGGTTCCCAAAGTGACTTTCGGTACTACGGGTGGCTCTATTGGTTTCGCGTGCCTTTGTTTGATGTATAAATCAAATGAGATGGATGTTTGCTGTGCGGATGGAAAAATTATCACAAAACCCGGCAACGTTCTTTGAATGAAACTTAATCAACGGCGAACAGCAATTCCATCCCGGTGCCGTCGGGAAGACAGTTCAACAATCACCCAGGCGGACACATTATGCATTCCTGCAACTGCACCGGTTCCGATGGTTCACATCTGCGGTGCCCAGTTTGCATCTGATTTTAATGATCGTTGCTAACAGAATAATTACGAATTGTTTGTTCGTCGAAGTGAATTTCAATTGCACTACCCGCAGGAAAAACCGATCGGTATGGGGCACACGTTCGAATAGTTCCTAGAAATTAATAGCAGCACCCAGAGCATCATGCTGGGCAGCGCAGAGCAGCAGCTAGGAATTCACTATCAAGGCAATCAATAGCCCTCAGTAATTAGACATGATTTGTTTTGGAAAGCCACCGGTGGTACGGCCTTATGATTACATTTGATGTACCATCGGTAATGAAGCTACCAAATTGAATTCGATTTTGCACATTTGATTGCTAATCATGGTTCCGGCAAATTTCCATTCGTTTGCGGCCATAAAGAGCAATCGAGTTATTGCATTTGTGACATTTTGTATCAACTTTTTTGAATGATTTTGTCTGCGAATATTTTATGTTGTTTCAATGTTAATTTTCCTAAACCATAGTCTATTTAATGGAAAACAAATTGCATTTTTTGCATTGAAAAGAAAAGCCGCCATATAAAGTGGCCGTAAAAGCGAAAGTTGGGCAAACATATTAAGCCAAGTAGCAACGAACGAATCAGGAGACCAACCGTAAGGCAGGCCTTAGAGTCGTAGTGGCACGATTTCACGTTTTCGTGAAACTGTATCTCACTCACGTAAATCGGCCAACAAAGAACGAGTCAAGACGACGATGGTTTGCTTGCAATGTTGGTGTGCCCCGTGCGACGTCACGTCTTCTTCGATTCGGGAATCGGCACACACAGTTGACAGTCGGATTGTGGCTCCAAGATGACGGTGGAGCAAATAAATAAAAATTCAATCAGATATTTATACATCCTGTTACGTATCATAAAACGTCTGAAATTTCGTCTGTAGATTGCATCACTATTCATGAGCCGGCATCGGTTCATGGCTGCAGCAAACGAATCAAACTCCGACCACACGGAAAACCGGAAGCGTCTAGAGCAAGAGAGATAGTGAGAGAGTAAATGCGTTTCCGGTCAAACGAAGATAGTCCTTTTTTAGTTTTCAAAACC
The DNA here is from genome assembly GCF_943735745.2 of Anopheles bellator. Lineage (NCBI taxonomy): Eukaryota > Metazoa > Arthropoda > Insecta > Diptera > Culicidae > Anopheles > Anopheles bellator. The sequence goes on along the minus strand of NC_071285.1, from coordinate 44,253,031 downwards.
ACCATAAAAAGCCGTGTTTTCCAGCAGCGACCGTCCGTCCTGTGTCCATTGCCAACAATAGCACCTATTGAGCTTTAATGTACGATTCAGAGGATTCACCGGATCGAGCCGCACAGGATTACGACACGAGTATTGACACGAACACTCGATACACCGTGCACCCGATACCATCGGCCATTACTGACACTTAATTTCAGCGTGCCACAAGCCGTGAACCGATGAAAGGCTACGATTGCATTTTCAGTTTTTAGTTTTTATTTATTCAAACGCACTCCCGGAGTGCATTGCGAGCAGAAATTACGATAATGTGCGGTTCGTTAGGCATGTGTTAGGTGTTTAATTTTTTTTTGGTGTGCCACAATCGGCACTTCGGCCAATGATTTATCCCGATGGTCGGACAGCGGTTTAATAGAGGGGCTCGCCCCATCGTACGGTGACATTTTCACAACGCTTGTGACCCGTCGAAAAGCTTGTGGAAATTTATTTGCATTCGCCAGCAGCAGTAGCGACCCGGGGCCTGCATTTGAGTGCCGATCGGAATCTCTGTACATCCGGCAACGGGTTGACCGGGCCTGATAGGAACCGGGAAAGCCAGCCGCCAGGGTTCCTCCAGCCCAAGCTTACACCACGGCATTAGCCGTCGCTGCCAATCAATCTGCCCCCGGATCCGGTTGTGGAGGTAAAAAAGGACGGCCGCCTAAACTGCCGCCCAACGGGGGCCGGATATTGAGCAATACGGTGCCGTGGCCGTCCCGGTGGGTGGCCGTTTGTCAGACTCACGTCGCCGATGACTCGTAAAATACGCTCGGGATTCGATGTTTCCACTTTGGAGATTTGCAATTTCGGTCCCGGCGCCCCGAAGAAAGGCGCGTGGCGCGTCTCCGGGAACTGCGTACTTACATCAATCCACTGGCAGTGATGGAAAAGTGTTCTCCGGGTGGGCCCTTAGCCGGGCTACCAGCGAAGCCCATCATCTTGGTTGGTGTATTTGGTAAATATCAAAGATTGGTTTCTCGCTTCGGTGCGCTTTGATGTATGGCGGCGGCGACGACGGTACTTGGTCGGATTACAACAAAAGGGTAAAAAATCGTTTCCATTTTTTTCGAGATCATTCCACTTGCAGCCCTGTTGTAGGTAATATGCCGCCTACATTCAGCGGGTCGGGTTCGTTTAACTCGTGTCAATACACCGTGTATTGAAAGTTGTCGAAAGATCGATGGCGTTCGGGGAAACCGCTTTTCGCAAGACGGTGCTGAAGAAGAAGTACGTAGGAAAAATGGAGAAATTGGATTGCTGGTGTGTATTGATACAAATTGAGCGCTTCGAAGCGGTATTAGGGACCATTGTGAACCGATTATGCATATCCAGATTATCGAGCTACAATGTGTCCGGTATCGGTTTATACCGAGACGACACTATCTCTCAAATGACGTTCAGCTGATTATTTCGAAGCTTCATACGAAGTTCTTTAAATTTTGATTTAATCTTAATATTTTTTATGCTGAAATGGGAGTTTTCTGATGACATTTGAAGATGTGTTGAGAACTATTCTGAATTCTGAATTCTCTTTAGAGATCCTTATTCTAAAAATGCTTGGCCAACGCAATGCCTGTAACATAATCGTAGCACTGCCCCCGTATGTGACGCTTCCCAGCATGGAGTAACGACACGTCCAAGATACTTTCCTCTTTCACATTTTAGGAAACAATTGCAAACACAATTACGGACGCTTGCAACAATGGGGAGAAGGCAGAATCAAGAAACGGCAATTTCCCTCTTCAGCGTGTTCGGTGACACGAGGCACTGGAACTGGAGATGATAATTGTACCCTCTGGGCGTGTGAGGCACTAGGCTTCTTCGCTAGTGCCACTCCTCGGATGGGGTGGTGGCCGGCTTAGGGTAGGTCTCCGTGGGTAGGGCCACGCGCGTGGGTCAACATGGAAACCATTTATCGGCCGTTTCCAGATTCTCGATTCGATTCCGAGGGTGTGCTTGACATATTTTTTTCCCCCTTACGAGGCCATTCAATCGAGGCTAAAGGTGAGTCCTTCTCGAAACGACGCCGAAACTGCTCGGCTTGGCTTACCGTTGGGCCGGCGGCAGTGGCCGGGGGGTATGGATTTGGCGTTTTATTATGTTGCTGATATGATTTGCACTTCATTTTCGATTTCGGCGATATTTTCCTAAGGGCGCGAGTGTCTCGTGTTGGGCAGAGGGGCTCGAGGTAGAGGGCCTTTGGCTACTTTCGGAAGGGATAAATCCTACTATTGTGAGGCAAAAATTGGAATTCTATGTCGATGATTCATGGCTAAAGAAGTACACCGTTCAGAATGTTCTGAAGACGCTAGTAACAACTCTAGAGGAAGTCTTACTAATGCAACCGATGCAGAGTACTGCATAACAGTAATACTGTGTACTGAGTTCTGATTGAATTCCATCTATATTCTGAGATTGTTGTGAGTTCATTATTATTTAACTACCTTTGAGAAGAACGTAAGCGAGTATGATTGTGTCTAATTAAGTTACAAATATGTTTATAAAAACATTTAATAAAATAAAAGTAAGCAAAAATTCTTAAAATGCTTTGTGCTTTTTGTGCTCAATGAAAAATATGAACTTTTGATAAATTAATCAAAATGTCTACTTCAACCAACGAACCAACAATTCCCAGCGATACCGCGGCGGCATAAATTGATAAGCACAACCCAACACCGTTCTCGATTGGGCCAACATGAAATATGCGTTCATTTAATCATCTCGTTATAAATTTGGACACGAATATGATCATACATTCGGGTGGGGCGACCGTCGAATCTCGTGTAACGATGGCACCGACAAACAACACTCGCACCGGTCAATCATGCTGGACCTGTGAATGCAAGGCCGTGCTCCAGCATTTTAATGCTGCCGGATGCTCCGGCCCGAGACGCCGATGACATTTATTGATCATCGAATCGCGCTGCAAATTGGTTTGTGCGTTGGGTTCGTGAAGTTGTCTCGTGATCGAATTTGCAAACCCCGAAGTGGCGCGCGCCAGGCCGTGCCGTGCGTAAAGCCACGAAATTAATTAAAATTTATTGTGAAACTGTAAATGATTTACGGCTGCGACTCGTGGTGACGGCGGTGGTGAGACACTTATTGTCCGTGGTACGTGCCCTGTGGTGCCTGTGTGTGTTTGTGTGTGGGGAGGTGAACAACTTTTTGATTGGAAAAACAAATAACCAACGGAAACCCGGTACTCCACCGGAAACGGTGGATTTGTTTCGCAATCAGGTTCGCAGCGAATGAGCTTATGCGTGGCCCGTGTTGTGACCGCATCATCACGTCGTGTCGATTGTTTGGTTGTGTTAGCCATTTTTTACGCTAACGAATTTGACAAATCGGTTCCTGGTGATCCTAGTGAATGTGCCGGCGCCCGGAACGGACTGATTGCATTTTGATAGAGTATCCCCGAAGGAAGAAAAATAATTTGTTATCGAACCTGGCGTGAGATTCGCCGGTTAGCGACCAGCGTTAGAGAGTATGCTAATGTTTCGTGCTAAAGTGTCAGCTAATGCCAGTTAAATTATTCCCCGAACAACAATATGCTGCTCGGGCCTGGGCCAAGTCATTTTACTATTTACCTTTGATCATTACAGCACCAAAGTGGTTGAGTTTTTCACCATTGTTCAAACATTAGCGTTCCTGTAATTTAGGAAAGGTTAACGAAATTCGAGTAATTGTAAAATGATGAAATTAATTTCTAGTCAGCAGAGAAGCGATCTGCGCGGTACAGCATCATGGCATACAACCCAAATGGCGAGCGAAAAAATAATTTCATGTTTTAAACTGATCAAGCCCATTTTTTGGGGGTTGGATTTCATAAATTACATTTTCATGAGAAAACTTGGTGCTGTAGGCACTTCATGAAAGGGATAGTATCTTATTTGTGACAGAAGTAATAGTAAAAAAATGCAATTACTCTTTTGCAGACAACTTCCCGAAGCAATAAAATCTTCCGAAATTGTTTTTCACAGAATGTTCTATGTTGTGAACCACAGACTAGTGGTCGAAGGGATACATTTTCAAACTCAAAGTTGGTTGAAACCGTCACTCTTGGCTAAAGACCAAAAGTACCAACCAAGGAAAAGAGACAAACGCCAATAGAAGACGAAAAGGTTGGTTCAGCAGCATGCGATAGCTCCTGACGAAATAATTTGACCGCAGCATTTTCAAATCAAACGATTTCAAATGTAGAGAAAGTTTAAGGGTTAGAAAACGGGTGCATTGGTTTTGTCTGCAGCTCAAATTCCACGAGCCTGTCGTGAATTGAAGAGTGTGAAATTGTTTGAAATAGTTTCTCTCGGTTGGCACAAATACGGAACTAAATGCACCAAAGCACTGCAGCGCAATGCACCGTTTTCTTGCAGTGATACACTGCCACAGGAAAAATTTCTGATTGCGTATCAAAGAAGATTTAATTAAAAAATGTACGAATTTCTATAAAACTTCCCTTAACGAATAGTTTGTTGTTGAAACTTTAACAACGCTCGATTTGTTATTAAACAGAAGTCCTTTACGTTCACTGGCAAGCCTGTCTGTCATTATGTCGTGACTGAACAAGGATCCGTGCTTGAACCGCAAGTCTGCGAATGGTTTCGAATCACGTTGAAGCATAAAATTGAGTCATTAAAATAATTATACGTGCCCAAAAAAAACACCTTTAGTACTTTGGCTACCCTTTCGTTTACAAATCTATACGGAGGAGTTGCTTGACGGACGACGTGTTGTTAACGGTTGCGGAAGGCACCCGTTCTGCAATCACAAAATAAGTTGTTAAGCCTAAATGGCTACCGGCGCGTTACGAAGGCACGTTGTTTATGCTTCATGAACCGTATTTAGCGTCTTGTGAGCGGCTGTTAATCTTGAAGGTAGTTGCAGGGTTGCGCTGGCGACTAATTCGTGGTTCGGTGTCCGGGAAAGTAAAGGTTCTCAGCGCCTCGGCCGTCGCGTGCGGGATGGTCGTTTCAGTGTAGCGACTTTTGATAGATTTCATGCTGTCACGGAACAAACTGTCGCCCGGGCTGATCAGGTGACGATAAAGAGCACTATTTATTGCGCACTGATGGATGAGTTGCCCAAGCACGCTGGAACCACCCGAAGGGCCTGTTCACAGTTTCGAGCCACGGGTACGCAAGTAGAAAATTTAAAGCCTTATTTTTCGAGTGAGCTTGAAGTGGTGACATTTGAAGTGCTAAGAACATTGCTTCAATTTAATTAAAAACCCACATTACTTTTATTGCTTTTACGGAAATGCTTGCGACGGAATTCCACGACAGAATGCTAACATGGGCCATTTCCTCGGCAATTGAGGCTAACCAATCGAGTGGAAACGAACGACGAATGACCGTCTGACAGAATACATGTGTTAGGGCGAAACACCCGCCCACAGTCAGCGAGGGTAGCCAATGTAAAAGGTTCAGTTACCATAAGAACGGAGTTCTTTACGCCCTTCGAAGAGGTCGAAAAGTCACCCACAACTAGCATATGGACGGAGAAAAAAACAGTCGACGAGACAAGTGAAATTCTTTTGAGGACCCTGCCCTGACAAAGGATAATGTCCCCAAAAAAACACAACCACTGTACGGTTTGGAATTTCCGATCAGAACCCTCGTCAATTCGCCAATTGCCCGCAAGCCCGGATTCGAACGGGAGCAAATGACTTCCGTCGGTGGCAACCGCAACACTGGCAGTCAGAACCTTTCGTTTGGTAATTTTCGATGAACAGCACTGGCAATCATTGGCGCTTATTATCGAGGAATGTCGGAGAAGTGATTGGGAATTGAAAGTAAATCGTAAACCATTGGAAACACAAAAAAGGGCCAAATCGTAAACGAGTTTAGGTTACAATGCTCAAACACGTAGATTTTAGTAGTACTTTTACCAAACAATGTAATGAGAAATAATTCTACGAAATGCCACTAGAAAAGGGATATTAAGTCATCTATTTAAAAGTGCTGCATAAATTGTAAAGCATTCAGATATTCATGAATTTGCAAAGTTAATGTGCTCAAATGTTTGCATGATCTAAGCAAAGGAGCTACCTTTTGCCGTAATTGACTTGGTAGCACCGGAGAAAGATCAAACAACTGTCGGCGAACAAACACAGGAGAAAACAATATCGAACACCGAAAGTACCCCGTGCCAGGGATGGTGTAACAGCCCGAAGGAAGCTCCCGTGTTTCTTCGGCGCTCGCGTTCACGGTTCACGTGAAGGTGCTATTAAATTTCAATCGGAAGCTGACTAAGCGTTGCAAATTAAATATCGTACGCTACTCGGCCGCGTTTATCCACTCCGAAGCCCCGGAAAAATCAAAGGGAAAATCACGACAATGGTCGCGTCGTGTGCTTTCCCCGGATCGTATCGTAGCAACGCATTTTTGTCGTTTTCGTTTTCATCGTCCTCGAGCGGAACTGAGAGAATTCTTCATTTCCTGTTAGATTTTCTTCCCGGCACCGCATCCCAGCCACGGTGTGTCATTCGTGGTGGGTCGTATTTATTACCAGTAAAATCGGTTCTGAGCGAACGGTTTTCCGTTTCGCTTTCGGGCGTTACCTGCAACGCCATAGCAACAGGTAAGATGTTTCGCATCAAAGCAACCATGTGCGGGTGAAAAACTGATTTCTTCTGATTTCCTTTAACCATGTAATATGCGAAAAATGGTCGTTATCGACTGAGCTTGAGCTATTGAACTGCCGTCGAAGCGAGTGATTGTATTGAAATTATTTTTTCTCAAAGAATTAGGACTAGCACGGTGGATGACTACTCAACGATATTTAAAGGGATGGGGCTTTAAATAACTCAATAACTCAACTTTTACTAAACTGTACTCTGTCTGAAGTCTGTACTAAAGCATGAATGAGAAATAAATAAGGAATAAATCAGTATATAACACAACACACAATAACATCTGTCACATTGCAAAGCATTAGCAGACAAGTAAGAATTTGAAAAAAATAAATGTTTTACTTTTATTACGTTTGTTGCTTATATTACAGTAACACAAATTCAAATGTTATGCACGTGTATGTAAAATCTAGACATGACAACTCCAGGCTCAGGGGGCTCTGATTCCGAAATTTAATACCGAATTATGTTGCCATCCAAACTAATCGGGTGGCCGTTGAGATGAAACTCAAGCATCGGAACGGAACATTAATCCACCCGGTTGGTCACCGACACGGGTGACTAATCCATGGAAAATCGATAAGCAGCCGTGCGAGAGAAATTTGAAACCAAGTGTGACCATCGACGAGGCTCATCGTTTGCGTCTGTCTCACGCATAATAACAAGTGTGTGAACACCGAGGGCCACCCGAATTTCGCCCCCGCAAACCCAACCCAAATGAGGTACAAATCCTCTGCCGGTGGTAGAACCTAAACTCAACCGGCGCTGAGGCTCTGGGGCTATTGAGACGGCCTAAACAAGACGTTCGAGGGGTGACAAATCGATTTCGGTACCAAAGTGTCAATCAAACGTTCCCTCGGTAGCGCTTGCGTTCGCCCAAAAGCAGTAATTTACTCCCGGCCCTGCCCTGGTGACCGGCATGTTGAGCGACAAACGCACGTTTAAAATCAATGCTCCTGGGAAACGAGATATGCGTTCGTGCCGTGTGCGTGGCGTGGGGGCCACAACATGTACTCATCGGAGTCGAACGGAAACCGTTTCTTTTCCCCCGGGCCTCGGGATGCAGGTCCCCGGGACAGTCCGGTGGGTGTTATTTCGTGTCCTATTGTCCTGTCACACTTTCCTCGCCACTCTCCAGAGACTTTCACGTAGCATTAACATAGCATTATCCTTATTTGGGTTACAAATTTTGTAGAGTGCACTGACATATCCGTCGCAAGGAGAGGGATACACACAAAGAAAACCGATGCCCAACAGCTGGCTATTGCGTATTCGTGTACCAAATTTGATTTAAAGAAATTCTGCCACTCAACGACGATGGCGTAGTTACGGACCAATTTTTTTTTTGACTCAAGATTCGAAGTATTGCTTAAATCAATATCGGAAAACGGCCCACCCAAAAGCGAAGCTCGGGCAGCATGAAAAGTTATCGAATTCCGACTTATTTTATTGCTTTCATTAAAAATAACAATCTGACTTCCTAGCCGTAAGTTCGGCGCATTGTTCTATTGCTCCTCTGCGCCAGCACAGTAATGACAGAGAAGTACCGGACATCTATGAACTCCCCGCAATCCCACGCCATCGCCCCCCGGGCTCTCTATGGCCCGCAGCATCACCAACGAAATCGCTGCGCACGGGAGCATAACTTTTTAACAAGTTGAAAGATTTTTGTTGCAAGTTTATCGTCGCACGCAGTGCCAACGGTCGCCAAGGAAACGGTAGCAGGGCGAGAACCGGATATTCCGGCCAACAATTGGTTTGAGTGTCACTTTTAATTTGTTGCCCCCGGGTGCCACCGGTGCACGAGCGAGAGAGGCAGTATCGTGCAGCAGTAGTGGTGTATGAAACGCATTATGGGCTCCCAGGTTCGGTGCGCCAGTTTCGCTGTTTGTCGTTTGCGTTTCTGAGGCGCCAAAGTTTTCGCCGGAATGAATAAATTCATCATCATCATCATCGCCGTGTCCCACGCCACTCGACGCGTGATTGGGGTAAAATCCAATTAAAATTTATACAAAATTTCATCAGCACCACAATTATGCAACTCCGGCCCGGGGTCCTGGAACGGTGGAACGACGGTTTTGTGGATGCTACCACACGAGGCGTTCGTATTTCGCTTACAATTGCTTGTATATTTGTAAACCATGCTCATGCACACCTCTGCGGCACCGAAAGGGATCACACTATTGCGTTGTGCGTGCGTTGTGCGGCAGATAAGTTGGAAAAAAGAAAATGAACCAAACGGAAATTTAATTGTGATCCATTTCATACAGCACCCATTGGGTACGCTTTTGGTAAAAACAATATGGCAGACTCTATATTAAATGCCTTTCAAAATGATTGTTCATGAGAGAGCATAGTATTCGTAACATTATTATAACGGTGGCTTAAATTGCGCGAAAGTAAAAGCATTATAAACGTGAGTTTGTTATTAAAATATTCGGACCGTTTCATTAGAGACAAGTTCCCGTAAGTGAAATATTGAAATTTGACCCCACCAAGGCAACAGAATGCTGTATTATCATCACCTAGAGTGTAGCACGGTTGCAATGTTTCCATGGGCACTACTAGGCAGCCTGATGTGGTTTAGCTGTTTAAAATGTTTCAGTATCATTATCGCCGCCAGAACAGGTTGCCATGTCAACTGAAGAATGGCTGGCCGTCATTCATGTAACGCTTGCCATCAACAGCATGAAGAGCTACAACAGCCGATGGGCGGCATATTCTAAAATACAAATAAACATAGACAGATCCCCTATCGAATGTGGGGCGAATGCGTTTCGAGCTGCATTGTGCGTGCCAACAATGATTTATTTCACGTCGCATTTGGTACTGCTTTTGATGGTCACGCCAGTCGTGCTTACTTTAAATCTTTGCTGTATAAACATTAGTATCGCCTGACTGTGAAGGTGTCACTATGATGCAAATGTGAGAAACGGATTCAGCGATAAGAAATTCTCGGTTAACCGATGCCTCGGGAAGAAATTGCCAACAAATGCACACTCTCTCGAAGTTAGCTGTGCCGTGGGCACATCGTAACCTTTGGTGCCATCCAGATGGACAGCACAGGCCGACGCTGTCGAAGGTAATGTTGCATGAATTTTTGATTTCGTTTACTCTTGAAATGAGCCATCGCTCCAGGATACCCAGCGCAAACTGGCAAACCGTACTTGAAAGCGCCTGAACTGGCCAGACTAAAGGGACGCGGTTTTCAAAATGGAAATGGAAAATGGTACTGCTGAGTGGGTGTGCAAACATAAAGGGGCACGAAATAGAAATGGACGTGATGCAAAAAAGGTGGAAAAGTGTAGCACCTTATCCAAGGCCTGATAGCGGTTTAAAATCGTCGTTCTCATGGGGCCAATGCTCCAGTTTCGTTCGTGGAGCGCAAAGTCTTGGAAAATCTTTCGTAATATTCTTCTATTCATTTCACCAAAACATAGATTCAAGACATAGATTGCATATTTCAATATTCACACAAGTAGCAGCAAATTTTTCAAGAAATAACCTTAATCCACGATGGAGCGCTTATGCTCACCGTTAGCGTCTTTTGTTTGCAGAAAACCAATTTAATAACTCAAAGCTTACGCCTCAACACGGAACCATATGAGCGTAGGATTTCACAAACAATAAAAACGGAAGTTTATGAAGGCCGACGACGACGACGGCGGTGTCGAATGGCACAACGCAGACACATTTCTTGAAAAAGTTCTCCAAACGACTAAATGCGTGATTTTGGAAACTGGAAGCAGCTGTTGGGACGATTAAGCGAAAATTAGGCGAAGCAATGGCAAGGCAATGGAAATCGGTTTTCATCGGAGAAAGTGTTTGGGCGTTGCATGCAAAATGTGTAAATTTGGTTGTGTTTTGCACTTTGGATACCGTTATCCGTAATCTTGCAATACACGAACGTGCAGAGCAGAATTAGTTTTGGGATCAAACATTCGAAACATCGAGCTGAGCGATGGAAAAGGAAACATTTAATAACCCATTCACTTCATTTCATATAATTAAAGAGTTAAAGAGAACGCGATAAGCTCAGCTGAGACAGGTTTTGATTAGTCTTAAATAGCCGCATGAAAGCCGAAACCAGAGCAAAATGCGTCAATGTGACCAGCGAAGAGAGCAAATATTTTGACTCGCTTTCACCTAAGTACGGCGTGGAAGAACGAAGCGCCCAACGTCATTCGGAAACGCCTGCAAACCAGCATAACCCTCTTACGCCAGTGGCCGTGCGTTGGTTTTATGTTTACGACAGACACATATTGCGCCTTGGTTGGCGATAAAAGACACTGGCCGTAGGAATTCCCTCCACGTACAGTGCGTGCCGCCATTCATTGTCGATGTCGTAAAAGCACAAAATTATGAAAGTCCATTAATGTTAACCGTCTTCAAGGCACAACTATAGGACCTTCTTAAAAATAAAAAGTTAGGGTTTTTTTATAAAACGCGATTATTTTTAAATAAAAAAACGGTATGAATTGTGAGCAGCAAGCGGTGGTGGGTTGTTACGCACTGTGCTTGCTTTTGTTACACACCTTTTCCAAAGATTGCCTCTATAAATTTGTGCGCCTTTCCCGAGACGACCGGCCTGGATGAGTACTACATTGGTAACAGACGTGGACGCTTTGCTTTGTTGGTCAGTTTGCCCATGTTTTTGTAAGTGTCCTTGCAATCCACCATAAAATGCAGCCGAAAAGAAGCTCGCCGGAGAAACCGAACCAAAAGGAGCCAACAACCCCGCAGAGGGTGACTATTCTGGGTGTTTATGTCGACTAGGCCGCACGACCCGGTGTCTTTGTCGCAGCGTGGTATGCGTCCCTTTGTTTGCTGCCGTAGCTTTAATATGGAAAACAGTAAATCTGACTATTTACGACGATCTCAGCAAAAGAATTCTGGCCATTCTCAAGATGGATAATTTTAGATTTAGATGGATAGTGGTAGAAAGTTTGAATTTTTAGATTTGCAACATGGGCGACGTTTTCCACTAGATTTTTCGGAAGCACCAAATGTGAGACACTTGTTTTAAAGTAATCAAACCAGCCCGGCTTTTGATTTTCCCGGTCAAAACCTTATATAATCTAACGCACATTTAAATAACAAAGAGTGTGCTCGTGTTTGCTAATTCCATTCAATCTCAGCGGGCAACTCCGTCAATCTCGGCCGCCAGTGGCGGCTGTGGTGGGCAGCGAAATCGAAATGTCTGCCACTGACAACGCGGTTGATGCGTTTTGCCCTCCATGGCAGGTGTGTAAGGGCATGGTTCGCCCCACACTGATGGTGTTTGTCACTCACCGGCAGCAGTCTAGCAGTCCAGCGGGCAGGAAAATCAATTTACTTCCCGGCAAAGTTTGACATTTTTTGTCGCCGTCACTGACTTACCGTGGCACCAGAGCAGCCGTTTGACGCCACTGGCCTCGGAGCGAAACTCTGGTACTGGTGTAAAACTTTGTACCACCCAGCTGGAGGAGCAAACGGATCGTGAGCTTGAAGTTGCGTGAGGTTTTAGGGCGACGACACGGTTAGGATACGTTTAAGAATTTTATTAAAAAAACAAAACCTCCAATAACGGCTAACTGCTCCAGCATTAATCAACACCTCCGCGCTGGCCAATGATTCCATTTCATTTGGTGCAACATAAAAAAAGGCCGAAATTAAATTACGAAACATGAAATTGACCCCTGGGTGGGCGCGCACCACAAGCCACTACATTCTGCGGGCTCGCGGTACAAATTAATGAAAAAACATTGGCCCACGAAACATCAGCAGCTGCGCCGCGAATAGGTCGTGAACTATGACCCTAATGAAAAAAAAAAGAAACAGAACAACACAGCAAAAACAGCGAACGAAAAGAAATATCACCCAACGTTAAACGCTTTCCGCTTGTTGCGCGAAGCACCAACAACAACCGGCAGGAGTCAGATTAAAGATAGGGCAGCGGGTTTCGAGAGGCCGCGCGGCCACCGCGGCCACTAAACGCTCACGCGAGTTGTAAAACTGTTTCACGGCTCGGCGACGACCGTGGCGGCACGATTCCGGTTCGGTGGAAAGATTTATTAAATTTGACTTTAAGCGCCGACCGCCTGGTCCTTGGGCGCCACCAAAGGATGGGAAGATTATTTGAAATTTATCAAATTCCTACTCGCCCGCCGGAGTTTCTGGCCGGTATGCAGTTCCGGGTCCCGCCAGAGGAGGCACACCAAGGCCGGGAGGGCGGGCGCATTCTCTTAATGGTAATTAGTCGATCCATGCTGGGCCGAAATCGACATTTGCCAGATGGGCCAAGATACAAATGGTTAAAGTTTCCGAAACTGTGGCGCGGGAAGATATTAAACAAAGTAAATTATTCGATGAACATAATTAAATTTAAACGCACCGCACAACATGCTGAAAGGTACCATGTTTTATTGTTGTCCTTCGATTCAAGACTGTCTAGCCCCATCGCAATTTCAAGTTCATAAATTGGGGAGCATCTGGGCTGTGGGCTCAGTTTTGTTTCAGGTGCTTCTGAACCGGTACTCAGCGAGACAGGACTTCACACGATCGATCTTAGTAAAATTTATGTTAAGGCCATCACAATTTATGTTCCTTCGCGATATCGTGGAACGCATGTAGCATGTCGGGCGCATTAATAATTAGCTCTAGATCCGATCCGATGCTCGAAATATTCAATTACACCCGCTCGGCTCTGCAATCAGCAATCACTTTGGCCATTGAACGGATCGGAAAATGATTAGCATAAATCATATTGCAATAATGACTATGCAATTAGCCTGCCCGGACGCCGGTGTTGACAAGCGCCGAGTGCAATCAATCGGTGCAATAATTGGCCAGAAGGAGTTCCCGAGCCGGAAACGGTCGAAAACCTCAGCATCCAGCGAGAAGCGAAGTTTGATTAGCATTCCACACGGATGTAGTGCAATAATCTCGTCCGGGGAGCATCAACCTTCTCCGGATGGTAAGACAAATGAACAATTAAACAGGGAGTTGGTTGATATGTTAACGGTCACACATGGTTATGTTTCTTATGTGTGGTTAAGACTGAATATTTAGTATTTCCCCGTAGCATTGTGTTTTATTTTTCAGATCCCGGTGCTTCCGTGTTAAAGTTTTACCAACCAACCGAGGGATATGAAATGGTCTCGAACGGTTGTTGTTACATTTCCAGAACAACGCAGCAGGATGTTAATGGTACGCCATAACCAACCTGCTGTAGAGCAGGTAGCAAACGTTTTAATAAAATTTTAATGACTCCTAGTGGGATGTAAAATGGTGTAAACAACCTCAATCAATTAGCAAATGGCCGTCTCCGAAGGACGACCCCGTTAAGGTACGGTATGTGGTGACGCCCGAGTGAACTCTAATTCGTAAGAAATCACCTGACACAGGACAGTTGCAGCGGGCGAAGGAAAAGGTTGTTTCCCATCTACTCGCCAATGTTGTACCCTGGCGTTGAGAAAATGTGTTCGTAAAGATACCTTAATGTTGCTTGTATACCATTACATGCACAGCATAAGGTACCATGGTTACGGGTGCTTGGAAAAACATGACAGTTTGTGGTACGCCAATGTGTGACCGACGTCAAGATACCAAGAGTGGGATGTTTGAATGTGGTCAGACGGCAATTTGCAAACTAAATAACCTTGGTGCAACATATTTTAAAGGTTTTCTATGTTAGTTTTTTTCTAGGAAAATTATTATTATTTAAATAAAAAGAGGTGAACATCCCACAAAACTAGCACGAAACGGTTGTGAAAATATGTTTCAGTAATTAACGGGCTTATCAAAATAGAGCAGCTTACGGAGGTTTCTTAATTGTGCTTTTTACCGCAACCTAAGCACAGATTAAGAGTGATGGATGGTTCATATTTTGAAGCATTTCGAAAAAGGTATGAACATGGTAGAATATTGGCAAGCCGACAAAACTGTTCGCTATCGGGAAAAGCGCGCAAAGTTTGAGCTGCTCGAAACTTTTGCCGGCGTGGGTCGGGAAAAGTGGGCCACGGAACATAAATCATTGTTTATGAGTTCCAGACGATAGTTTCGCTCCGCTTTCCGCCTCCCCTGTGCAGCCAGCTCACCGAATCGCCGTTGCCCGGCTTAATGACATCCTCAGCTCTCGGGAAATCGTTAGTTAAATATAAAAATGCCGGAAAAATGTAGCAAAGAAAACAAAATGCATTTGGCTAATGCATTTTCGATAGCATTTTGGCCGCGCGAACTCAGCTGTTAATCTTTGGCCAAGTTTGCCAAAACCAAACACTTCGCCACTACGTCGATGGCCCGTCGTTGGACACGAAACAACGATAATATGTTTGCATGTTTGGCTGTGGTTACGTTGCCGCTGGGCACGGCCCGTGACCCGTTGCATAAATGCAACTCGTCTGCCCGGCCTGCTTCTATTTGCTGGCCATGTTTAGATGCAAAATTTATACCACTCAAAACTTGGTCACAGCCCGTAATCCCCGTCTGCACGGGGAACGTGGTGCCGTGATTTAGTATCGATTGCTCGCCAACCAGCCGTGGCTGTCGTGGAGTTTCTGTGGCGATATAGCAACTACCCACCGTGCGGAGGGGCACGGTGGGTGGGCGTGTCGGCGTATGTGTGTGAGTGGGTGGGCAGAGAGCGCATAATTTGCATAATTTTCACACCGTATCTCATGGGCCAGGGTTTGTTTGAATGATTAATTTGCGTTGCCATCGCGCGTCGGGAGGCGCTTTGGGTGTGTCAACAGATTATTCGCGCAACAATCGGGCTGCCCTTTCACGTGGCATTCCGAAGGATTACGCTGCGTCCTTATAGTATGAGCATTCGAAGCAGTATTCTATGATTGTGACAATGCAAAACATTTAAAAACAGCGCGCGAGAAATGTATTTGTTTTTTCTTTCATGTTTTGAAATTGAAGATTTTGGCAATGAGCAGCGATGTGTTCATATTCGTTTAAATAAAAAGTTTGATAGTCCTCAACTTCCAACATGATTTAACATATTAATCGTTCTGTTTAATACTATATTTCTGTGCCCTCTTGTACGGACTGAACGCGTCACGTGTCAATGCAATCCCAAAAATCGATTAAAAAAACAATAGAGAAGAATCTTCCGTAACTCCTGTCAATACCTGTCGCAAATCTTTTCATTATTTAAGTTAGACACCGCCATCCGTCGCTGCGCTTCGGGCCGAAAGCAATCCTTCGGTGAACTTCCACCTCGCAGGAAAACAACATTTTAGCTCATCGAACCGTAACAGCAAACTGCTGCCGCTCGAATTTAATTCGGTTCAATTGTTTTAGTTTTCAATTAAAATCCAATTTCGGTTGGAAAATGTTCCGGGGCAAGGAAAAAGGTTCCGGGCAGAGAAATTTGAGCTAGACCATTCACAATAGAGAAAGTGAGGTGCTAATAGAAACAGGAACGTGTTGCATTGCTTGGTTTTTGTGCTCGGTGTCTCGTTTGCCGGTGGCTGCAACATCGTTTCTGTGCGCAGTGTGTTCAACAATGTACTACAATGATCGGTGATCATTTCAACAGTTCAACCTACAATGTTTCATCGTGTGCAGTTTAGGTTCAATAGGGACACCGTTTTTTTTCTGAACGGCTGATGGCCACTGGTGTTGATGTATTTTAAAATGAACCACCCAAAGCCAGAAGCATTCGAACCGGAAGCGCACAGAATTATAAGCTTTCCCGGGTTGATAGATTTTGCCTAGCATTGCGGGCCTGATTTGATGCATACCAACCAAGGCAGAAATGGTGATTGTAGTCCGCTTTTTGTTCCCTTCGCTGCTTTTTTGTGAAATCTATTGGAAAAAACGCCATGATTGACACACACTGATAAAAGCCGGTTCGATCCGAAACGTGAACCGAAGGAACCCCACGGCGGCGGGCAAAAATCGGAACGAATCCAAGAATTCCCTCTGCCACGTTGAATGACAGCAAATTGGCAAGAATTGCGTTATCGCGTTCTACAAAGTCCTCTGTGCCCGGGCCATCGGGGCGAAGTGAAAATGTGTTCCACCCATTCTGGCACCATTTTCTTTTTGCTGTCTCTCGACACTCGGCGATCGGTTGTAAGCGTTGCAACATGACGCGAAACGAAATTTAATTTGTAACGCTCACTCACCGACGGATCTGAAACTTGATCCTTGGCAAAGGGATAGAAATCAGTGCGCCAAGCGCCCGAAGAAGAAGGTGACATTTGCCGACAGTGGGTTTGATATGATTCAATGTGTTTTTTTTGGGAGAATATCATGTTCGCCATTCATCGGGGCGATAATTTTGCATTCCACTTCGATCTGTGAATGATTTGGGTTCCATTTTTCCGTCATTCAAGAAGCTGAAGACTTAAGCCCGTACGCTGTAAGTAGGAGCCATTATTCATTAAATAAACTTTTGGGCTCATTTTCAGAACATGCGGATTGGGGTGGAAAATTCTTCATTGACGTTTCATTAACGAAGTCACACTGTTTTGTGACTTGTTTGAGCAATTTGTGAGGTCCAGTAAATGTTACATGTTGGACTCAGTAAATATTGTTGTCGTTCTGTTGTCCTAATGTCGTTGCAGCTACTGTGGCAACAGGATCCAAACAGAAGTTTTGTTTGAGTTTGCTGAAGTTTTGCTCAAGTTAAACAACTACAGGTCCATGTAAACTTGTCCTGCGGCGCACTGAAATGTGTCCTTTTCAAGAGCCCAAGCCAACCGGCCGACGAACCGGACAGATACGTTGCTCGCAGTGCGCCATCAATTATGCTTCGCCTAATGTCTGCAAACACTTCTGGTAAAGATGGGAGTAAAATTTCCGATTGGCGCCAGACAAAATGTGACGCTTTTCAGTTAACCGAGCTAACGGAACCTTAAAACCCCGGGATCCTCGATCAACACGCGCTGGCACCCTATTTGATTTGATCGTGTGTGCGGTCGGAATAATTTATGTACGGACAGGAAAACAAAGCCCTTCCCTTGGCTCGACGTCACCATCATCATCGGCATCATCGTCTGGTATGATCGGTTGGGGCTCTTTTTGTAGCCAGGTTCCCGCTTTCGCAGTGTTTTTTTTGCTCCCCCTGTCCCATTCAGGTTCGAACCGGCTCCCAGCATCATCCGGTGGCAGCAGCAGCAGCAGCAATCCAGTCCATTCAATCGCAGTTCTCACTCATTTAGCCCGCTCCAGCTCCAGGGTCAATTGTTAGAAACGGAAACATTCCGGGTCGGGTGATGTTTTTATGTGCACCCCGGAAGTGGCAGTGGCGTCTTTACAAACCTCGAAAAGCGACGAATACCGGTCGCAGCCAGATGCATAATGAGCCAACGGCAAACAGACGAGCAGCACTGTCCTTCGAACCCTCTCTCTCATTCTCTCTCTCTCTCTGTATCTCTCTAGTCCCAGACAGACTGGTGGGTCGTGAATTTCCATTAGCCGTGTCACAGTCTGATGATGGCCAACGGTCGATCCGAACCTATTGAGGGTCCGGATGGCGCTAGTCGATACATCCAACTTCATGAACCATGTCTACAAATAATGTCCTTTCAACGGCTCCGGGAACGGCGCAGGACCCTCCGTCGGCTCCATTTGAAGTGCCGGCGGCGCATAAACTAAAACTTTTCCAAACAGGCGAGCACTCCCTTTTATTCACTTAATTGTGCACTCCCTCCGCGAGCCGGCCGCTGAAAAACACACTTCATCGATGGGGGCCGAGGAAGATGCATCGGCAGGACACTGTCGCCCGGTCCTGTCGGTGTAATTAAACGTCAATTATTTTTCGTTCGATTTTCCATTAACTCTGGTCTGGCGCGCGATGCTCCATTCCAGTGCACGCGGCTACAGTTGCTGGCACGGAGGTTGCGGCTTTTCCTATGAATATGAGAGTGCATGAAAACGTGCCGGTGAACATGCTGCTTTTGCCACTTATCAGAGGGACCGGTCGATTCGTATGAAAAGAAAACAGCTAAAGTCAACCGACCAGCTCCCTTCGGTGGAGTTATTTCAGCTCGCTCTCTCTCTCTCTCTTTATTACAATTTTACAACAGCCCTTCGAACAGCAATTTCATCGATGGGCATACCGTGGGATGTTTACATTCCATGGGACAATTATTCTCCAAAGAATCCGTTTATGTGTGGGTGCGGTTGTTGTTTTTGGGCATAACTGATGAATTTACCTCAAACCATCACCACGGGCAAACATGCTCCACACAGCTCTTAGGGCAATTCATGGTACAGAATCGTCCTTTATAGTCCTATGTGAGGATGCCCATTTTATTGCACCAGAATTAGTGCCGTTTGTTTTATGGGGCAGAACGTTGTTTATTAACATCCCATTGAATTATGTGCATTTCGAATTCTTTCGGTGGGATCCCGAGAGAAAACCCCAACTTCTGCATAATTCGAATTCTTTCGTAGACTATTAGAAGATTGTGGTTGAAATGGCTCAGGAATTGAACTATCGTTTCACTATTTTTATAGTTATCGATCTTATCGTCAACATTCTTACTTTTTAGTGTACTTAATTATACTCATAAATGAATTGTTTTAAATTTATACCAAAGTTGGGCATTCTTATTCAAATCGCACTGTTCTCGTGGAAACGTTGAAAGGGATCGATTTCTTCGAAACGAATCGAAACTGTTTCCGTCCATTTATGATGAACGGACTACCGGGCACCACGTTCCGCCACGGGCGATACGATGTTTCAGACAATATTTCCTTAATTATGGCGATTGCCAGTCGATTGGTTGCAATTTTCCCTCGGAGCGCTCAGTCAGGCGTCTAAAGTGCAGATGTTGTTGGCTGCCAATTACGCCATGATGAATTGCTTTGATCGATGAACCACGAACGCGAACCGGAACGTACGGACTGCCAGTCAGAGCGGTTAATTTATCGGCCAGAGTTTTGCTCGCTGTTTGGAGTCAGCAAAGTTTCTTGACGTTTCTTTGGGAACCCATCAAAGCGTTGCATTAGAAGAGTAGCAAACACTTTATGAATGTTAGCTAACGTGGTTATGGATGGATTTGTTGAGTTGTTTCCAAAACTTGAAAGACATTTCTGAAGCGAGATACTGGATATTTGGGAAGATATTGAACTAAAAATCCCGAATAACGCAAATCTACGTTTTCTGTCTTCCGAACCCAAAGGGTGCAATGTGGAATGTGGGTTTTTTTAACGACAGCAAGGGCGTGTTTTTTTGCCAACTTTTCCTTTCCTTACTGCGATATTCAAAATAAAGTTTCAAACCACTGTAAGCGATATCGACATCGGCAGCGGCATCAAAAGGACATTAACCGTTGAACCAGGACGCGCCGCATAAGAACGGCGTGTCTGCAGCGCTGCATGGTTTCGTCGCCTCGGTTGGCTGGTCGATGACGATGACGTTGCACGGGCTGGCACGGGCTGGCACGGGCTTTTGGCATGCCCACCATAAAAAGAGCACGTTGCAGAATGAAAGTCACTACGCAGAATGATGGAAATCGCTTCTCGTGGGCTAATGCACTTCCTTTCTGCGCCATGTGGTCGCCACGGAGAAAGCCACGGTAAGCTTCCTGGGCGAATGTTTTTCTCGTGATGATGATAATGATGCTGACTCGATTCTTTTTTTTTTTGGAAGCCGCATGTTTTTGGGCCACGGTTCCTTTCGGGAGCATAGGTTACATGGGAAAAATTCAAGTCATTCGCCGACAAACTGAGGCGGAAAACTAAAAGAAAACAGTCGAATAGCTTGATTGAGTATGGCGGGAGGTTCATACGGATCGGATCGAGTGACGCCAGCGAAACTGAAACGCTAAAGTCAACCTATAAAAGCTTTCATCTGAACCTGTTTGATGTTTAATGTACTCCGCAATTCAGTACACACCCGGGCCAGCAATTGACGTTTTCGCCGGCAAAGCGTTACGATGGTTCAAGGGTTTAGTTTGCTTTGTGACCAACAAAAAATGTCGCCCCATTTTGTTACGTTGTGACTTTTATGAGGTGGAAATGTTATGACTTAGATAGGAGAATACTATGAAGAGATCGTTTGTTCAACCTTCATTCCAATATTATGGTTTCATAAAATCAAGTTCAATTTTTTCACAAATTTAAAACATTGTAAGTTTTTTGTGAAGAATCACGAATCACTGAACAGAAGCCTTGGTTTCTACAGGATCGCTTTCTTTAAAATATGCCTTTTATTTCCACATTATTTTGAATTGGTCCAAGTCCATTTTGGTCGACCGTTTACTCCTTGTCTCCAATCTCCGATGCAGTGATTAGGGTTTTCCTAGTTTAAAAAAAGAAAAGTATCTCCATTTTAAAATTAGTACTGCTAATGGATTTAACAATTTATTTTCGTCAAACAATCTTTTAATGCACAAATTATTTCCTTTAACTCTATTGGGTTTCTACAACTTTCCTCGTGGTTTCAGTAATTCTCTTTACTCTTGCAGGTACAATCGACTGGGGCTACAATGCCAAACCGGAACCATGTTTATCCCCCCAGAAATTCCTTTCCGTTTTATCTAACGCAGGTCTTTTTTCAGTTCTTTTCCGGCGCACCCCAAGTGCAAAAGTATTTACTTACAAGTTCTCAGTGCTCTACATAAGGGTTGATTCCCAGCGTTAAGATACACGAACCACGTTTTCACCCCTTTCACCAAGGTGCGGGCAATGTTTTAACTAAACAATCATTTGTTGAGGGTTCAGTTTTTGTAATTCAAAACGCCGTGATACGATATTAACCTACAGAACGTATCGAGCAATCGGGAGGGGAATATTTTGGAGATGCTAAGAAGATAGAAAATGCTTTTGCTTTTTAAGATGAAGAGAAGATGCTTTTGCAGTTGTCTTATGTCTCTGAGAAAGAAACGTTTTATTGTAACATCTATGAAACTGAAAACAGCTTAAATTTGACATCAAAAGAGAACCTATTTTTGTACTCCAAAATTACATGAAGCCAAAAAAAGGTCTGCTTCATTCATTTGTCAATTTCAGGCGTAACGAAAGTCTCAAAGTGCGTGACAAGAAGTTGTCAACGAATTGAGAATCAAGCAATTTGAATAAATAGGAAGCGATCCCTCTTTTCGACCCTCGAGGAAGTTTGCAGTGAAGCGTGGAACACGGTTTCTCGGACGACATCAAAAGGTGTGCCTATTGATTAAAACCACATCAGACAAAGACACTAGGCGTCAATTATGATCCACAAAGTTGTTATTACGCCCATCAGAGTATAAAATTATAATGAGAGACGGCAACTGTGAATTAATTTAAATGTATTTGCTAGCTTTTAACACCTTGAATGATTGTCAATAATAAATATGTTTAGAGTGGGTTTATTGATTTTTTAGAGTTCAATTACGTCATGGAAAGGTGCCATAACTTCTTCTGCATGGCTAAACTGACAATACCTGATGTTCAACAAAGCAATAACCAATAGCTAAAATAAACGATATTTTCCATGCTAAACGAATGTTAAGATTTTCCTTTGAGCCAACTCTCGGGATAATAAACATAACTTCTTCGCAATTATGGATGCTTCCCTAATAAAGAATTGGAGCAGCACTAACGAATTTCGGAAAGAGCACCGGGAGTCACGCGGGAAAATGTTCCGCAACCATTATCATCATCAGCCTCGCTAGCCCCGATGGTGACATAAATTGAGTGAACCGCTCGCCAAGATTTTCCGACCGACCGGCCGGCCCTTCTCCGCACCGTGTGGCAGAGGTGTTAGTTAAAAATTAATAATAATAATGAGACTCTTTGTCGCAGCGAAACATGATACCGGCCATTTTTCACAAGACATCCCTCCGGCTCCGACGTGTTCCGCTTCTTTATGCGCCGAGTTTCCATAACTCCGGCAGCACCATTGCCAGCGCCGGCGGAAATGGATGGGAAAATGATCCCTCGGCACTCATGGAACAGTGCCGCGTACCACACCCTCCTTCTATCAAACTTCGACGTAAGGTCAGTGTCTGTTCGTGAAAAAGGTGGCGGAAAAGATGAAGAAAATACCTTTTCCAGCTGCAAACCACAAAAGATGTGGGCCGGAGCTTGCCGCAATCATAAAAAAGTGACACAATTTGTAACTGGATATTATACACCCATACCAATTCTGTTGTAGGATTTTTTTCTAAGTATTTAATCCTTGAACTGTTGTACGTCCAACGTCACAACTCATCAGACATACCTGTTGAGGAAAGGTAGATTCCAAAAATAGCAAACAAACATTTTATTAATTTTAAACAAGTTTTACGTCAAGTCAAGCAGATGGCAATCCTTCAAAATAAACAAAACCCTCTTCAAAGGCTAGACGTTGGGTAAGTTGCGTTGTTTGAGCGTGCTTGACCAACGGACCAACACTCGAGTTAAAGTTTTTGACACCTTTCGGCCATCAGACTTGCTCTTACCGTACAGTTTCAAATGTCGGACGGGAACGAATTAGGCGAACGCAAAACTTTAATTTAGTTCTGGAAGCCGTCCATAGACAAACCATGGACCACCGGCAGGCCAAACTGGCAACCGTTACCTGCACGAGCAACATTAATGCTGTGTATCCATGCTATGGTACCACACGAACGTTAATGCTGCAGCACGGTGCATAAAGACTGGGGATGAAGCTGGTTCGTTTCAAAACACGAATTTGGCTGGTTCCCTTACTTTTTGGCACCTTTAGAAAACGGTGTAGCAGCCATCCCCCTCAACAAACCACCTACACCGAGTGTAAGTCTGATACCTGGAGCATTCAAAAGGATGACAGCTTCTCGCCAGCAGCACAACGATGCAAGCTCAAAACATGAAGCAGATAAGCTGAAAGTGTTGCCTGCTTTCGCAACAGGAAGAAAGCAAATGAGCAATCTTCGCTATGAAGCATAGTGGATATTCGTTCACCTCGGGGACGAAAGGTTGTTGACGCTCGCTTCAGTGTTTGGCACATTCGAAAAGACGTGTAAAAGTTCAAAAGAAAGGTATTTGCAAGGTATCGGATCACAAACATTGCGTTAGAAACATGTTTGTAAAACCTTACCTAAACATTGTCTTTTTTACAGCCAACAAGAGCAAAAGTCCAAACTAGTTGTGGCCGAAATACTGGTCACTGCTTAGAGAAAACGAAGAATCCGCCTCAACAAACGATAAATAACTTTAATTAACTTCATACCACACGAACTCTCCATCCCTGGCTAAAGTGTGACTTATGAAAGAAGCCATATTTTCGTTATTTGCTTCAATGAAAAATCGGCTGCACACTTTTCTACACGTCAACGCATTGGAACTCCACAATGACCGTCGGTGCACTCTAAAATAAGATGGTTCAAGCAGATGAAAACTGAAAGTATTTCATAAAACTTGCCGAACCGACAGTGGATCCTGTGGTTTCCCGAAATTCGACCCACAAAAACTGGAAAATGGTCTGTGTGGTGCAGCGGAAAAAGTTTTTCCAAGATAAAAATTATGATTCTCCACAATCGCTACGACATCGCAGCACAATACTTCTAGACGAGAAGGATCCACTGTGCGATGTATCAGTACTGCTGAGCTCTATCCTGTGATGCGGCGGCATGAGTCAAAACGCTGGTTCAAGGGGTCCCGGAAAAAGCTATCA
This sequence comes from Anopheles bellator, assembly GCF_943735745.2. Classification (NCBI taxonomy): domain Eukaryota; kingdom Metazoa; phylum Arthropoda; class Insecta; order Diptera; family Culicidae; genus Anopheles; species Anopheles bellator. The sequence continues at coordinate 44,228,804 of NC_071285.1, read as the reverse complement.
CATCACACTTTTTACTGCAGCAATTTGTTTCGCCCGTTTCCTGTCCCGATCAATTTATTAAAGCGAAATAGCACACAAAAAATCTTTCCTTGGCTTCCCTTGGCGGCTATGGTACGTCTTCTGAGAATAAAACGATCACTGTTTACTCTTATTCGAGAAAACGAGTTATTGGGAGAGTTATTTGGAGAAACGTAATCCAGTAACTGTATTTTATCTCCGGAACCGTTTTCTGTTTGGTTGTGCATTTTATTTGTGGTTATTAATGGAATAGAGGTACCTTTTTACCTGCTATAGTATTCTGAATCAAGAGGAATATTTTTGAATTGAACCGTACGGAATGAACATTTTGTACTGTAGTTGATCAATATCTACATTCGAAAACCATGTCAACGTTTTGCTTCTCATTGCATGCCATGCCAGAAACCTACGGATAAAGTTAAACAACGAGCACAGTTTGAGGGACGCTGAAAGTTGAGAAGCTGTGACCGAAATACTTTGACCAGAAATAAATATTTGGCTCCATCAATCGGTGCAAAACATAACACCACCGCCATTGTTGTTCGTAGAAAATCGAGAGAAAACTTCCGCCTATAAAAAAAATACAGAACAAGAAACCGTAAAGATCGTGTTCGCTGCTTAAATGCCTCGGCGTCGGTGTGGCATCATGTAGATAATATTGCGAGCACGATGGTTTGTTTGACTGTGTCGGAGTTCATTTTAATGAGATAACTTTCCCCGAAGTTTGAAAGCAATACCCAGACCCTGTTTTTTCTACGCAGCTCGCTTACGGTGGTAGGAAATTGAAGCGCAAAACGCAAGCTTTTTATGCTTTACAGCATGTTGAATAATGTCAACTGTGAATTTTCATTGTATGAGATAATCGTTTGGCTGTAGAATCCTTTTTAATGATTTAAAAACCCTTCTATTTGCTGTAAATTCACACACGTTCCAGCTCGTGTCGGTTTTCCAACACCATTTTCCATTTTCTCACAAGAATTGCTTGCCGTTTTATCATTTAAATCGATTAAATTTGCTGCAGATTGTTCCGCATAAAGTCGAGGTGAAGGTTAGCGATTATATGAAACCCGCACAGTTTCGTGACGCCGGAGTGTTACTCATAAAATGGTTGCCAAACGAGCTACTAACACGCAAAATTTTGCATTTATCGGGATATTACACATGCCATAATGATGGCGTGGCTGAATAAATAGTATAGCCAATCCGTCCCAGCAATCTTCCGGCGGATTAATTGGCGCCCATTAACTCCTTCAGCGGTTGACAAACGCTAGGAAAAGTAATTGAACACGGTCGTTCGTGCTCACTAACTAGTAACAGTAATTGTACTCCTTCTATGCGGCTATCGTCGAAATAGTGTGTCGAAAACGATGTTCTGGGAATCGGTGTTGATGCCGTGAGGGGTCCTGATAATTACTTAATTTAGGCCCCCATCCAATGAAATCACGATCGAAATTAAGGAAATAGATTTTTTAATGCACTGTTTATTTTTGAGAATCGATTTTAAAATTAAAAAATGCAGATCGAGCAAAGAAAAAAGTTATCCATCTTTTTTCGCATTTTTCGATCAACCATATAAGAAAACACGAATGCTACGAAAATAAACATACAACATAAAATGTTAATTTGAAAGATAATGAACCCAAAAATTACACAGATTGTAAAGGGCAGCGAAAGCGCAATGCCAAGGACATTAAGTCATTTGCCCCTAGAGACTAGATTTATGACAAAGTAAATGTTTTGCAAAGAATAAGAACCAGCAATAGCTTCGGTTAGGAATTTATCTTGATGTGATGCGACACAGGGGAACTACAAATGGCGGTTTGTGATAATTACTGATCCCTTCGGCAAGATAATCATTCTTTGATGACTTCCAATTAATATTCATGAATTTTTCAACGGTTTTCTCTGTGCCTGAATATACTTGGGGTTGAACGTGTTGGAATAAGGGAAAACGTATAGAATTTGCAATAGGGTGGAACGGATGTCAATTGAGTTGTTTCGAGATAAGGCATGTTGCACTATTTTGCTCTCCCCGGTGCGTGGTTGACGAAATTTATTTCCTTAACGATAAGCGGTACCAACCATCAAATCACATTTTCTTCACTAATCCTAGTGATGAGCTAGTGTATTTTTGTATAACTTTGGTACGAGTGCGAGTACGTACTGCCATTTAATAACAAATAAATTCCATTTTATGTTCATAAACTCACATCAACTAAAAAAAATCGTTTGACGTTGAATGAATGTTTAAGAGAAAATCGAATCCTGTGCACGTACACTGCTCAACAAGGCCAAAGATATATAAGTAGTCCCTCAATAAAATACAACAATTCGAAGAAATATTAATCTTTTTTTCATTTTGATGATACACACTTTTGTACTAACGTACGGGCTTCATGATTCGATGACGCACATCAAAGCGCCTACACTCTAATCTTTGTTGTTTACTTTTACCCTGGCGTCACCCCAATTTATCCAGCTAGGATTTTTTTATTTTATCTGAAAAAATAAAACGTTGGAAGTCATGTTACCGCCACACGCCCTGATGACACGTGCTGTTGAACAAGCAAATCCCATTCAAAAGCCAAAACTTCCAATTCAGAACCTCCCAAAACAGCATGTACCGTGCACGACGAGAAGCATCAACATCCGATGACTCTAACGCAATTTCAGTATGCTCTCGTTGCGTGTCTTGCAAATTGGGATTTAAGTTGATTTTGTTTGACTGCTGGTAAATGTACTTTTTGTATGTGCAACAATGCAAAGCCTAGTGTAATAGAGTGGAAAAATAGAAGTAGAATTCTTAGTTTTGGACGAATTTTCCGAATCTTTAAAAAATAGTTCCTTTTCTACGCTAACTACTAGCAAACCTTTTTCTCATTTGACTGTCTACTGAATTATACCCCTGAAACACCTGCAAACATGAAAGACAAATATTTAAGAGTGGCTCATTGATAACCCCCAACATGGATCGAGTCATTAAAGTTCTGCCATAGAGCATGTTGCCTAAACAAAAATATGAGATCTCACCATAAGCATCACGGGCTGGCATGGCATACCGGTAATGCGAAACCAGAGGTCCCCGATACGGTAATTTCCATTGAACCGATACGCGTTAGGCCTGGAGCGAAACAGACCGACCGCTAGAAGAAAGCTCGAGGCTCGTGCGCGAATGTTGGAAAACCAATTATCACGCTCAGTAGAACGGATCCCTAGTGGCGGTCCTTTCCAGCATAAGGGGTGTAATCCCGGGGCAAACTGTTTACTCTCTTTTCATTGAAATTCGGAAGTGTTGTTGAAAATACGCCACTCCAGCAAAAGTAAGTGAGCATTAAATTTATGTAAAACGCCACGATGATGACGCTCAACATGGTGGGGTTCCGGGAAGCGACGGAGCCAGAAATGATAGCAGTGAGCAGAGTGGCCCACAAGGACCCGGGAAAAAAGGGAAACCAGGCACCAACAAGGAGGACCGAGTGAAAATAAGTGATTCAAGGGCCCCGCTATGTTTGGTCAGATGATGGAAAATCAAGCTCTCCGTTTCCGGAGCAATCTGAAGAGCTAACGGTGCCGAAGGATTGTAGAGCGGACGTAGGGCGTACGGTGGTGTGGCTCATGATTACCTGGCCCGGTAGGGAGTACAATTAAAACAAGAGATTAATACCCAGTTTAGGCCACCGTCTAGTGGCATCCCCATCACGAAGTTGAAATTATTTTCAATTTACCTATATTTATTTAATATCTGTAGATGTTTTTCCTCTTTAACGAGTTGGAAAGTATTTTTGCGGCTATGAATTCGACTATTAAACTGACCAAAACTAAGATTTTTTTTAAGATTCATAACTATTCTGTATACAAACCCATTCTTAAAGCTTATGCTGTACGGCTTCGTGTTTACCTTCATTAAGATTTAGTTCCGGTTATTTCTTCTCCAAGCCAACCGAAATGCCGGAAGTATGGCACGTGTCTTCCCTTGTGTCTTAGTCGCTCCCGAAGGAAGGTAACTGTCGCCGACAGCAAACAACGTCTATTGCGCGATGAAAGATTACCGCAACACTCCGAAAACCACCTCCAATGAACGCTGAATGTGATCTAAATTTCATCCACGGATTCAACAAGTCTCATTAGACAAGACCCTCCGTAGGGGAGCAATCGGGGAGCAGAATACCGACAGGACTTTACACATGCGCCTTGCGCTATTGCCGACAAATCACCACTCGGTTGTCGTTCGCATCAAGTTTCAAAGATTATCTTCGGAACTTTGCTTTAGTTCCGTTACACGTTTAGTCGTGCAAAGACGCATGTATCGTCGAAAGAATGGCGAAAAATATTCCAAGTTCGAATGTTTGATGGTAGGTGGATATTTTTCGATTAGTAGAAATTTGAAAGGATTGCGGTGAAGTGCCATAGAAATTTCAAAATATCGTCAATACCCTTTCCAGTATGCAAACAATGTTGAGTAAATTGCGAGAGTTGATAGATCAATGAATTAACTTTTTAACAGCATAATTGCCAAAGCTAGGCTCTTCATAAAAAGCAATTACCTCCCATTTTGATGGGCAAACGAACGTAGATAAGCACTGGGTTCATGCATTTAAGTTTACAATATTATGGTTGCTCAATAAAATAGCGATGGTAGTCAGAACCCAATTTCGCCCTCGCAACAAAGGAAATATGAGTAGGGACTTTATGTCTCCGTAAATGTGTCTGGGCTTTGTCACTTGAAGCAAGCAATGGGGCAGTCGATGATATCGCAAAGACCACCATCGACACGATGTCTGCTCAATTGGCTCTCCACCAAAACTTTATGGACCGTAGAAACCAACGGTCGTGCGAATTTGAACACAAATTTTATCAGGTTCAATGCAAATTGTACGGAGAGAAGTGTTTCACCAACAGGATCTGTCCTTTTTTGGTAGACTAAAATATTTGGACACATGACATTTTCAAATCGATTTTTTCGACATCTTTTTGGTGTTGGGTGTATACCCCAAGCTATTTGAGGTCATTGCGCTTTATGTTTACGACGCGGAGAATGATGAAGCATTGTGCTTCGCGGAATACAAGAATCTTGTAGAGTAATGCCAATAAAAATGCTCCATCAACATTCCGATAGTTGCTAGTCATAATCTAATGTATTTACTTACGAAAACCATTAAACCCAATCGGGTTCAAGCGTTTTTGTGTGTCTTTTTTGTTGATAGTGGCGCCCATTATGACATGCAATATTTTGTATGTGCCCAGTAACGCTTCGTGGCATTAGCAGACTTTGGAAAGCAGTTTAAAAATCATGCCAACTATTTAAAATGTGTTTGCTTCAAATACTGTCGCTTCCATAATTACAAAATATAGATCCAACTTCATCGCAAAAAGCAATTATCAAATACCCCACGTCGAAACTATCGTCGAAAATGTCAGCTTCAACAACCCGTAGAAACTTTGATTGCTCGATTGCTTGGAAGACAAAGTAGAAGTTTATAGTTCCGCTCGCAAGGAAGCTAAACCTACACTCACCTTGAGCCAACACGAGTGGCGGCACCAACTGTCGAAAATAAAGCAATCCTTCAGAGGCAGTTTCCGGTTTCTTGCGATGGCACAACTAGGGCCAAAGTTTTGACACTCTCTCAAAACTCTTTCCTTCAGCGAAACTATCATAATATGTTCCTCAAGCAACAGCGAACAATGGAGCCGACAGATGATTGTCAGTTTCTATGTTTTCTTAAAATACTTTTCAGAATCTCGTCAAATTTAGCCAAAGGTTATGAAGTGACTGTGAGATTATTGTTTCAAGAGACGAACTAGATAGCTTATCAAAGATTACCGACATCTAGAATAAACATTTAGTCTTCGAAGCTCAGAGCAACACAAAGTTGATTATTAACAACCAGATATTGTGCACATTGATTTCGCCCGAAGCAACCAACAATTAATAGCACAATAAAAAATAGAACACTTTTCGATTTGTACGATAATCGAGGATATTAATTCTAATTTAGCCCTGTGCGTTCCTAGGGCTTAAACTACCCAAGTTGAGGATTAATGAGCCCTCAATGAATGATCTAATGGTCGTAAGAAAAGTGCATTTATAAGAACTGTTTTGCTACAAGCCAGATTGCGAAAAGTTCCTTAAGAGAACCTGCGCTTCCATTGGCTTTGTCGCACATAATCGAGTGTCAGGTGGCGATTTTCGTCTGAATTAATTTTGTAAAGAGAACCGGTCGATTGAACATTGCATCAGTACTGGATGCTATTAACATGGCCATGTGCCATGGTTTTTGTAAAACGATTTTCATTCAACGATAAGCGAGAGCTTATCAGTTTAGGTACACAGGTCTATATGGCCAGTAGTTGCGGTCACTTTTTTATGCGTCCACTTTTCGGACAATGGCAGGCACCTGTCGCATCCAGTGCTTTCAACAGTGCAGCAGTAGATAGTGAACAAGAGTCGCTATGGTTTTTATGGTAGTGATATTAACACGATTAACATTAACGCGAAAACATAAAAGTGCAACACTTTTGACTGAAAAATAAATAAATAAACCATTGTTTGAAGGTGAACCATATTCGCTGGCGCGAATCGTTTTAAAGGTTTCTGCCACCATCGGCCGATTGCACACCGATAGCTAAAAAAGCCACCACAATCTGGTTCGAAATCCGTCGTATTATAATCGTACATTTCTAAAATTGTTTCAATAAACAGGTAATTTCAATTAAAAGTTGCTTAATGTTCCATTCCATTCTTGTTTTCCGTTTCTTAATATTCATGCCATTTTTCGAACTTTGTGCTTTTCAGTTATTGTCCTGAAGTGAGTCGCGTGTTTCAGGTTTCCGTTTAATATTTTTCAATAAATCACCACAGTGGAGAGACACACGATGATACACGGCCATTGTAAACTATTTTCCTATTCAGGAAGCAGTTCGTACACACCCAAGTCAAGCCAAACATGCTGGAATCAGGCATCGTAAAAATGCGCAAATTTATGCACGACAAGGCGAAACACGGTTAGAAAAAAACAATGGCCATCATCACCAACTCGGAGACAGCATCCATGCCCAGCATAGTGAACGTACTCATTGATACGTGAAAGCCTCGACCCCCGAGTGGATAACCTTCGATGAAGGAGCAACACCGGGCAAGAGCCGATGATAAATAGAAACCGGAATTCATTCGAACAATAGGAGTTTTCCAGGTGCTCCAGGTCGGATCGGGAGCCACTGGCTTGACCGGAGACCCTTGAGCTTCGTTGCCATGTGAACATCACCAAAAGCGGGTCCTCCGACGGATATATACCCGACTCGAGTACCGTGTTCGTAGATGTTGTGCGAGGCTTTCGGTCCAACAACGATCCAAATGTTTCCAATGGGGCGGATAGCTGTTTTCCATTTCTCCCACACACACTCCGAGGTGCATTTATCAGTTTTCGCAGCACGGAACCGAATGACAGAACAATTCCAGCTAAAAGCTGGCGAACAATAGATGATGTACAATGCAAAGCGGATAATTTAGGGATAACTGCAGGTAAAATATGAGTTTCCTTCGCCTTTCCTTTGGCGACAAAAGGCTCTCTTATTGCTTTCCACTTCATAATTGCTTGAAAACAAAACTAAACTGCAATGCAAAAATACCTCAAATGGGATTTAAAATGCAAGCAGCCGCCCATTGAACATGTTTTAAAAGGTAAAAAACAACATTTTGGGTAACCTTTTCAAACGGCAATTGTGAAACACTCTCGTTGACAGCATTGCAGCATTTGGCCTACACGAAACACGATTAGTCGCAACAAATCGTTCTAATTCCCGGCACCCGAATCAAACTCCACTTTGGGTGTGGTAAGTGGTTTCCGGCCAGACAACTCCGTATTGCACCGGAGCATATTTCCAGAGCCTCACAATCAGGTTTCATCCATCATAAATGAATGGTCGAAAAGTTTACCGTGTGGTTGAATGGCAATTTACATGCCGACGTGTGCGTACTGGTGATGTGTTGCGAAGTTTTCGAACTCGTTTTGCAAATTTCAATTACTCCGGCACCGGCGTCAGCAGGTTCACAAGTGTTTCGGTGAATATTTAACTCACAAACTTTCGCGTGTGCATTCAGATTTATGTTTGGGACGTCACTGCGCCGGTGTTGAACAGTTTGTTACCTACATTCATTTTGCGGGAGCTTGTACAAGTTTGATTAGTCAGGATTGCAAAAACAAACAGGTTCTGACAGGAGTCCAAATTGCATGGTGGTTTTTTCTTGGTCAGCTCTATATTCAATTTCTAACAAAATAAGGCCTTCTTTCATGTTTTATGTTACACCTGATCGTTGGAAGCTAATTATTTGTGGTATGCGACATTTTGTAGTACAGAAAACATGTTTATGATGTCTCAAAGAGAACTTCTTGCTGAGTCTTTCCCACGGTCGACTATCGCTGGAATGGCAAAACCTATTTACCATATTTTACTTCTTATGGTCCCTTGGTGCTTCCTGCAATGGACAGGACTCGTCGCAAAAGACGATGCCGGTCGAGCTGAGGCCACCGCGTACGTTTCCTCCAAGATTGTGCGGAATGGAGGCGCCCTGAGATTCTTTGACTTGTAAACAATTCGTAGTACGTGTTGAGGATGCTAATGACGCAATGTTCTGTGCTGTACTCCCCGGTTGTGGGATTATGTTTCATTAGGTTCCGGTCTCGACCGAACTCCGCCATTTCTCATTGTGCTCCCAACCACCTGCAGCACGCATTTTTTGAATGCCGGAAACGAAAACGATGGCATGGGGGCCGTTTGCTGCTTGCTTTGGAGCATGTTGGAAGAATTTATTCACGTCGCCCGGCAGGTAAGTTGTAGTGCCTCAGTTTATTTGAAACATTAACTTTTACGGGAAGCACTCGGGACAAAAGAAAACTTTTCATAAATAGCTTGGAAATTAAATTTCGTCACTAAAAAAATAAGCCAACAATTTCCCGTTTCATTATCAAGTGTTGCATCAAAGTTAAAAGAGATGCGAATATTTGTTGGCTGAAAAATGTAGAAATATTAATTTGCCTACCAGCCCGCCGGGGTTTGGGTTGTTGGACCTTTCGGTTCAAATCAATCAAGAGGAGCGGAAAGGAAGCAAAAAAAGTGAAACCTCCTGTCCAAACCATTTTCTTGGCTTTCGACACATCTTTTGAGAAGCTGCCAAAGCGGGTGGCCCGACCCAGTCCGCAGCCGATTGGAAGCAAACGAGACGGAAATGAAGAAATTTTATCATTTCCCTCCCAAATCCCTTCCATTTTCCGGACCCGGGCCAATGTTTTTGCCAAATCGCCTGGGGTGGTTTGATGTTTCGATGTTGCCGCTTCCGGTGCCGCCCTGCCGACGACCGTTTTTCATCGTCCTTTATTTTCACTTTACGGTACACAGGTAATAACTTTTTGTTTGCTTCTGATCTACGAAAGCTTTTCGTTTCGTTCCGGGTGTTTTTTCTTAAATTAATGTTCAGCTCGATCCACATTGTACATAATTTGGTAAAGATTCCAGTAAAGTAATGATTCATTTCACCAATGTGCAGCTCGAAAGCTAATCCAAACATTAACGCAACGAAGCAACAATGAGCCTCGAGGGTACGCTGTATCTAAAACGGAAACAGTTTAACTCGCGTTTAAACATTTCCAACGTCGTGGCATCGTAACACGAACACGTAAATCAATCAGGTAAATCCGGGTTGCGGCGGCCAAGCTTATCGCCCAAGCCTAGGGAAGCTTGGGGATGGGAGTTTGTGTTTTTAAACTCCCATTTCCCACAATTCCCTCGACCGATCGAAGCTTAGCGTTGATTTTAATCGTCCCGAAGACAACTAAACCACCGATGTGTCCGGGGACCGGGGCCCAGAAACTTTCGTTCAGCCACGTAAAGAAGCAACCGAGAACGAACATCGTCCGGATATCCCTTAAGCCCTTCAGGCATTGGGTTAATCCCGCCGTCAGGTAACTGCCGGGAGATTGAGTAAATCTCAACAAATAAACCAGTTTTGGACCTGGGAAGTATCCATTTCGTCGGCCATGTCCCGCGAGAAAAGAACAATGCTACAGAGCTTGCCTCGAAACACCGTATGAGTGGGTTCCGTTCCGTTCCGGTCGACAACTGCAGGTGTTGGTAATTAAGTAAAATGAGGATAAGCTGGAGCAGCATGGAGTAAGATGCTAAAACGTTATTTAAGCAGATAAAAATGACAATGTAGCATAGGAAGTGAATTAGGAAATGTTATTTTATGTCTTGCTTCAAAACTGCACATTTTTATGCTTTTAAAACTCTTCACATAGCAGCACATAGCAGCACTTTATGGTTAAAATTTCGCTAGTAAAAAAGGTTTTACATTCATTACGAAATACCGTCGAAACTATAAAAAGAACCCTTACTGTCCTTCCTTCAAAACTTTTCCCACTGCGAACATAACTTTTCCGCGATAAGCAGAAGCCGGTGTGTAACCACCGCGATTCTTGCTAACCAAAGAGCAGTTCGGAGATCCGGAATTGAATTCAACGATCGTCGAGGGAGTTTAGATGGAAACTAGTTGTGGCAAGACATTGCCTCGCGTAATCGCCACCGTTCGCATAATGCTTTTTGCATCGGTTTATATAAGCAAAATGTGTTCTCAAGCATTGATAATCTGATCACTCGTATTATATAAAACCTACCCCGAAAAGATGCTGTTTCGAGTTCGCTTTTCCAATTAATACAAATAAATAGGCTGGCAAATATTGTTAAATGAAAGTTACGCAACACCTTTAATGGTTGTCGCTCAGGCCCGGGCGATGTTTCAATCTTTGCATGCTCTCACGCTTTTATTGAACAGCTTATAATCGACGGGCGTGCTCTCCGAACCAGGCAAAACTAATTAAAATTTGTTTGGACCGTAGCCCCACGTAATCCCCAGGCGATTGCATCTTCCGGGCGCAACATAACGAGCAGCGGGAGCCACTGCCGCACACGCGCACCGTCAGTACGTACAATTACATATCACCGGATATAATCTCTTTTCCAATCTCTCGTGGAGCATCGCTTCGTGGAGATGAACACACCCGAGGCGCGCTGAGGTTTTCCAGCCCCAACCACATCGCCCCCTTCATACGCCTGCCTGCCTGCACCGGTGTTTCTGTGCAGTCCTTAACCTTGATTATCATACAGGACAGACTGCCAATGGGACGGCGGGTGTACGACTTATCATCTCTCATGCTTTGAAACGGCGAAACAACTCATCCTGCGGTTGACGCTACTCGAGTCCTCAAGGACTGCGGCCTGTGAAAGCAAGGCAACGAATAAGAGAGAAACAGAGCGAGAAAGAGAGATAGCAAGCGATTTAATAATAAATTGATTAGTTCCCCCGGTTGATCCTGGTTGAAGCGCATGATCTTGGCCACCGGCCAATGCCAACCGAATAGGCAGCAGACGTTCGATAGGTAGGTCGTGCCACGAATGTTGGCCGGACGCAAAACACCAAGCAAGTGGCTGTCCATTGCGTCCACTGCCGGCCGGACCTAAGGAAGTGCTTGCCTTGGAAGGCCAGCCACTCCAGCCAAAAGACGGCGGAAGAAGAAATAAAGTCTCGAAGACGGGGCGCACGCTCGGTTGGCCAGTAAATTATCCTTGCCACTCTGGACCACTCCGGCACAGGAGGACACAGCCATTGAAAGGCGAGTACAGCAACACGTAAGAAGATTATCGCATCTGCCACGGATGCACCGGGGGCTGGCCGAGGACGCACAACCCGGAAGCCCCGAGGTGGGCTCTCGGCAGTGAGAAAGTTGTAAGAATATAAAATCTGCCATAACACCGTGACGGCTCTATTGGCTGGTTCAGGGTGGTGGCGCGGGGAGAAAGTTGTTGCAGCAACGAGGCAGGGTTTCACTTTTCCAATCCCGCAAGGATTGGACGGCACGGTATCGATTGCCCGCTGGTCGCATCGAATCGATGTCAGGATTGATGACCCTTTCGGTTAAGTTGTTTTCGAGTACGAACATCATCAGCTCGTGTGGCTGATCCGGGACGAGACTATGCGTCGTTGAGGAAGTGGGTCCATCATCCTGTTTTCTTGACGACGGCCATGTTGTTCAAGTTTGATGGCTATGAGCCGTGCTGATTTTCATTGTGCCGTTTGAAAGTGCTCAACATGGGACGGAAAATGGCAACTATTTTCTGAGCAAGCTAGACCAAACCAAGAATGGGCCGCCAGCTGAAGATTTCTTCAGATTGACCCCCTCGGGGAATTTGAAGAATAATCATAAAATGTTCATTAAGTTTAAATGAAACAAATGGTTGACACTTAATCTGCACCCAAAACCCAGCAGCCTAGTATTCCAGTATTTACCGAGAGCATCAATTTAATTTATCTTCCGGAAACCCGGGGTTCATAAGCGCCGGCCGGTTTTCGGTGTGTCGGGCAGGAAGTGGCCCCGAGCTCAATTGGGTTTAGCTCGCCAGGCAGAGGCAGCACAGCACTAGTACGGAAATGAGCCCATAAAAAACTTTTACCAACACCCTTTCTCTGGAGCGGGCGGGATTTTCCGGCCCCGACTATCTGGCTGCTAAGGGTATCGCCTGAACGCCCGTCGAAACAGTGGCACACGTCACATGTGCTGCAGCCTGCCGGGGCCGGAAAATGACGCAAAGTTTTCGTTCGGCCGACTACTCGACTGCTGCAGCTCGTCATAAGCCGTGACACCCGGTCGGGTTGAAGTTTGTCTGGAATAATGAAATTTTTTTTTTGTTTCGGGCTCGCAACAGATTGTTTCGATCGGGGTTGCAGAGCCGGCCGGGCGATCCGGCGAGATCTGGAAGATCTTGCCCCTTTGGGCCACAGCGCCCACTGTCCGGGAGGTGATAATGTGATTTGTTTAGGAATTTTCCTTCTCGGCGGATGGCCGCCACGCAAATGGCAGTGCAAATGGAAGGGCCCTCGATTGTATGCAAAGTGAGTAGAACGAGGTGAAAAGCATAAATATGCTTAAAGGAAACATGGCTAAAAAGGGACAAAAACGTCACCAGTGCAGTTAATGGTTCGGGATTTTACCATCTCTATAAAGAAAGAAGTTCTGTATTAGTCTGTTGGTGCTGCTTTTTACAATTTTCAGCCTTGTTTGATGTCATTTCTATTGATTGTTGATTTCATTTCACCCAAAATGAAGTAAACTTCACCCAACACTGATATGATGGTAATATGGAAGATAGTCGTGGCAAGGTGTACATATAAGGCATATTATAGTTTCTAATCTATAATTTTGGTAATATTAAACTATAGGAATTGCTAACTGGACTTGTAGAATCCATTACCCCCTAGCGTTATTCAACACCTTATGGGGTTCTTCGACAAAACGAAACCTTGCAGAAGGTAAAATAAAAACATACATTATTAAAACGATTATCAAACAGAGAGAAACTTCCATAAATTATTGGTTGCCCTTAAAATTAAATAGCGTAATTGATTAGTTGATAGAAGACGGCTATAAGATGTCCGGTTACGTTATTTATGTGACAATTTTTAGCTCCGGTTGAGGCCAGCAAAGAGGCCAGTAAAACCCCCTCAAAAAAGGACACCTTCGCAGACAGAGCTTCGGTGTTCGGTGCGTTAGCACCTTTACCATTCATTTAGCATAAATCCTGATCAAGCCAGCTTTCAAACGCCACCAACCGTGAAATTAATTGCTGTGGCGCTCCGGTTTTCTTTCATGTCCGGCACGGTTTCCGGGAAAACGGTTCTATCGGTTTTCAGGTTCGGAAAAGGAACACCAGGTACGTTCTCGTTCTCAGCTCTCCGGTGGCTTCGGGGTTTTTGCACAAACCCACAGGTAGCTTTTGCCACCACTCGGCCATTCGTTTTTACGTTTTTTCTCTTGTAACATGTTCCGTTGGCCGCTCCCCAGAGTACATTAGCCGAAGGACGGTGCTTCTTTGCGAGCCAAACACACCTTTAAAGAAATCGCACCGAGGAGGCAAGATGCGAGATAAACCCACGTGCAGATATCGAATTTAATATCAATTTTGTCGCACACACACACACATCCGAAGCCGGACTTCCGGTGCCACAAGCTTAAGACAAATCGTCACCCTCTCCGCTGTGCCAGCTATCGATGCTGGACGTTTGCACGAAGTAGAGCCCCAGTTTTTCCACCTTAACGTGACCTACGCCTTTGGCACCGGAAAATAAATTACTCATGTGTTATCGCATTCACTTCCGCTGTCTTCGGTTCTATCAGAATAAATGTTTGGTTTTTCTGCTCTCTCTCTCGCTTTCTCGCTCTCTCTCTATTTTTTTCCTTTCCGCTGTACCGGAGATGTCTGTTAAGTTCTTCCTGTCAGAGGTGGTGGGACAAAATCTAGTGGCGCCGAAGAAAATCCTTTCACACTTTGATTGCATTCACGTGACTACGGGGGTCCAGCGTGTCTAGAATGGCATGCGATGCCGGCGTAAGATTGTTGTAAAAAGCCCGGAAATGGGTACCAAATTTACATTCAAGATCCTGCTGCATGGACCATCCATGACAACAAACGATGAAAATCGATATAATCTAAAGCAGCAGCCGTTTTCCGGTGGCCACGCGAAGAATGGAGTTATTTAAAGCACTCTGGTTGCCAATATCGCCCGGACACTTAAAATTTTATTACTCTCCCGTCCGAAAATAGCGCCATGAAACGGGTCATTAATTTAATGAGGGTACAGGCCAATGATGATCCAAGGTCCATTGAGCAATTATTGATGACGAAAAGCGGGCGCGCGTCGGTGTCGACGAAAAAAAGTTCCAAATTGCTTCAAACCACCCGGAGCACTTTAGGAGCTACGGGGCGAAAGATAACGGAAAGTTTACGATGACTGACAAGTCACAAAGCGTGGTGTATTATTGATGTGTCACACTGTCCAAATTGATTCTGATGGCAACGTTAGGTAGTTCGTTGGCAAAGATTGGTATTTATGATTTCTTGAGATTTCCAGCTGGCCAGTTTATAGCAGAAAGCATCGGTTTATTTGGTGTATTTAAAATTTTAATCATATCACACTATTCGTCTACTGTATGAGGTAGGAGTTATCTTCCACTCATGTCAGAAAACGGAGACAATTATTAGCAACACGTGCCAAGAAGTAAGTCTCAACCACATATCTGCGGAATGCGGATGCGGATGCGGATGCGGATGCGGATGCTCAAAAGAATTTTTCAGAACTAGTGGGCTCTACATCCTTTGTACGCTTTTAAAAAATCAGTTGGACCAAATATTTAAACCGGGTTTCTAACATTTGTAAACAACAACAAAATGTCTGAAAGCTGCGTTTAATACGCTTGAACACTTACGATTATGTTATGCTCCGACAATTTTATTTGACTAAACCAGGAATGGAACGATGGATTATGTTAGCGTAATTCTTCCATCACTACGGAGTTGGAGTCAAATTAAAACCCTTCACGGTCGTCAATTTCATGAATAATTTATGCTCATTAATGATCCGGTGGCTAACGAGATGATTGTATGCTCATTTTGCGTGTCCGATCCGATGAATTCAATTTACCATGAACGATTTGGCGGAACTTCCATAGATCATTTTGCGATACGACGCTAACGCGTCGGATAATTGACAAACTAATTTCATCGGCAGTCTTTTATTTGCATATTTATTGTTCATATATTTACATATCTCACCGAAGAATATTCCATTCATCAATTTGTCGATAAATTATGCGAAAAATTCAGCGGTAAACCAGCTTTAATCCGCCACGCTTGGTGGGATGGACTACGTTTAAAGCTCTTTAACACCCTTTTTTTAAAGATGACAATGACAGAGTGTCAACATTCTTTTTTCATCGCTGGCGTAGTTAACGCTTGAAACGGTTGACAAGGCCAGGAAGTAAAAAATTCCACAGTTTGTAGCACCCCATCAGAAATACGCAAAACTATTTGATAAAAAGGGTTCATACCGTTACCACTTTCGGCAACAACTGAAGCTCAGCGTCACGATTTTGATAACAAACTTAATGGGAACGAAGAATTTTCCCCAAATAATAAACGAAATTGTCGCCTATCACACCATTTAATCAACATACCAGACAAACTTTTAATTTTGAACGTTTTTCTTTAAATTTCAAACAATAATTAAAAAATAATTTTATAAAATTAAACATTGCGCATGATAATAAAGTTGCAATAGATTCGTTTAAATTAAAGTGTTTAAAAATGAAAAGAAAGATCTTATCGTGTGTATTCTGGCAAAACAGGAATTAATAACACGTCGATCAGTCAGCTGGCCTCTTGCCATGCATCATTGTGATCGGTGGCTCCGGCCAATTGATGATGCCTGATTAGCCGTAACGTGTGATGTGTGCACTATTAGGCCAACCCGTGCACCGCGCCATGTGTCAGGTTGATTGAAATTTAGCAGCATATTTCTTCCATGTTTCTTCCAGCCAGCCAACCAACCCGGGAAAGGACTCGCCGCTGGCGGGCCCGCGCAAAAGAGCAAACGATAGTCAAGTGCACCGACATTATCGTTTAAGGATGGCACCACCGAGTGGCGCAAAAGACTTCTGCATAACCTAATTGAATTTATGTGCGCTCTTCTTTGCGGTGGATACACATCGGCGCGGATACACTGGAGGATGCACATGTGTGGATTTTTTTCATTCTTTTTATTATCCCGCAGGTACCAGCGAAGCCGCGCCCGAGTGCGATGAAACCACATAAATCTTATGCATGTACAATGCTCCCAACGCTCCCATTCCGAGTGCGCGGTCGTTAGGATGCAAAATGTGCTTATCTTGGGTCACTTTTTGCCCAACTACCCGACTCAAACGCTTGCGCGCACACACTGATACGGTTATGCTTCGAACGAAATTTCGATCCACGGCCTCGGCTGCCCTGTGGGGGCGTCGACCGGGCTGGTCTTGGACGGGGGAACCATGCGCGGCACCGCAATGTGGAAAACAAATCAACCGCAATTGAGACACCGGAGCAGACATTTTTATAATGTATCCTGAATTCCCGTGAGCCTGGACAGCCTAAAGCCCCAATCGACGGGATCTTATCAAAAGTAGTACATCGTTCGCCGCGTTTAGGGAGCGCGAGTTGAAATATTGGGAAAAGATAAGAAATGGGTAACACTCGAGTGGGTTTGCGTAAAGGAATATAATAGACTTTTATTATAAAATAGAATGATTGAATGATATTTCAACGATTGAACTTCAACTTCACGTCACGTCACATGTACACAAGATATGTGGGGGGTTTCTTTCATGAAGAACGCTTTTTTCAATACAGGTCGAAATTATAAGCTAAAGTACTCCATCTTTAATAAATGTTAAGTATGTGGCCAATATAAAACCAACTCAATAGAATCAATCGAAAATAAATGGCATATTTTCAAACCTATACGGTTGATAATGTATATGCTTTAGTCTTCTAGACAAATAGTGCTGGGAGTTGGATCCCGACATTGCGGACTATTTTCAGATTCTTTCTATTGTTTCAATTCAAACAAATGGAGTAGTTGGCAACCCATCACTTTCCCATCAGACACTGTGTGTACCTGGTAGATCCTGGCAGTGAATCAACAGCACAGCAAGTTCTGGAAAGCTGTGGAGAAGTGCAGAAAAATGGCGCAATTTCTTGCTTCTACAATCATCGGCTATCTATTTCAGTTCGAATCAGTCTCAGGTGAGTAGGTTGAATGTGGTTTGAACGGTTTGCCAGAAATGTCAGTATTTGCGAAAACCAGCTTACCGACAACAAAACTAAGGTTCACGGCATTTTTCCTGATACAAGCAAAGCTAGAATCGATGAACCACGTCATTGGAGGGCTATTCGTCAAATCCTTTTATAATTTAATCGTTAGAAGATTGTGTAAACAGTGCAACATAGCGATGCAAGAGTTTGATACCGTGCCAAGTGTGAACACACGTGAATCGAAAACTGGAACGACGGTTGGAAAAGTGTCAAATACTTTCAACCGAACTCGCGTGCATTTCAAGCATAATATGGAAAATAAAAACCGAATCTGCAAAAGAAATTGCATATTTCCAGTCTGTCAGCTTCAGTCCAGTCCTTTTGCATGTGCGAGGTTTTGTACGCTGCCGCTCATGTTGAAGTGATTGACACGATGAAAACAATCGCACCTCTGCAGCCCTCAATCGCCCTGCCCCGGTGTGCACTCGATGATGGTGGCCTTTCAATGGTGTTATCGAATTTCCGCCCTCGTATCGACGGGCCGCATCGAAATCGGTGCACGAAATGCACGAAATGCAATGCAGCTTATGTCCTCGGATCGTAATTGAAATTTCCACACAACACCTCACCGGGTGACGAGATGGCCATAAGCGCACCGCCCGGACTCCGAAAAGCCAATCGATTCAAGCGGCTGCCTAGGACGCGCGACGAGAAGGCACCGGCCGGGTTTTCCAAGCATGAACCCGTCTGCCTAAGAGAGGTTTCCGGGGTTGTTCGAATGGCGTTGAGCATAGACATGCAAATCTCCCGCTGAGCGGGTCCTTTGGTCCAACATTTAACGTGAAACACTCGAAACCGATAGGAAATGAGTTATTTTACTTTCGAGTGCACGTCAAAACAACAAATTGAATCGACCTCACCGCTTAGGGGTCTTTCCGTTTAGCATAAACAGCATGATAACCGTGAAACTATAAACTATTTTAAGCATGTGGTAATACAACAAAACAAGTACTAACATTTAACCTCGACTCTGTGATACAATTCGGTAAACGTAAAAAATACTTTTACCAGTACGCACCGAAATCCCAACTGCTGTGCCCAACTAAGCCCATCCAGCAGTGGGCTAGCAAAAATATATTAAATTACGCCTGCATCGGTCCCATTAACATCGAATCGAAAATTAATGGCACAAACACTCGGGTGGGTGGCTCCCCCCGGGCAGAAATCATGCAAATGAGTGTCGGACGGCCAACAACGGAGCAGGCGCTTGCAGCATTCGATCTCCAAACGGACTTTGGTGAACCCACACCGAACTCCGTCGAACGGTCGAGCAACGCGCGTTGACCGAAGATAACCTCCCGTTTCCTGGCAGCATCGAATCGATCAGTTGCTAAAGCTACATTCTTGCAACCGTGCGGTGGGTGGCAACATTGCGCCTTATTCGGTTAGAGAGCATCCTGATGAAGCACCGGCAACGGTTGTGTTTGCCAAACGCAAACAGTCCGCTATTGTGGTGTTCGGTTGCGGATTTGAATCGTTCGCCCGATGGCTGATTGTTGCAACCTTATTTCGGTTTGCTGGCCAACACTGGAAGCGTTGTTGTTTTGTAGCATAAATTGCATTTAAAATGAAGCACACCCAGCACACTAACTCCATTACATGCCGAAAGTGTATAACATCAAAGCGTAGGGCTTAGGGTGTTATTGGCAGTTTTGCGACACTTCTAAATCTAAACTAATATCAAAATTAATAACGAATCTTCCCATGAATTGTATTAACCGAATATTGCCTTCTGTGGTTAATTTGGAGATTTAGATAAAGTTTGAGCCATAAATTGATGTTTTTATCAAAAAAATTTAATCCATGCCCTCATTGAAACATGGAACTACAATGGTTTAAAGCGCTCCTCATCCGAAAGATTAAAGTGGCTCAATTTCGCACACCGAAATTATACACGTGTTGTGCAGCAATCTGTAGAACGTGGGTGTGCGTTAATGAGTTCCGGGAGGCAACAGTGCAAAGTAAAATTGATAGCGCGATATCACATCGCGCCGAACCGAAAACATGATTGATGGGCAGGCTCATGTTGAGCAGAAACGAACAAAAAAAACCAAACAAACTGATCCTCTGAGGCATTGCCCCCAGAGTCTACGGTTTGTACGATGACCACGGCGATAATGATAAATGTGCCAGCCTCTAGCAAATTTGGTCAACACATTATCATACTACGGGCTCGAACTGATGATATCGTATTTTTCAAACCAACAAAAAATGGCAAAAGAGATTAATTAAATATGCTATCCTGTGGGAATATGAATGGCGCAGTATCGTTCAACAGCTCTATAGTTCCTTGCGCAGGGTTCCGTTGTTTCGCCGATTGATGCTGTTCAATAAAAGCTTGCCGAAAGTGGTTCCGATACGGTACTGGATGAGATAAATACTGGTCATGGGCAAACCAACGAAACAAGCTACGGAATGAAGCATCCTCCCGTTGACAGATTTAACTTTAATTTAAATATTTTAAGCTAATTTTGCGTATCTTCACATCGCGGTCTAACATATTTTGGTACTACAGGACGTAGGGATTGAGATGTGGATTCTCAGCAGCAATCAGAATTTCAAGTAGAACTTATGTCAAAACCATCCACATCAGAGGCGATGTTTATCAATAGTGAACCCAAATTTAGAAACCCACATGCCGCATACCTGGTCCACTGGAACACTGCGAAGCCCTGCGCTAGCCGTCCTACTTTCGAACACTGGCAGCGAAAGCTTCTTGCGGAAGCACCTTCCGATAGAACGGGACCGATGCGCAGCTGTCCCTCCGCTGGAACAAACCCTTTTCGACCAGAAACGGTGGGCGCGGTAAGGTGGGCCGTTCCTCAAAATAGTCAATCAGATACTTCACCGAGCGCAAGTGCCAGATGTCTTTGAACAACCGTCTCAAACTCATCAAATCTTCCGGAACGTCCGCCCGCCCGGGGTCGCTATCCTCACTGTCCAGCACTTGACTGCGCATCGTCTTCGGCAACCCTCGACCAAACGCTAGGCGTTCCCTTCTCCCGGCCACCGACTTCCGGTCATGCTCCCGTACCCGTGCGATCCGGTTTTCCAGCGACATTTGCGGCAAGTGCCACTCGGCCGCCACCTGCCCGGGAATGGCTCGGATCTCTTTCGGTGCCACGTTCAGCGCCCGGGACATTTCGTCGCCCGTCTCGACGGAGAACAGTTGCCGCACAATGCTCCTCGTTATGCTGGACCGCTCCGCTCCGAGCGTGTTGAGCCAATCGACGAAATCTTGCGCCCCCACATCGATCAACTGTTCCACCTGCGTGGCCGGATGGGGCTCCGTGGGCGTACCGTAGAGCTGCGATCGCCACCGGATTCGCTTTGGTGCCGGTTTCCGCAGAAAGTTTTCCATCCAATTTTCCACGCGTTCGGGCATCGGACGCGGTTTGGGTCTGGCTTCTATCGCTACCTCCTGCTTGAGAGCGGCCAGGTCAAAGAGTAAACCATCTGCTTCCTCTTCGTTCGAGCCCACTTCCGGTGGAAACGTCCCGAGCTGCAGCATCCTACGGGAGTCCTTTGGCACGGCGTCGAAACATCGAGCTATTCTCTGCCCGAGCCCCTGCGATACAGCACGGTCCAGAGTGCTCGGGACGATTGGTTTTCGTTTCGCTTTTTGCTTCCCCATGTTGCACCCGAAGCCCGCCAGCAGTTGATCCGTTTCTCGGCGGCCCGCAGCCGTGTTGTTGGATTCACACCGCACCGGACCAATAGAGGCTTCCACCTTCGACCGCATCTTGACCACCGAACCATTCATCGCCATTTTGTTAGCGACTTCGACTGTTGGCTTTCTGTTTGGTTGCTTTGATTGGAGCGTTCGCACTTCGTTGGGATAGTTTCCTGCTCACGTCACCAACTTGTCAACGGATAAGACGAGTGAAGCGGCTTAACAATATTCAGAATAAATGTTATGGCAATACACAAATTTGCGCAATACGCATTTTTTAAATAAATTTTATGTCGAAATTAATATTTTGTAGAACTCCTATGGTCGACCAAAAAGTCAAAACGTGGGGTCCAAAATATGGAAAGCAGTGTTGGAAAAACAAAACCCCCAGACTTCACCCAGAGGCATCAACAAGACACGAACTGGGTCTGGCGGCGTCACATAAAACTCTGTCGGCCCGATAAGGCTTTTTGGCAGAAAAAGCAAATTTTGGCAGTGGATCCCGGTCGAAACTCCGCGGAAAAAAGAGAGCAAGCCAGGCGGCACATCACAACACAGTGGGAATAAAGTATGATAAATATTTGCATTTAAAAAACTGCCACCGGAAGCGGAAGCATAAAAACACGCGAGCGAGACTGGCAGGGAGTCACAAAAAAACTATTACAGTCTTCGACGAGACAGCGAACGCTGCAAAATACTGGCGCGCTTTAACATTGAATTTTCGGTTATATCAGTTAGTATGGAAGCGCGTGTTCTAGGAAAGGTTGAAATTGATACGCTATCATTCCGTTTTGGGATCCTCTGATTTTACTACGGTTTTGTTTAGTTTGGCAAAACTGGACGATTATTTTTCAATAAACGCATTTCCCTTTAATTTTAAAATGTTCTTTAAATATATTGAGTTTGCTTTTAACAGTGTGTTTTTAATGAATATAAAAGGCAATATATATGAAAGTATGATGCATGCAAAATTAGTAAACTATTTAAAAACGCTATATTTAATTGATTTGTCCAACAATGTTTACAGTATTAGCAAAACAAAGTATATTGTTCAATATGGGTTTCATAGTACCTTTCTCCCATCTTTCTTTTGCCAATAGAGATGCGGAGAACAAACTATTCCGAAGAAAACGCATCACAGCTTCTCACGTGGCGACATCCTGAGAGTGGACCTGTAGCATACGATGGAAACTTTTGTCCGTATGAGTCCAAAGTTTTGTGCTTAAACGCCCACTTACCATTATTTCCACCCAAACGGGTCCGATTTTCATGACACTTACTCTGAAGGGAGAGTTTAGCTTTGTAGTCTCATGGCACATATTCTGTACTTCCTTTTGCTTTTCACAAGCTTTGGTCGCTAAATTTTAGTAAATGCATTTTTTTAATCTAAATAATTTATCGAACTGGAGGTTAAAATTTGAAGACGGTTAAAATTTAGACAGAGGAAAATAAGGAACAGATTGCGAAAACGAGGAACCTGGTTGTAGTACTTTAAGGCGTTGATACGAACTTATAGAGGGCAAGTGCGATTAGAAAGCTTTTGACTGCAATTTGTAATATTAGTACTACAGCCAAGGAACAATTATCATGAATGTTTAAAGTGTAGTTAGTTTATCGTTTTCGGATTCAGATTTCATTGATGGATAGAAAAGGTTCTTTCATTCAAAGGTTCATTCGCAGAGTATCTACTGCAAATGTCGATGGGTTATATGCTTCTTTCTTCTATTTCATAAATTTAAATTAAACAAACCAGCAACCAATCGATAGTTTGAGACTCCCATAGCACTCTTAACTCGGTTTAAATAGACATTTTGGCAACCCACTCTATTGTTCAAGACATTTCATATCTTATCGTCCGCGGGGAATGAAAGCTAAATTAATCATGTTTACCCAGCTGAAAGACGGTGCTTCTGGCACGTCTAACGAACGTTCACCTCAAACGACGTTGAAGGTCTAGCTTGTAGCCATCCTTGGTCATCAATTTCGCAATTTACTGAGTCACCGATCATTTGGTTTCATTAATAAAAAACAAAATTTATTATTTGTCTCTCGAAGGAAAAAACACCTTCCATGAACACGTCTACGAGAACCTATTGCATTATTCACAAAAAATATATGTCTTAGATGTTTTTACTCTCTCAATTCATCTAGTTACGGTTGATGTGTTTCGCTGATCCTCGCAAGACCACGTTTCGATTCTTTTATCCGTCATGTTCGATTACGAACACCAGCGATCACTGAAAGGTAACCGTAAACACCGTTTGGCCAAACATGAAAACAGCCAAGCGTATGAGCTTTAAAAACAAACAATCTCGCCCTTTTCGGTGACCCGAAGCAAGTTCCCGCTTGCCAGGTTTGGCAACCGGAATGGGACCGAAGAAGCCTCTTTCCATTCTTTTGCGGGAAAGCCTCATTGGGTGTTGAGTACTTTTTGCAAAGCGATGCCAGTGCTGCTGAGTTCACAGGTAGAGGGACCGTATCGTGCGGATACTGCTGAGTTGTGCCTTCGCTTCGTCGCTCAACTGCGGACAGCTCATCATGTTTAGCCACACCAGACTCCGACAATGCTGCAAGATATGCGCAATCGCCCGGTCTGTTATTGCCTTGCAGCTCTCGAGATTTAGCAGCTTCAGATGTTTCAGATCGCGGCACAGGTACAGTACCGCCGTATCGCAGATACGCTTGCACGCATCGACATGTACGTACTCAAGCAGTGGACATTCGCGCACTAGTGACGCAATGCCTGCCTCTGTGATATGTAGCCCTCGCAGGTCGATCTTTTTAAGCAGCGAAAAGCTAAGCGACATCAGCGATTGATCGGAGAGATCTCGACAGTGGCTAAGGTTCAGGTAACACAGCTTGCGCAGATTCGTGATGGGGTAGAAGCGTATCCGCTCGAAAGGCATAACCACCGTGTCGAACACGTCGCGGTTAAAGAAACTGTCGCTGATGTCGAACGTTCGCTGGAGATTCAAATACTCGAGCGCCTTCAGGTGCGAAAAGGCGAGCTGCAGATCGTGAATATTCTCGTACGTGCACTGGTAGAGCGTCAGGCTGCGAATGTTTGGACAGCGCTCAAAGAATCGAGGCAGAATGTTGCGCGAGAAGGTGGCAGCCGACACGTAGAGCTTCTCGAGTGAACCATTCTCGTACGCGCTCAGATCCCTCGAAAACAGATCCTTCTGGTGCGTCGTGTCGGTGATCTTGAGATAGTTTAACTGCGGCAGGTTGATGAGAAAAGCTTGGTGCAGATTGGAGACACGTGCAACGCGCAGCTTGATGCGTTTCATTTGCGGCAGAAAGGCACTGAGGGCGCGCAAAAACTGTTCGTCAGCCGAAAAGAGGTTGTCCAGGTTAAGGTGAACGATGGACGGCTGCAGGCGGGCCAGTTCGAGAATGTCGCGCTCTTTTAGCTCATAGCACGACTTTAGCGATACCTTCCGCAGACGGAGGTGGTCGATTCGCCCGAGCTGCTGCAACAGAACACTTCCGGCCTTGGTGTAGCTGAGGGTGATGGCATCGAGCGTGCTGCGTAGGGCGGACACAAATTCTACCAACTTTTCACCCCAGTGCTCGAAGGAGGAAAAGGTGAGCTTCAGTGCTTTCAGTATGGGGCAGATTTGTTTGAAAGCATGAAAGAACTCGTCATACACGAAGGTGGACCGGAGCGTAAGCGACGTTAATCGTTCCATGCTGAAGTCCAGCGGTACGTGGCCGATGCTGTGGTCATCGAATTTGGTCGATTTTAGCGTAAGAGATCGCAAATTGTTCCGGGTGCAGCGCAATAGGTCGAACAGTGTTTCCGCATTCATTGTGCAGTCGTTGAGAGTGAGCTCCACGACGTTGCCACCGATTGCTCGCCACAATTCCGTAGCCGGACCGATAGTGCACGATTTGAGACACACTTTCTCGAAAATGCTTCGGCTGATGATCAACACCGACCACTGCTCGCAGCCCTCGTGTATCCGACAGTTCCGAAGCGAGAGCACAAAACGGTTCATCAGCGTCCGATTGTTGATGACTATGTCGTACCAGTGCGTGCAAGTTTGCCGCACCGAGGCCAAATCGGGCATTCGCAGGTTCTGGAAGATTGCTATCAGCACCTCTGTGGGGAGTGAGGCGATACTGCTCACAGTGCCAGCACTGCTACTTTCGATGGATTCCTCGTCCATGTCCATCGTACTTCCTGCAAGGGACCAATGCAACCCGTCGGTATTCTGCTCTGCAACGTCCCTTATCCCGGCTTCACTTACCCCCGAGGCTGGGAAAGGAATCTTTGCGAAACGGAAACGAAATCGAAATCAAATTATTCGCACGATTGAATAATGTGAAACAAAGAGACGCAAAAGAACGCAAACCAAGTTGTTTTCCTAGGCTGCTTTTCACCACCCCATCTGTGTTTACGTGTGAGGTTTGCACTACAGGTTGAAGGGTTCAGTTCTCAGTTGCATCAGGAGCAGACCAGGTCCAAACGGTGTCAGTGTGTCAGTTTTTGTGACGATGGTTCTACGCCATCAGTTGCGAAGTATTAGAAAGTACCTAGAAAAGGCATACGATGTAACATTTGTTATCCTTCGACGTGATGTTCCAAACAACGTTCGACTGCTATCAGCTGATTGTCAAAACATGTTTTCATTTCGAAATTCACCACCTTCAACACTTTGGCTGTCAACGCGCACATCGGAATGTCACAAATCTCAGTGCGTAAATGCCGGATCGAAAACAAACCAATTGTCGAAAAACTTTTAGGCAAAACATTCTACGTTAACAAGGCCAGTGTGTGACTAGCCCACTTGCGTGTGTTGATACTTTGTTAAGCGCACGGTATCGAAAAGCATAAAAATGTGGCCATTGATTATGCAATTCCTTCGCTCCAATGCCGCCTACATCACGCTTCCAGTGGCTGCGGTTGTTGGTGTGATTGGATACAACATCGAAAGCCTGCTCTCGGACAAATACACACCGTACAGTCGTAAGTTCATCAGGAATTATCCACAACATTATTTTCTACAATCACTATATAATACGTTAAATGTGTTGCAGCATCTATTCAAGAAAAACGAGCAGAGCGCGTAACCGAAGACGACAAACTGAAAGATGCAACTCACGTGGAAAAGCTGGTGTACAAGGAGAATGTGCTAGGAAGGAATCTGTCCCCATCGTTGCAGAAAGAACCATAAGATCAGCGAGGGCTGTCGAGTACTTAAAAAAACGTTGAACCAAGGCAAACGGTTGTAAATAAAGCACGGGTTGTTGCTTTTAAACAAAAATTATATTGCTTAAATGTAGTCCTGTTCATTCAGTTAACACGTCGGCTAAAATTGTTGTATCCGATGCCAACACACGTCAGCAACACTTTGTTCGAGCCCGAAAGCTCATCACCGGTCGATTCGTCCTCATCGGTTGCGTTCTCTAGCTTGAATGTGATGCCGAAAAACTCGCGCAAATGCTGAAGAAAGTAAATTGTGTACTGCGACAGCGGACCGGTGAGAAACTTGGAAACATCCTTCTGCGACAGCGCCATGTAGAGGACCGCCAGCCACTGAAAGGTAGATTCTACACAACCGCCTCGATAAATCTCATCCAACAGCCGTAGCGCTGCGTCGCGCCCCACATCTTCCGGTATCGATGGGTTGCCTGGCTGTAAGGGAAAGAAAATTTGGGTCAGTTCAGAGCCAATCGTTTTAGTGCACGTGTTTCGGTACCTGATCCATGGTCTTGCAGAGCGCTTCCGCAGAAAAGACAGCACCGTCGGTAGTTTCGGCCATAAGATTGATACCATAACCGGGACTATTACCAGATCGTTTGCCTTTGTGCTGATCGGTGTTGATGTAGACATCGGGTAAAAATTGAAGCATCACGCCTTTGGCGTGATCGACTGCTCGATTAGCCATCGCTGGGCTTACTTTGCAGCAGTAGGCTGTTCCGCGTATCCGCTTAACCATCGCCTGCTTGGTGCATTGGATCGCTTTTATCGACTTGCGAACCGGACAGCGAAACACAATCTCACCGCCGCCATCGGGCATCATGCCACGTTTCAAAATGCTTAGCTCGAGTCCCTCATCGACCAGTAGAAATCGTTTCAATGTTGCCATCGCAGAAGCTTTAATGTGATCCACTGATGGGCTCTCGCGGCTGTTGGTCACTCCGGTTAGCGTGACCGCAAGCGGTTGCTTGCAGAACGGTCCCAGCGCTAGCAGAACATCCAGGTAGTAGCCGATTCCTCGCCCGGGGTCACAATCGTGCTGAAACGTGCCACCGTGCAGCAAGCCGGGTTGATAACGAAACGAACAACCGGTTCGGTCGATTGTGGTGCGCGAACCGTTTGCGACTTTGTCCAGCAACTGCAGCAAGCTCACTTCATAGCCCTGCATACCGGGATTGGCTTCATCCAAGGACCGTATTTCACGCACTTCTATCGGCTTCCCACTCAACGTCGAAAGAAGCAGACGTTGTTTTAGAAAATTGCTCCCTTTGTAAATGAAAACATTGTTTTCCTTTCCACAGCACGACATGATGTTGAGTACGCGAAAAGCACGCGGGATCTGCAGTTGGCTGTGATATTTCTATTCACCACGGGCTGTCAACATTTTCACCACTATGGCTGTGCCCCTCAATGATGCCTCCGCTACTGAGCGAAAACAATCAAAATGAACATCGAAAAAATGTTCATTCTGACAGGTCGATAGTCAATAGATTGCCAAAACAAACACCGCGTCTGTTGAGTGCATAAACGCCGCGTTTAAGAAATACAATGTGAAAATAGTATGCAAAAGAAGGAGTACGTAAATTCACCAAAGTCCAAAATGAAGAAAGAAGCTGAGGAAGTGCTGGCGCGGCCATTTAAATTATAAGTATCCGATGCACAACACACTTTCGTAGTTCCCCGCTACAACCCTTTGCCAGCATTTCATGATACCGTTCCTTTTGCCCTTATACAGCGCATCAAATACTGAGTCTTACCGGTATTAATTTCGAGCAAAAGAGCATCATTGGGTTCGTCGAGCTAACGATCGTACCTACGAGCGCTTGGTTGCCCATCGTCCGGCTAAACTGCCGCCAGTGCCGGATCTACAGAGTGATTCTCAACGATAGCTACGAGTGCGATACGCACTACTTTGATCCATTCCAGGACATTTGCCAGGGCGAAACAAAGAACAAGTCGTTGGAGCATTTTTCACGCTGCCATCTGGATGTGGCACGTAAAACGGATTCCGATCAGAATGGTGGTGAGCTAGTGGTGATCGTACCACCGGAAGCGAAACATTTGATCAGCGAAGGACGTGGGCTTCGGATTGGAATAGAGTTTTCACTGGAAAACCCACTGGGTGGGGTGCACTTTGTCATTCCGGAGGGAGAAGGTACTATGGAGGAACGCGGAGCGCACATGTTCACGTACGGGCACGAGAATTCGTCCCGTATGTGGTTTCCGTGTATCGACAGCTACTCGGAACCGTGCACCTGGAAGCTGGAGTTTACTGTGGACAAAAACATGACCGCCGTCTCATGTGGAGAGCTAGTCGAGACCGTCATGACACCGGATTTGCGCCGCAAAACGTTCCACTACACACTCTCGGTACCGGTTTGTGCTCCGAATATTGCGCTCGCCGTTGGTGCTTTCGAAATTCACGTCGATGCGCACATGCATGAAGTTACGCACTTCTGTCTGCCTCACCTGCTCCCACTGATGCGCAACACTGTCCGCTATCTGCACGAAGCGTTCGAGTTTTACGAGGAGGCCCTCTCGACACGTTACCCCTTCTCGTGCTACAAGCAGGTGTTTGTGGACGAGATCGATAGTGAGTGCAACGCGTACGCCACCATGACGATCCTGTCAACGCATCTGCTGCACTCGATCGCCATCATAGACCAGACCTTTCACTCGCGTAAGCTTATGTCGAAGGCGATCGCGGAACAGTTCTTTGGGTGTTTCATCACGATGGAGAATTGGTCCGACGCGTGGCTAGCTCGTGGTATGGCCGAGTATCTTTGTGGACTCCACTCGAAGAAGTGCTTCGGTAATAATGCGTACCGTGCCTGGATCCGTGACGAGTTGGCGGAAGTTGTTCGTTACGAAGAGCGCTACGGTGGCATCATACTGGACTGTAGTCAACCGCCAGCTCCACCGGCCGTCTCAAGCATTAACAATTCGCCGGCAGCTCCTCTCAAGGCGTACAACGACAATCCGTTCTACTTTCCGATAAAAAACCTTCACACGATGTCCCCGAAGTATATTCTGATGATGCGCAAAAAAGCCCATCTCGTGATACGCATGTTGGAGCATCGTATCGGATTGGAGCTACTGTTACAGGTATTTAACAAGCAGCTAGCACTGGCCTTGAATGCGGCGGGTACGAAGATTGGTGCCGGTCTCTGGGGCCACTTGCTCATCTCGACGAACGTCTTCACGAAGGCAATCTTCACCGTCACGGGAAAAGAAATGGCGGTGTTTATCGATCAGTGGGTGCGCACCGGCGGTCACGCCAAGTTCACCATGACATCCGTGTTCAACTCAAAGCGTAATACAATCGAGCTAGAAATACGACAGGATTGCGTAAATCAGCGGGGCGTCCGCAAATATGTTGGACCGTTGCTGATTCAGTTGCAGGAACTCGACGGTACGTTCAAGCATACGCTGCAAATCGAGAACATTATCGTCAAATCGGACATCACCTGCCATTCGAAGAGCCGGCGTAATAAGAAGAAGAAAATTCCACTCTGCACCGGAGAAGAAGTGGACATGGACCTTACCATAATGGCGTAAGAGTCAATTCTCTTTCTGGTGCGGTAACTTTTGTTCAGAGTCTAAACCATTACTTGTTTTCCTTTCAGGGAATCCCCGGTGCTGTGGATTCGACTAGATCCAGAAATGACACTGCTCCGATCGGTTAACATTGAGCAACCGGATTTTCAGTGGCAATTTCAACTGCGGCACGAGCGTGACGTTACCGCTCAGCTGGATGCAATTCAGGCTCTGGAAAAGTACGCAACACCTCAGGCCCGGCTAGCCCTGACCGATACAATCGAAAACGAGCGGATCTTCTATGAAGTCCGATGTCAGGCCGCACTCTGCCTCACGAAGGTGGCGAACGCGATGGTTACTTCGTGGCAGGGCCCACCAGCTATGCTGACGATTTTTAAGAAGTTTTTCGGCTCGTTCAGTGCACCGCACATCATACGGCAAAATAATTTCACCAACTTTCAGCACTACTTTCTACAGAAAACGATCCCCGTGGCGATGGCTGGTCTGCGGACCGCGCACGGTATCTGTCCCCCAGAAGTGATTCGTTTTCTGCTTGATCTTTTTAAGTACAACGACAACTCAAAGAACCATTACTCGGACAACTACTACCGGGCAGCGCTGGTGGAAGCACTCGGTCATACGATCACCCCGATCATTTCGGTCGTACACCAAGGTCGAGCACTTTCATCGGAGAATCTGTCTGCCGATGCCAAGTATGTTAAACGTGTGCCGTTTAAGTTCGCTATGACACTGAGCAATACGCCTTCTAATCTAGGTTGGTACTCGAAGAGGTCACAAGAATCTTGAACTTGGAGAAACATTTGCCATCGTATAAGTACACGGTATCGATCGCGTGTATAAAGGTTATCCGGAAGCTGCAGAAATGTGGTCATCTGCCGACGAATCCCAAAATATATCGAAGTTACGCCGCGTATGGTCAGTACATCGATGTACGGCTGGCGGCGATGGAGTGTTTGGTCGATTACGTAAAGATCGATGGTCGTTGGGAGGATCTGGTGCATCTGATTAACCTCCTAGAAACGGACCCGGATCCGATGGCTCGTCACCAGCTCGGGCGCTTTTTGATCGATGCATTGCCCTTCGATAAGGCCAACCGGCATCGCCTGGACCGTGAAGAGCTTGCGTTGCGCATTTTCGAGAACATGAAGTACGCCAACTGCCCGCTGCGCCCAATTTATGGTTCTAATCCGCTCTTTTGTCTTTGCAGTAGCAAACTGTCACACGACACAAAACTACGGTGCGATATGATTGATGTGTATTACTCGCTGTACGGCGTCCGAGTGCCACACTGTCTTGCGAACCAGGAGCTGGCAAACATTCTCCGACCGCAAAAGGTAGCCTCAAGTTTTGGTGGTTCGAGCGGTGACCGAGGAGGAAATCGCAAAACAACGAAATCTCCGGTGACGGACGAAATCGAACTTGGGCCTTACTTCGTGGCAAAACGGGAGACCGACTCCGTCAGTCCGGAACCGGCACGAGAGGCAAAAGCTTCGTTTGATTTGATCGAAATCGGAGACACGCAAGTCGTGATACCGACGAGCCCTCCATCGTATGACGAGGACGTTCGCCGAAAGGAGCGCGAGGAAAATGAACGTGTAGCGCGCGAGAACCAAATCATCATCGAAACAATGGAAGCGAGCATCAAGGCGGAAGCAAACGAAGCGGATAAGGCAGCGGACGGTGTTGCTGAGCGAAACAGTTCCGCTGCAGGTCCGGTGAAGGAGGAAGTGATCGACTTAGACGATACGGATACACCGACGAGTGCGATCGAGGGCAGTGGAGGCGACGGAACGGCACCGCCACCGACTAAGAAAATGAAATCGGAATTTTACTCCGATAATTCGATTTCACTCCCCGGAATCAATCCCGGCTCGGGCTCCCAAACGACCGGCCCAACCGGTTTCGAACCGGGAATGTTTGGCACAACTGCCAGCAGCAAAGTAACCGATTCCCCTGGTGACCCAAACAGCTCGAAGAACGATGGCAGCAAGGTAAGCATCAGTTATCAGTTATATTCGGTTCATGGACGCTATGTTAACATTCGAATTTGATGTTTGTTTTAGAAGAAGAAAAAGAAGGACAAGAAAAAACACAGGCACAAGCACAAGCATAAGCACAACAAGGAGAAGGAGCGCGACAAGGATCGTGAGCGGGACAGAAGCAAAGAGAAGGAAAAGAAGGACCCGAACATTGTGCGCGTTACCAGAGAGGACACGCAAGAGACCCTCAGTTCGGCCGACAGTTCGAGTCGCGACAGCAATATTGACTTGACGCTATAATTTTTCCTTCAAATCTATTCATTTTTATTATAATCAATATCAGTAATAAAGTTTTCAAGCCCAAGTTGATTTCAAACTCGACGCGTCGATGATGCCGTAACGTTCGCTGTGACGCGTCGCTTCTTTGGCTGACGTTACGCGTCAAACGGTCGAAATGTAACGCAACTCGTGGAAGGGGAATGTCCCGGTGAAGTGAGAAGAATTCTTTTGTGAGAAAACTGAAAGTGAGTACATTTGTCAAATTGGGTTAGAAAATGTTGTTGTTGGTTGGCAGAAGGAGGTCGTGATTCCGTGCGGAATCCGTGTCCGCATTACAAACGGTCATCATCGCCGAATGCAGAAAAAACAGAACGATTTGCACTCAGAATCAGAGTCATTTCACGGTAAAGTGTTTCGTCCTCGGCCTGTCATTTGCGAGCCGTTAGTTGCCAATATTTTCTACGACGTTGAGTTCGTAGCAAACGCCGGATCCGCTGGATATCTAAAAAGGTTCCATTCTCCATTCTGAGGGATAATAGGGACGTCGGAGTGGCACGTCTCTGTGTGGATTGCGGAACCGCCTGTAATAACTCTGGCGTCAGGTGATCCCGTCGATCAGAGTCGGTTTGCTTGCAGTGTCAGATACTCGTCGCAAAGCCATCCTTTGCATTCGGTGGCCAGTCTCGGTTGGATCTTGAATGTGCTACTTCCGATTAGGTCTTTGGTGGCCTATCATCGCGTGTGTGTTTGTGCGGTCATAGGGCGACAAATCGTGGCCAAGTTCCAGTCTAAAAGTGTCCGAGCGAATCCAACGGAAAAGGAAACGAAACGAGAATTGATGCCCTCTGTGCGTGTGGTTGTGTTTTGCGGCGAGTGCGAGTGAAAGGGGCGCAACCAGTAATCCTTGAGCAGGCCCCGGTGGTGCGAAAGGGAAGTCCGAGGCAGAGAAATAGCAAAGTGCACGCATCCCAGTGCACGGTACGAGAGACAGAGAGCGCGACGAGGCCAGCAAGAGCGACAGGGACGGGGCGAAGGTGAAAAGAAAAACAAAAACACTCACGTGAAGCAACGAGAGGTTGTACGTGTTTTTTTTGGAAGGATGCTGCGAGTGATGCCGTGACAAGTTACGAAAAGAAATCGTCGCAGAGCCACATCATTCAGGCTGCGCGTGTACAGTGGTGCATGTGTGCTTGTGTGTGCACGTGTACATGTGTTTCGAGTGTTTTTGTTTTGCCCACTGCATCGGTGAGTGAGCTGGGCACAGGTGAGCTGTGAGCAAGTGCTGTCAGTGTTACTCACTCCGGGTCATTTCGCCATCCGATAGTCACCATCTGCCCGCTGGAGCGAACCCGTGCTTTATGTGAATCCTTGTTGGCCACAGCGTGAATCACCGTGCCCGGTACCGGCGGGAGGTTCGGAGTCCAGTGCCTGTTGGATGTCGGGTAATTTTCGCGTAGTTCGCCGTTCCGTGTGGCGATCGTAGCGCTGCGCTTCGCGGGTGTCGTTTCGTCACGGTGCACACGGGTGTCACAGTTTTGGCGTGCGTGTTCTTCGCGGCCGTTGCGTAGGTGCTCGTGTGTGTGCATGTGTGTGTCGGAGTGCTTTTAGCAGTGAAAATGTATTGCAACGTAGATAAAAATCAGTCCTCGACCGGCGGTGGCAGTGGTGTGAATTCCGGTGGCGGCAATGGGCTGATGGGTGGAGTGGTGGGCTTAAGCGGCAGCATGGGGGGTGGCAGTACTGGTGGTGGCGGCGGAGGTCTCGTCGTCGGGCTTGGCAGTGGCAACGGAAACACCGTGCCCCCGAATAACACGAAGCATGCTAAAGAAGGTAAGTGACGACGGTTTCAGGTTGATCCCACGATGGCTGATTTCTATGACCCCAACATTTCGGCCTGTTCCGCATCACATTCGATCCGTGGGTGAACCACTTCCGAAATGTTGTCCATTTATTTCATTTCAAGGTTACACCTTTCGGCCCCATACCGTCGCAAGGAACTATTGCACCACGAGACGTCGATGGGCGCCGTCGCCTTGTGGCTTTCCGTTTTTGGAACGTTCACAACGATACAAATGGCATCATTGCAGAAGTAATTTCCAAACCATTTTTGTGTGGTTTATGGTCACAGGATAATTTCGCATTTGCCTCTAAGGAATTAAATGCATTGCAGTGTACCAGCTGATGCTCAATTGCCACACAGCCCACAATCGGAAATCGAAATCGTGTGTATCACACTTTCCTCGCGGCTTATCTCGTACGGCAGCCAACCGATGATAACGGTTTTGCTGTCCTCGCTCTGGTCTGCAAGAGTTGCGAAAGGAATTTTAGCCGCCTCGTTCGGAAGGGATTTGGTAGATTTGAAACGGAAAGATAACACAGCAAAGTGGACAACGAAAATAAGTTGTCATTTGTCGTGCATTGGGAAACTTTCTTTGGTGGTAGAAATATTTGTCGATCCCACAGCGAAATGGGGAAAAATTCTTCAAAGATTGATCACAGGAATTCACGGGAAGTTTTTTCCAGTTGGAGCCATTTCTTGTCTTCTTTTTTAGCGCGATCGCACCGCACCACGTCAAGCTACGGAGGTGGCAACGGAGAAGACAAACAATCCGGCCCACATCCAAGAAACGGGACGACCGATGAAATCTGCAGGCGTCCACAACAGTTTCAGTCATGTGAGCGGCCGGAATCTGGTTTCAGCGGGAATTCTACACGCCGGGACGATCACCAGACGGTATCGCTTCTTGGGTTGCGTGCTCTGTTGCAGTTGACGATCGCACATATTTTATGCTGGTCACTTGAGTTACAGAGTTTCGCTTCGCTTGCACCGGTTCCTTTTGGCGTCTGCTCTCTGTAGTGGCAACAAAAGCTCTGGTCTGGCTCGGATGCATCGCTTTGTTGTTTTTGAAGTTTAATATTTTCTTCGATTTCTTTATAGTTTGTCGTCCATTGAAAAATGTTTCTCATTGTTACGTTTTTGGGATAAATCTTTTCACAGTATTTTTAAACAACTCTTTATGATTAACACAACCGTCTTAAGCGGGAAATATCGGAAGCGGACCAACCATACCCACACAAACCCGAGTGCGATGTGTGGTGTAATGATCTCATGTTCTTGAGCCATGTTTGCAGTTGCTGTGTCGCTGCAGAAACCTGATCTTTCCCAGCCGTGTCCACCTCGGGGCGGGAGACACATAATATGCTCCTCACCGTGTGCGTTTGAGTGTGTTGGCGTGTAACCGCACCGAGGAGGGCCGTAGCAGCATCGAACGAGACTGTGCCAACGGTAGCCAGAATTGAAACGGACCGGAAATTTCTATAATTATTGCCAACCCGAAATTCGCCGGTTTGTCGCCGCTCCTGGGTTGTGGTGCAAATATGTTTGAGAGTTCTCCAATTTCCGTTTTGCTAATTTGTCTGCAGCGAGTCGCGCACGGTACCGATTGGTTATTTAAATTACTTTCCGGATCTGTTCAAAACCCTTTGCTTGTTTTTAAACAAATGTTTTTACTGTGAAAAGTTGCACGTTTTTCTCTCTAACCGGGAAAGTACTGTGCAATCTCACTTGACCTACTTTCCGTTTGAAAGAGAATCGATTCCGTTCTAGTTTCTCTTTTTTATAGTTCCTAACTGTCTCAAACCATTCGCTTTATCTTCTGTGCGATACAAAAGTATCGGCGTGCCGTGTCTGCATTCCGGTGCAGCCATAGTATCTCGCCAGGTTGTTGCTGCAGTCAGTGCAAAGACGGTGAATCAACATCTCTCCATTCGCATGGCGTGGGTTTTGCTGTTATCAAGGTCTACCTTTTTCCTCGTTTTGTTTTAACGTTTGCCTGCGTTCGAAGCAAATCGTGTGCAAACATTCGCAGCCACGAAACAGAGCACGGACAGCAGAGTTTCACACTTTTGTCGGAAAGGAAGTGACACGACTGTGCGACACGATATTGGCTGGCGGCCCGCGATCCGTAAGTGCGCCGCGGAATGTGTTCGTGTTTTATGGGAAACGGATTCATTCATACCGACCCCTAGAGAGAGGGGGAGCGGCAACAACCTACAGCTCACTCGGCCGTTGGAGTGCTTTCAATTTTTTCAATCAATTTATTCTCGCGCCATCAGCTTGGTCAGCGAGAATATTAATGCTGCGTGTGCAGCAGCGGCGGCGTGCTACATGGGAGCCCTTTTTTGATACGTTCGCAAACCGACGGGCACTAGCAAGCGACAGAACTGGCCCGGACGACGGAAATGAAATATAAATAAAAGTGCACGCCACATTTACTCAGCGCACCGGTTAAAGTGCTGTGAAAATGCATCGAGACGCGACCGTTACACATCCGGTAGCCGGATTTCAATGGGCGTTTTCAATGTAGGTTCTTTTGAGAAGCGGAACACTTTGGAGCATAAGAATACGCACATCGTCAATTTGCAGCGAAAGTTGGAGAGCTCTCTTCAGTTGCAGGGCTTAGGGTTGCGTTTTCCACTTTAGTTACGAAGGAAAGCCGTCTTTTTTCCCGGCATGAACACGTGTCCGTATCACGTTTTTGTTGGTTGGT
Source organism: Anopheles bellator (assembly GCF_943735745.2). Taxonomy (NCBI): domain Eukaryota; kingdom Metazoa; phylum Arthropoda; class Insecta; order Diptera; family Culicidae; genus Anopheles; species Anopheles bellator. The sequence continues at coordinate 44,191,808 of NC_071285.1, read as the reverse complement.
TGGTGGATGGTTGAGAGAATGAACCCAAATGGGTTGCTTGCGGATTTGGGGCGTGTGGCTCGTTCCGTTTTGTTAAGTTTCGTTTCAAGTTGGCCGCTCTGTCGCATTGCTGCAGGCAGGTCGACCAATATGATTTTGATATACCAATATTCACATGCAGTGTTAATCCAACATTTGTATATTTCTTCTTTAAAACAGTTTTTACCAGCTCTCTAGCACCGATTGCTCCGTTTGCTATTGTTTTTTTCTGCATAAGAACGCAACATAAACGAAATGCGAAGCAAATCTTCTAATGGTTGTTTCATGCACTCTTAAACCCCCGATCCTAACGGAGCTCGCACACCGTTTATGCTTCTCTAATTGATTGTAACTGGAGCATTATGACCCCGGCACACCCGGCTCGTGATCGCTATCTGATGCATTCGGCGGAAAATTTGTGCTTCCCGCCGATTGAGTGGATGCATTTTTATGTTTTCTCTCTGCCCGGACCCGGCTGGCAGAGAGAACGGTTGGGCGAGTCTACCAGTATAAAGTCAAGTGGCCCCGATACTTGAGAGGACCGAGCACTGGTAAATGCAGCCACCCGGTTTTAGAGTGAGGCATCGGATAGATTGTGGTTGATTAATTGAAACTAACTGACCGCAAGTCAACCGCAACTGAATGGCTCACTTATGATGAGCGTAGTTCTGCGGCGTGCAGATGAATGACGGTTATGCGTTTGATTGCATCCATATTGGCATGTGTATGTGCGTGTGTGTTACATCCGATTCATGAAAGGATTTTCCGATAGCTGAGGTGATTAATTGATTGATATATCGATTGAATAAATTGCGAGTTACCAGAATATCTCAAGTTGCGCTGCAATCCTCCAGTCGCTTGTTTGATGCACTTCAAGTGAAATGGAGAATAGATGTAAAAATCCATTCGTAAACACAAACAAAACACTTCATCTTGTGGCCGTTCTCCCTCGCAGTCGACACACCGCCGAAACGTGATGCAACTGTTGGCGGTTGTGCATCGATGGCGAAATAATTGAGGAGTGTAATCAATTGCACACCGTATCAATTATCGTTTGCTCAAAGTGTCATGGTGGGCATAATTAAACACTCCCAATTTGCATACCGCACACCACAAGCCCTTTGGGGGCAGCCGTCGCGGGTTCGTAATGGGCTGCCTGATGATGGGTCGGATCGATGGTGCATCAATCGCACTAATGTCTGTCACTGTAGGTCGTCAGTTTTAGTCTTCCAAAAACAAAAAACAACTCACATTACGTCAGGATCCGGAAGATGATCTGTTTGAATTAAAAAATAAGTTTTCATTGGACTTTAAGTGATGGCATCATTGGAAAACATTTTAAATTTTGAACACTAACGCACCGGTACCGGCTAATGTGTGCGTTGGTTGGCGGCATCTAACTGTTAAGTCGTTTCACTAGTCACCTTCAGCACGTCGTTAGCTACGCAAGATTAAGTGTACGGAATTTGTGGCATTTACTGGCCGGCGACTGCCAGCCACTCGGTCAGATCCAAACATAGAAACCCACAGAGAGAGTCCACCGAGCGGACGTTCGATTGCTTTCCAGAGAGTGTATAGGTTTTCGTTTTTGAACAGCCATCAGATTTGAATGTGACATTTCAATAAAAAATATATATAAGTTTTGATTCGCTTTTGTGAAAACCGCGCACCTGTCTTTGAGAAAATTTCTCTCCACAGAAGCTTACTCACCAGTTTTCGGGAAACATTTCACGCGGCAATGACGCGATGCTTCCAAAGAAATGTCCCGACTTCCCCACGGTTTCGCCATCCGCCGCCCCTCGGAGAGGAAGAAAGGAAACCACGGCAGTATTTATAGGTGGCAATGTGTCCACCGGGTTTTCGTACTAATTTTGTGGCAGAATTAACAGCCCGTTTATTTTTGTCGTTCGAAACATTTTCACACATACGCACGCGCGGGCGCGATGCTGGATGTGTGCGCGAGCCAGGCGGTACCACCCATCGGGGGTGGCCACCGGCACCATTGTCAGTGTGTGGAGTAGCACTCAGGAAAATTCGGTGGCTCGGGAAAACAATCCAGGCGCCGATGGGGATGCTCCTCCGGCGGTCGGGAATACTCATTAATCACGCGAGACCACGTGACTGGGATTTAATTTAACTTAATGCAATCTCGCACCGATAAGTGATACTTTTTTAATTAACGAATCGCACGGAAAGGCACTTCTTACTCCGCCGCAGAACCACGGCGGCAGCGTTCGCAAGCGATCTTGGGTTCGGGGCCTCTAATAATAACACCAATCATAGTAGAAAAAAAACCCACAGCCGTACGCTCCACGTGATCACGGAATGACGTCGGTTGGTTGCCTTTTTCCGCTCGTTTTCACTGCGCTCTGGAGAAAATGGTGCTCCAAAATATTCATCTCTCACGTTTCGCGCGGCCGCGGCCCACCGTAAGTGGCCGGTCACGAACACCGAATTCAAGCGGTGGCCGTTTTTTTTTCGTTGCAATTTGTACGCTCGCACCTCCGAGAACGGTATGTGTGGGCTGTTGACGACACTCCCTCTCGATCTGTCAACGATGGCACCGGCGGGGGTTCCTCCGTGCTCCTCCGTTAAAAAAAGTTTTAAATGTCGAGACATTCATCGCGAAATCATTTATCATTATTTACCAATCTACTGTCAACCGCAGGATCTTGGCCCACCGCGGCACGGACGCCCGCGAAGGTACGCTTTCCGGGACTTTGATTTGCGTTCGCTACCCGGTTGGCAACAAAATTTGCAAATTAATCATCGCACACGAGCGCTCGGTCCTCTGCGCTGGGAAGCGAGGATTGGGCCGCGGTGTGATAATCATTGTGGCCAAACGGGCGATTGTTGAGACGAAGTTTACCGATAGGATAACACTAATCCCGCCTTGCTAGTTGTTCTGCTGGAGCGTTAAATGAAGTTCGGTACTTCAACGGGTCGTTTGTGGTTCGTGAAATTAGTTCGGTGTTTGTTTCTGTGATTGCGAACTAATTCGCAAAAGCACTTATTTTTAGTTACTCCAAGGCGCCGGCGATATTTATCTCATTTCGGAGCGATGGATATTTACACGTGGGCATTTGTTACCAAATTAATACTAACGCATACTGCTTCCATTGCATTTGGTTTGTGTACGGTATTCTTTGGAACCACATTCTTATTGGAAAGCTAATTTCACGGAACATAAAGATTTATTGCAGAAAACACGGGTCACCAAAACACTCTTCTTCTAGTCTTAACAAAGTTTTTTTTTCTGCCAAAAAGTATCAATTGATTGCGATGCATTGCGATGTTGATTTGCGATACAGAATTTTGCTGTGATGCTATTGTTCTTAAGTTCAACACAGTTCTACGCATGTTGCAGCTATGCTGGAAAGCGGGCCATCTATTGTCCTTCTCGCTATGCGATGCTGCCAGCCAAGCCAAGCCCTTATTGCCATTTAGATGTTGTACCATCGCGGGACGGCCGCAAGAGCACCCGGCGGCTCCAATAGACCATAAACCAGCCCGTTTCTGCCGAAATCGATTACCGAGCGGTAACCGAGTTTATGGAGCAGATCGGTTGTTCAATCACATTTGCTCCACATTTGCAACTTGACAAAATTGCTGTACTTTAGGCCGCGTTTGAGCATCGGGGTCTCTGGTCGTGGTCTCTGGCGCGTGGAATATAATTTGCGAAGCGTGTATTCAAATGAAGAGTTGAATGAAGAACACATGTTTGTAATTTCTGATTCGGATGCTGGCCCCTATTGGAGAGACGCAATTGAAAATTATTTTGACGTCATCAGATAATGCACGCTTTCGAACCGACTGACGACGATAGACTACGTGAAATTATGATACAATTTCGTAACACTTCGTTTCACGCTTTGTTTAATCAATGCAAAATTTTGGCGCTCAAAATAAAATCGTCCGGTTGAATAATTCACAGTCTCTTCGATTTTATTATAAATCACTTTAGCACAATTTTTACAGTTAGTTAACCATATCAATGTTTACGGCGCATCCCAGTTTGTTCATGAAACATTCACAGGAGTCACTCCGTTGGCCTCCGGCGAATGCGGATCCGTCGTCTATTTTCCGATCCATTTCACTGATCGCGCGCGAGCGCTGCTGCTTCACGAAAGCTCGGTGCGATGAACCAATTTCGGTGCTCTGATGAAGTTTTGAATTGGTTTTAACTTTGATTTTGCCTATCTTCCTGAGCATCGTGGCCCCCAAAAAAGGTGGTTAAAAGAAAGAGGAAAAATGGCTTTCGTAGAAAATGCCCAACACGACGTGACCCCAACATCTCTGTTCCTGCATTCCGGGGCGTGAGAAGCAAAACTTGCTGTAAAGACAAACTTTTCCATTTTGGTCCCTTAAATACCGAAAGCATTGTGCGCTGTTTTCTGTCTGTGTGCACAGTTTTCAAGTTTTGTACATTAAATGCGTGTCCGTAGGACGAGTAAAATGAGTTTACCTTCTATTATGCGATGCAAAATGAAGGTCTTATCTGGTTTCAAATTTTACACCGAAAGTAAACGATAGATAAGATCTAAGTACTTCTACGGAACTATTATAATATGTATAGGTTATTCGAAAGTCGCGGTGCGTGCGGAAAATGGAACTTTAATTTGACGGTGTGCTGTCGAAACCGAGTAACGGAAAGCCTCCCATGACGTCACTGCACGATCCTGAAATTCACATTTTAAGTTTCCTGTCGGAAAGTTCTTGCACTTTCCGGAAGGAGTCTAATTTTGGGCACAAGTACAGAATTTTATTGAAGCGAATCTGGATGGAATTTCTGTCGGTGGCTTCGGACACCCGACGGAGATTGGTAGCGATGTTATCCACCGGGATACGAATCCGCACAGCAAAATTATTTTCACCAACTCAATTATGTCATTAATTAAATTTTTTGTCCTACCGTCGGTCTGTTGCGCCCCAACAACAGAACGCGCTCTAGTCGACATCACGTCGCGAGTGTCCCATTAATGGCGACAAACATAAGCACTTCACGATTTTGGCATAAACATTTTAAATGGTTTTAGTTGCATTTTTACTCACTGCCGCAGCACCGCAAAATGTGTGAAAAACAAACAAACCACTTGAAATTACCACTTAATTAAGAAATGTCTTTATTCTGAACTTTAAGGAACCCAAATGAGATTGGTTGATTGTCGCCAGGAAAGCATTCCTGCGGTGAGTGGGAATCCACCGAGCGATCGTTATTTACGACGACGTAAGTGTACAGAAAACAATCATTTTGTGGGGAAGCGATTTTTCACGGTGACCAGGAAAAGCACCGAACGCGCGGCAACCTCCACGCATAAATCAAACAACCACACGGAGTTCGCCAGGTCGTGTTTATTTTTGAAACATTATTTCACTGTTCGTTTCGACACTCCCAACAGGTTTGGGTGGCCTGGCCTGGGACATACTAATCACTTCGCCAGAACCGCGCTTTGCACTTTCTCTAACGTTACGCGTTACATTCTTGGCCGGGACGATTATCCTCATTAGAAGTGACGTTTCCCAAATTCCCTGAAGAGAATCGAACTTCTTCGCGCCTATGCTACCGATGCTGACGTGGAATGTTTTCTGCTTCCGTGTGATTATGAGTCTCATGTTTGTGTGTTGTTTTCCGTGGAAAACGCCCCACGCATCCCATTGGTAGTCGGTCGGTGCTGTGTTAGAATGGGTTAAAACCATGTGGTCTCTCACCGACGGTGGTGCATCGGATTCAAGTTTTCCGAAACACATGGCGGCCCAGCATCATTTGTCTCGGGAGATGGGAACTGCACCGAACGAAGGAGCTTGTTGTGACGTTGGGAAATTTGTGTTGTTTTCCGAAAAAGAAATGATAGTGAAGTAGAAAATCTTCACTGGCCATTTGGCTTCACTCGTCACCCGACGTATGCACGCTGAAACGGACTCCGAGTGATCAAATACAATCCGCTTCGCCTGCGTGAGTCATGTTTGGCTTTAAAATTAATGGAATGGTCGATCATCTCCTTCATTTCAAATTCTAAAATATCTCAGTGTAGAATAAAAACACATCAATTGTATTGTAAAAATAGTCACATGTATGGTTCGTTTTAAATTCGGCAAACATCATTAATATAACAAAAAAACTCAAGTTATAAAAGTACACTGCCAAGATTTATTATCAAAATAAGGATAACACCCTACAATCCCGGAGCGACTTTTCAGCATTTATAGTTTTATGTTCAGTGCTCCTTCGCTGCACCAGAACCTATCCGTTCTACTCCACGGAAATGGTTCGCTTGGCCCCGATAGGAGCGCAGTACACCCGATGCAAAATTATGTTTGATGTCGCAAAGCGGAAGAAAATGCATCTGTCAGGGGTCTGGTCCGCCGTTTCCTTTCGGGACGCCGCGGTAGAAACATGCACGATTTTTGGTGCCTGTTTTTGCACACAAATTGGACCACCACTGCAGTCCGTCCGTGCGATGTTCATTTGCCCGATTATGTCGTTCGGTTGGTTCTCGCTTTTGAACTTGAGCCGTACCGGAGGACGACGGTGCCCGTTGTTTGGCCAACTTTTCAGGCGATTTTGGAATAGAGCACAGCGAAGTGTGGACTAATGAGAGTGGACATCGTTTGAACGGTTCAGTGGGTTCCTTATTGCTTGTGCGCCAGGCCAGTCTCTTGTGCACGTCTGTCTTTGCGCCTGTACATTTAAAAGAAACAAAGATTTTGTTATACGTACACTATATTAGTGAAGATTTCAACTACTTTAATCATCATTTAAATTTGCGTTAAATGTGCAGTTTGTAATGAAAAATTATTGAAGGCTAAAACCATATAAATTTATTCTTTCCTCGTTTCAGGTAAGCTGATTTTTTATTGTTCTACTGCAACGAATCCTATCGCATTGCTAAGGTATCGTATGATACATTACTTTTTTCTTTCTAACACCAATGGGGAATGGCTTGCGCCAGAAGTGCTTCGTGAAATGCTTTTGGCAATCGAAATTAGTCTCCTCACCTCTTCGGGGAAATTAAGTAAATTTATGCACCTCGCTGCGAGTATTACGTCGACGGTTATGACAGTGTCGTCTGATTAGAAACGTTGTAAAGAGAGTCTTCGACTCTTCGGTGAAGCGTCCGTCCTTATTGCCGAACCAGCAAACCGTCCGCGCATCGTCATAAATTTTCGGCACGCGTTTTCGTAGCGTCGGGTGCCGATGAGGTGTGTAGCATCATCCACGGCGGCTTTGGCTCGGTCGGCCGCGAGAGCATCGCCGGGAACCCTTTTCTTGAGACGACACTCTTTTCAGACGATGAATGCATGGCAGGTGCCGAGAAAAGTTCGCGTAACACCGTCAGGTGGGGCTATTGGGCCAAAAAGATGGGGCATTAGCGAACCCATGTAGCTAATCTTCCTCAAAACGTGCAACGTCATTGGCCTGTTAACGGTTATGATACGATTAGCTGATCGGAGGGACCGTTTGATGTGGCTCGGTTTAGCGCACTTTCGGTGAAAATATGACGCCGTTTGCGTGTTCATCCTACCGAACACCATCGTATTGGGATTTAAAATAAGTGATTGTTGGGCCATTTTCCCATCCAGCCAACATCCTCGTTTGGCTGTCCGATTGGTGCTTCCTTTTGCGTGCTTTAAAACTGACACGCGGCCGCCTGCTCGCAGCGTGTTATAACGAAGCATCTAATTTGGCACTCCGTTTTCCCCCGGGGCCAAAACGGATACTCGGTTGCCGGCCGGTCCGGCTGCTGCAGACTCCGCTTTTTTTAGGGTGGCTTATCCCGAATTATCCAGCCGGAAAAACCGAATCCGAGAAAGTGAAACACAGCATCAACACCACCTCGATGGCCACGTCCGTCTGATGAGCTATGTGCCGAGCACTGTGGAGGAAGTTTATGCTAAAAACCCTCGCTCGCAGCCTGGTTGGGGCCAATGGTTGGTGCTGTGGTTTAAATTGGGCGCTTTCGGGCACATTGGGCGTTGACATGAATATTTTATGGAAATTTGTAATCACATGAATACCAGCGATCAATGTAAATGGTTTGCCTCTTTCGCCGTTATTCGCCCGCTAGTAGTGGCGCTTCGGTCGATCGAGTTTTTTTTTCTGTTTCTCGTACGATTAGCAAAAACCCTCGGTACGGGCTGTGCTCCGTCGCCTGTGGCCTGTGAAATCGCTTGTTTAATCAATTCCGGTGTCCAGCACACGAAATACGGGAGCAATGGCGGCTCCCGAGGGCAGGTTACGGTCCGCAGGAACCCAAATGTGGTGCTCGTCCAGACAGTCGCGTGTGCAAAGCGACAGATGAAGGTAACTAAATTATTTTAACGAACCTCAAAAGGTGGGATGCGAAAGTAAGTGTCCGGCCAAACGATGCTGACCCCGGGCACCGATATGGTACAGGGTGGTGCATCCTTTTCGGCGGAACCCCTTTCAAAAAGAGTGCTCACGGTGCTAACGACCGGTAGGTTCGGCTTTTTGGTCCGAAAAAAGGACTTGAAGAAAATATATCACAGCGTGTGGAACTCCTTTTTGTGCTGCTGCTACCGACTAAGAGGCTGAAAATATGCTGCGGGAGGCAACGGCATCCCAAAACTCTCAAGTCCCGTCCCGAATCTTTCGTTGTAGACATGATGGATTAGGGAATAGGTGGAAATGTTTGAAGCGAGCCCATGACCCTGTGGTAGACAGAGAGTGGCTCCATTGCGGTGTGCCGAAGGAGTTGCCGCTGGGCCGTTACTCATCTCTGGGAACATCATCATATACCGGGTTAGATTGGAAAAGGTTAGTGCTTGGAAAAAGCCAAAAGAAAAAGATTGAATTTATTTCACTCTGATGGAGTGACCGGAGTGTCCTTTCACGCCTGGCGCCTGGCAACGGTCGTTTCGAACGAATTGGGTAGTAAAAAAGTGAACGGTAAGTGCAGCACCGGTGGTACTGCACACACCGCCGTTCCGTGCAAGATGTGCCCCCAAACGTTGTACAAATCTAATAAAAGGTTCAATGGCGGCTGCTCAAGGAGAAAATTATATATTTTCCATCGGCGCCATAAGGAACCGGGGTGTCGCCAGCGGTGCAGCGATATTATTGACCAACGTGCCGAAAGGCGGCGAACGAAACGATCATTTTACGAGCTGCGAAAATGAAGCTCCAATAAACCGTTTCGCGGGCGACGCGACGCTGAGACTGAGTGACAGAAGTTGCCAGGTTTTCGGGTGGGGAATCATTTCTAACACGTGGGGCGTTAAATAAAGCGCAAAAAGTAAGAGTTTTCCCAATGAATTTACAATGAGAAAGTTAAATAGGTACGGTACGGTGACAGGAGACCCCATAAAACGATCAAAAGCAGTTGTGCACCGGCACCGAAATTTAAATTTTCTCCACATCAAACATTTCGGGAACATAGCTAGTCACAGCCGAGTTTTACAATGTAGAGCACTGCTCTGCTGCACGACGAACGCGAAGCGAAGTGGTCGGAAAATGATGCCCGTTTTGCGACACGAACATGCAACGGTGACGCCATCGCGAGCACCATAATTATATCAATCACCAGCGGCAGTGTCTCGGAGCAACCCGCACGCTTATGCGCTCGGAACTAAGTGTATTGTCAAGGCGCCGGCGAACAACAAATTGTGCAACTTGTGTCTAGTTCGTTAGTGCCACTGGAGCCCTCCGGAACGTCATCTGGGCGCCTACAATATTGCGGAGATCTAGAAAGTGTGTGCTGTTCTGGGTTTAGTTTTTCGTCGTTTTTTAGTGCTGTTGCCAGCGTTGCCGTTTGCCTATTGTTATTGTGGACCACACCACCCGATTGATCCCGATCACGTGCCGCTGCCCCAGGCGTGCTGCAGCGGTCTGCCATTTCACCCGACGCGCTCGCTCGCGCATCACGTTTTCACGAGCATCACGAGCGCCACCGATGATAAGTACGTGATGGCGAAAATGGTTCAATAAGTGGCACTATTTGTTCTATGTTTCGTCGTTTTTCTCTCGATGGAAACACCGGACCGGGCCACGGAAAGCCGTCGTGGAGCGAAAATATTATATATCTATATTGAAATTCAATTCGCACCGCTTACAGTGTTGCAATATTCGTGGCGCAGCTAATCAAGAAGCGGTTGCAGAGAGAATGAACGCGAAGGAATCGAGACACCCCCCGGGGCCTCTATTTCTCCCTTGTCAGCTGGGTCCGATCGTTTTTGGCACGGGATCCTTTTTCAAAGGTGTTTAAGTTTCATAAAGCAGAAAAAGGATACGTGAGCTAACAACAGTCCAGACCGATGCTACGCGAAAAGCCACTACCGACGTCTGCCGTTCATTAGGTCGTAATTTTCTCGTTCTGACGACGCATTAGAGTCTCCCCGAGTGATACCGGTAGGCAATCAATTAGTTCGTATCAGCCCGTTACCAGCGAGAGGACCTACATCACAAGCCCGTGGTGGCCGGTGCCGCAAACTTAGCATTTTTATGCGAAATAGCATTAGCGCCGCCAACATTATTAGCGCTGTGGCCCTTTCGCTGTCTCCCCGGTGTTTCAGCTCGGCCATCGGACAGTCAGGGAGAAGGGTACCCATTGTGACGTTCGGTCGCGTCCTGTGTGCCTGTAATGCCTTAATTATTGGAGACATGTCGCTAATTGGATTCGTTTGCACCTCGCCGGCCGTATGAAGTGTGCCGTGATGTGTCAGATCGCTTTCGTTCCGTAGTTTCGCGCTCGCAGATTTGACGTGTGGGATAGCGTTACCCGTTACTATGTTTCGATACGATCAAGACGGAACGGACGAAGAACCGTTGCCACACTCTGTCTTGGACGAAAAGGGCGTGCTAGAGAGCTTTTGCTTTGCTTTGTAGGTCGCACACGATCCGCCCCGGTTGGTGGTGTTTTGAAAGTGTCTGTCGCGTGCAGTAATAACAAGCGCGGCGAAGAGACGAATCCTGCTCGATATTTATTTTCCTGAACCACGAGTTGTTTTGATGAGCGCCAATGAAGCGACCGGTCAAGCGGTGCGCGATGTTCTAAAAATACCGTGGAGGGCATGGAGAAATCGATACCTTGACCGGTGCGCAAGATCGATCTTTCAAAAAAGTTTCTTTTTCCAATTTTATCTTCAGTTAGGGGATGTTCCCCATTCGTCTTTTGCAATATTTGTAGGTTTGCTCCACGGCAATCAAGCATTGATTGGGTCCGAATGGTTGCCGTAAAAATAATTCGTGAAAAAAATTACATAAGCAAAACCTATCCATCGTTTCAAAACCGTGCACCCTAAACAGTTTAATTCCCTAAAGCTGATCTACTAGGCTTAGGTTAATTACCTAATAACCTAAGAAATCTTCAACCGTTTCAATTGTTGTGTAACTGGTTCAATAATTATGCAATCCAAATTTTTCGCATTGGAAAACTCATAAAAGACTGATTATGCATGAGCAACATACCACACAACACTTGCTTACGCTTATTAAACCACCTACCATCGGACCTAGCATTGGTTTAGTATAATGAAATAATCAAAGCCAATTGGCGGCCGCATGTTGGCGTCAAAATCGGCCGTCCCAGCACCAACCTTTGCATGGTCCCGCTGAACATTTTTAATTAAAAAAGCGCATCCTTGCTGCTGTTGTCTGCCTGATCGCTCCTGAGCGGCGCACCACGTGCACCTTTGGAACCGTTCCAATGTCGTGGTCTAGCAGAAAGATGAAAAGTCTGACGGGGTGTCTGCCTTCCTTGACGGTTTTCCGATTGTCACCTGCAGCCGATCATCGGCTGCGGACAGTATCTGGGACCGCGTGAGAGGGGTTTGCAATATGCGTCTTTATTTGCATCTTTCATCGCGCTTCCGCACTCCGAGTGATGGACAAATAAATGGAAGGAGTTTTTGGCATCTTACCCCCGTGGGGACTTGGCTCGCTTTTCTTAGACCTTGGCCAGGAAATCGACTTCCAGCTCTCGGGTCGGCTCCTCAACAATTACGGTCCTGACGAGCGCGCGCGCTTGGCTGCCGATATTTGCGCAAATGGATACCCGATCGATGGCGGTGCGGGGAGCGTGCTGTTGATGCGGACAGACGTTTTGAGCGACGGAATGGGAAATAAAGTCTGCCATGGTGCGGAGCTCAAAAAACGCACGCGCGGTCTGCCGGCGATGATTTGCATGCCGGCCGAGCATCGGTGGTGTGGAATCGGAAATGGTAAATATGTAGTATGTCGCATGCAAATGCGTTCGCGAACCACTCCAGCCAGCGTCAGTCGCAGCGGCCCGGATGACGTCGTCAAAGATAGGTTGTGTCAGGTTTGGCCACCCTCCGGTGGGTGTTGGAATTTTATATTTTTATTTCCCGATGGCCGACGCGCCCTGTTCCGGCCGAAGCACCATGAAATGAAAACGACTTCCGCTGTCGCACACGCCCCGCAGGTTAGTTGAGTGACAAAATGGCCCCGTTTGGGTATTTTTTTTGTGTGAATAGTGTGAAAAATGTAGTTATTTTTCCATCTGCGAATTGCATAAATTTTCGTCGCAGATTTTTGCATTCGATGGCCGCAGTTTTCACTTGGGAAGCTCACTGGGGAAGTGTACGGAAAAGAGTCCTTCGAATCGTCCAGCCGTACCGCCGGTCTGAATTGATGCAAATTTGGTTAACCTAACCCTCGGCACTTGAGCTGCGACGAGCCGCAAGTTGGCAGCATTATCTGGAAAAGTTCATTAGCTCGCCGACGGTCCCACTGGGACCACCCTGTCTGGTGGACCCTTCGGAATCGCAGGACGTAAATTCTGCGTCCAATTCAGTGCAGTAGTCTGTCTTGGCGTGCGTCTTTGATGCAAACCCAACTTGAAGGAGATCGAGCTAAGAAGAGGGAGCAGGTGCTGCCGCAGCGGTTCTGGCAATTTAATATGCAAACAGTATCAGCACCACCCGGGCTAGAGTTCGTGGAGGGACTTTGCTTATTTGCACCGGACTTCTCCATACTTGCAGCTTGATGATGTAAGGGTCACTGTACTAGAAAGAATGCTAACGCAAGCGACTTTAAGACAAGATAAGCATAGCTAGAAGTGGAAGATAACTTTGCAAAAATCGTACTAGACAAATACATGAGTTATGGCTCTACGTTACATTGGTCGATAGTACAAAATTGCGTGCTATAAACATATTTCATTCGGTTCGATTTTTTCTTTCGTGTTCGCCCGGACGACGACGGACGTGTATTGATCGTATGTGTCATGTGCGGCCGGCTTGGGGCATGTGCGGCAACATACGGCAAACAAACAAATTTTCTCATGTTCCAAACGTACGTTTTTATGTACTGCCTATGCCACCGCCCGCGTATACGCCACGCGGTTGTTTCTGTTCTCTGACAGTCGTAAATCGTGTGCCGCGATGCAACATGATAAATGACCCGCGATCGTGTAAAACAAAATAAACCACCGAATAATTTAAACCGCATGTTATGTCGGTTGTATGTGAACACCGAAGAGAACAGCATAATTCATTTTTCGATTACACGGCGGCCGCCGCTACGGGTTCGTTCTACGCACCCGCCGCCCCGGGAAGGAGCGATCGGGTTTTTATTGGGACCACATTTTACACGGCGTACTCAACATTATCGTCATCACTCATTCCTGGCGGCCCCTCTTTTTAGTATACAAGAGCGTAAGAAGGTGACTTCCGCCAAAGACACCCAAGTCCCAGAAGAATGCAAGCGATTGTGCCAAAGTTCTTGCCGCCTCCTATTGGTTGTTCACGTAAGCTCAGGGATGAAGGGGTTTTTTTCTGATTCACCTAGTGAGCAAAAGTGGTCCAAATTGCGCAGCTTTTCGTTTCTTTTCTAACCCGTTATGTTGCCTTAAGTACTGTTGCCAGTTTGATCAGTTCCTGAATTTATTTTGCTAGTGTTTTATTTATACTTTTTAATCAAAAGCAGTTACTAACATATTTTTATGATTGAACTTGAACAACGTGGCAAGAATGTTTCCGATCGGAACCTTTTATTCAGTAATCTGTAACGTAACCGGTTATTGGAATCACTTTTAAGCGATACTCACAACATTGTTAGATTCGAGTGATTCAAATGGATACTCTTTACACCGCGAAACATGCTTGCCACACCCTGCATTACAACTTTTTGAACCTGAATAATATTGTTTGCCATACGGTGGACAGACATTAAACAACCATAATACATTTAATGCTTCCAATTCGCCATAACTCGCCGAACGCGCAGAACTAAGCTCAGCTTGGCTCAGTCACGAGCCGTGTTTTTCGGTTTCATTAAATCAAGTACCGCACGCGTGGACTGTGACAAGTATGGCACACAGCGCAGCAGGTAGGGCCCTCGGAGACACATAATTCTGGCTTAATGGCGAACGGGTTGTGTGTGGTGTGCATAAAAGATCGCGCGTTCCGTATGTGTGTCCGTGGAACGTCCGGCGCAACGAAGGGGGGGTCTATAAACCGGTGCTTTTTTCGCCCAACTTATCAACACCCGTGTGCAGTTAATGAATGGTGATTGACGATGAGTATGTAGTGTTTGTTTTCGTTTTTAAATTTGTGGCTATTTTTAAAACACCGCCCAGAAGGAAGAGGAACCCCATGCCAATGTTCAATGAACGTGACAGCGTGAGCCATGTTTGACAAGCGAAATAATGAGTGATGTAAAAAAATAATCTGCCAAACATAAACAAACGCGCGCGCCCGCACTGCATGGGTGTCAGCTGTGTGATTCTTTGAATTTTTGCCAATTTAATGGGTCTGTAATGGTGGCCTGGGTGAATGTAGGTAGCACTTTTCGCTAATTTATTCGCCCAGCAGCAAGAGCCAGTCTTTGATGTTTGTTGTTACACATGGTGGGTGAACGAGAATGGTCTTAACTTTTGGCCCTTTTTATTTCTTAATTTTTTTAAATCCACTGTTAACTACTAGTTATATAAATATGAACCAAACTTTATTCATTGTGCGCCTTTCTATCCGACAACATTTTCCGACGGTGGTATTGATAACAATCGTCGCATCGTCGCATCCGACAAGACCTGTCAAGAAAACGGTTCAGATTTTCGATTGATATCAACTAACGTATCCCTCGCGTTGACTCTAGACCTGGTTCTTTCATCTATTTCTGCCATTACCATTTTCTCACCACGTTGTTATGTTTTGATTGACACTCGTCTCTTGTTGACAGCCGGTTTTAAATTTGTGTCCAAGAAGTGGATCAAAATATTCAACAAGGTGATTAATCACCACCCATAGTTTGACCGATATATCCTTTACTTGTTCCGCAAACTTAAAATGTAATATTTAAATAATACAGTTAGACAGTGTTATATGGATGTAACAAACTGGTAACAAACTCAATTTGACTGTCAAATGCTAAGACTACTTATTTTTGAATTAGCAAACCATTCCTCCTACGATTGACTTCTAGACACCGGATTGGTCTCCTTTCTCCACCGTTTCCTGGTCTGGGCGACTACATATCGGGACGCGAGGGATGCGCAAACAAAAAGTCAAAAACCCCACAGTCGAATTCCAGCAAACGCGACTCCCCCCGCGGCATATTATGCTACGGCAGGCACCCACTTTCCATAATTCATCACCGTTCGCGTCCTAATTTATGCACATTCAAATCAGTTTTGATGAGCCTCCCTGTGCTCCACCAGGCTAGGGATGCGCTCTACATCCTTCGGCGTTCCATTGTTTTCTACCGGGCATCGGGCGGAGTTCTCGGGTTCTTCTCTATATTTTTTCCCGTCTATCTGTGTGTGCCTGACTAATAGGTCACGCCGGAACGGGAAAGGATTCGACACAGAGAGACAACACAGTACGAAGCGAGAGGACGATTGCGACAGATATCGTTTAGTTACGGTGGGGTATCCCGCCTGTGTCCCCTTGCGACAGACGGCTGATGTAAAGGTTGACGGGAAAATTGTTTTCCCCATGTCGGAACGTCGGACGAGATCCTATCGGATGCGGCATCCCCCGATTGCCGGAGTTCCTCCTTGCTACACAGCGAGAAAAGGTACGCGAAGGACCAACTTGCTCGGCGTACGTCACACGTCCCTAGCTGGCCAGCCGACCGACCTCACCAATACGCGCGCACACCCAACCCTTAACGGCCGAGTGTGACGTCCGTTGACTGGCGGGCGACGACTCCCGGAACAGGAACACAGCGGCGGCGTGTGTTGTGGGGTGTCTGAGTCGCTCTGGGAATCTCGCGTCACGCTCTGTCGTCGTCGAGATGATTCATGCTGTGGCCCGTGTTCCCAGACATCGGCTACGACCACCACAAGCATGATGGCGCCACAATGTGAGAGAGATTGCGAGCGGATTAAACCGCTCTCTTCGAACCAATCTTGCTCCGTGGTTCCCCTAGTGTCGGTGCGTGGGCGAGAGTTAGGCCGCGAAAGCCGAGGACCTACTCGGTTCTCTTGTTGATAACATGTTTCGCTGGGGGATGTGGCATTCTCCAGAAAATGTCAGACACTAAAGCTACTCTCCTCAAAGTAGCAATAAATGTCAGGTAATGGTAACCTTAAAGGCTTGCCGACTGACCACTTTGCCAACAAAGACCCAATCATACCGCGCTTCGGAACGCGGACTCTTACTTTCAAAAGCAGCGTTTCTCTCGCGGTCCGGTTTCGGGCTCTCCGACTCGCTCTCCGGATTCCGCGCGCTAGTATGAGTGTGCTCTCGACGCGCGTCGGCGGACGTGGGCCGAACCGAAACTCGGCTCGCGGGTTCAGTCAGGTCTACACAACGCCGTGTCCCGGTCGACTCAGCCGAGCAGCAGAATCCCTACGAGTGTTCTGCGGTTCAAACGCAGTTTTTAGGTCGTGTCCCTTCTTATCACGAGAAGCTCCTCTGTAGGTCGTGTCCGTCAGTGTGCAGCGCGCGCGCGGAAGCACAGTCCCTGTCCCAGTTCCTCCGGTGATCGCAATCCTTCTGCGTACTTCGGCAATCCTCTAGGCGCCTACCCAGAGCTGGTGGGTGTGATCCTAGTGGAATCCGTCCATCCACCGCATCGCGAAACGCACAAAGTGGGGTCATCTTTTGCGCGGTGTTGTGCGTGTCTCAACAACAAAAAAGACAACAGAATCGGGCACCTGCAAAGCAACAGCGGAGGTGTTTCCAGTTCTCCAGAGCAGCTGCGCGCGGTCGTAGGACCAATCGAGACTAAGGTGTGCAGACGACGCCAGCTACCCACGCGAGCACCCCACCTGTGGTCGTTCCACCAGCGCACAGCTTGTTGAACATTCCGTTAGCGAAAATCGGTCGGTGGCGCCCGGTGGTGGTCCCTTTTCCCTACGTCGTGGTCCACGGCTCGGCGAGGCGTAGCGGACCATGTGTGTGGATCGCCGACGGTGCATTACGTAAACTGGGACACTGTGTGCAAGTGATTAGAAGCGATTGGGTTTAATTAATTGTTAAACCGCTCCAGACCAGACTGAGAGAGAGAGGCGCTGGGTACGCTGAAGTTGTGCAACTCTGAAGCAGAGTGTGCGGAGAACTCACCGAGTACTACATGAAGAAGACTCCAAATAGGACACTCTGCTAAGTACGCTCCCAGATGGGATGGTCGATTCTTCTGGAGGTGTTAACGCTTAGTGTATCTGGCTTCAATTTGGGCGATTTTAGTCACCCTGCCGTGTGCGCGGACCGTGGACTTTGCAGCGGCCCTTCCCCAATCGCTCTATACATCAAAAATTAAACCAACGCCTGGGCTGTCCGTATTTGGTTCCCGGGGAATTGATTGTGTAAAAAAGGCGCGCGCGTTCCCCTCGGCGGTGCCGAGATCAGGGAAATTCTTCGGCACTTCCAAAACGCGGGGTTGCTGCCTGAATGATATCGACATTCCGTGCGCGCGCGCGTGTGTTTGTGCATGTCTAATTCCTCGAGGGGAGTGCTGCAGGGGACCCAGCGCGTAATCTAGGCTGGCGGGGAGAGCTCAGGAAAAAAAACAAACCCGGAAAGCCCAAATCCGTTCGCTGGCTGGCTGGCTGGCTGGTAGGGGTCAGGTCCTTCGGCTCCCGTCCTGTGTGCTGTAATCCTTTGGTGTGCGCGAAAAGGGGTGTGTGGATAAAAGGATCGCTTTCTCCGGGGCGACTCCGGGTTCGCCGTGTCCCGCCGTTATCACATCCCTTCGCCGTGATTTCGTAATATCACCAAACGCGGTCCGCGGTCCCTTCGTAGCAGGGAGGGTTCGAAGGAGGCCGTCGCCGGACGTGAACGTTCTCCGTGTGCGGGGTTCCCCGTAGTGATTGTGTCCCTTTCCGGTTCTGGGTTTTGAGGCATTGTGCGCGTGGGTGTGCTTGGTGCAAGTGCTCCCTATCGTCACTGTGTGTGCGTGGTTGAGGTGAAAAATTTAGAGGTTTTCCCGGCGGCGCGACGGTGCTGTGAGTACGCGGATGACATAGGTGCGTCGCTATAAACGGGGGCCACCACGCAAAACGAAACGAATAAAAAAACGAGCGTCTAGTGAAACATCCGTCATCGACCGACCCCCGGACTGCTGCGTAATCCGCCAGAATTGAGCCGCCTATGTATATCAAGAAGGACTCGAAAAAGGAAGGTACGTCCACCGGGCCCGCGTAGAACACGGTCGTTTCATTTACCAAGCAGTACATTTATTCGTTTCATTCGAATGTCTGGCTGCGGAGATTGCTGTCCCGACAGGGGGGGAAGATAAAGTAACTAACTTCCGTTGTTCTGGAGAATCCCCACAAGGGCAGGGAATGGATTTGTTTACAATTTGTCCACGGATGATGTGCTCCAACGCCGGGTTCAGTCGCCGTATGTCTATCGATCTAACCCAACCAATGCATCGATTGTCTCTGCGTAGCGTTGAATCACCGAGCGACGTCCCGAGATCATGAACGCCATCGATTTGAATCATAACGTCTGGTCGCACGACGGCGATCCATGTTGGGAGCTGGTCTCTGCGGGGACCCAAACCCGGAGCCAATCTCCCTCGTGCACTGCTCTGCTCACTTGACGCGCGGTTACTTACAATAATTGAACTCTCCGCACAAACACATTTCTCTGGCCCAGAGCCAACAGATGTTTGTAATGCGTTTTCCTAGTCCCCGCGTGCACGGCTTTGCTGTGGGTTTTTTCGACCGGCTCCGACGGCTCGACATGATGTTATTTTGAGACAGAAGCGAGAGTGGAAAATCAGGCACGCAGAGACAGGCTTTTTACGGCAGTGAAACATATTTCATACATTTTTGAACATTTGAACACACAGCTAATGTTTGCAAATTGGAATCATATACTACACGATTGTCGTAGTTTCGAAATCACAGGTCTCGAATTTGACATGCCTGCTATTTTAGTAAGTGAATCGCTTAACAATTATGCGGATATCTACCCGATATTACAAACTACAAAGTACGAACTTTATTATAAAAAAAATCCATAAAACCCAAATTTCTCCTGCATTTTATAAAAGTTTATTTTCGTAACTACGAAACAGATGAGCCTGTTTGAATCCGTGGAAAGTGATGGATGATGTTGTCGGGAACCAAACCGTTTCAAACGGATAAGCCTAAGATGTGGTTGACTCTTTCTGCCCTCTGGCTGTTGGCCATCGATTTCCTGATCCGATCCACCGATCCACCTGAAGTCGATCGGCCGCCCAAGAGGAAGCCGCAGCTTAGCCCAGAGGCCCCAGCCTCCATTTTTGCTAATTCAATGCGCGCGCGCATGCTGCTTTATGGGGCCGAAGTCTTCCGGGTTCACGACCGCGCTCGTACGAGATGCTTCCTGTCAGATACGAGTCGGGTCCACCGCGGCTTCCCATAGCCACGGCCGCCCCGGCGCTGCTACAATCGATTAAACGAGATAATTTCCCTCCATTGTATCGCCGCTGCGCCGGGTTTTCGCGCAAATCTCGCGTAACCACTCTTTGCGCGGATGCGAACCGCGAAGAACCGCGCACAGATGGTTCGCGCACGGCCCAGTCGCATGATTCTTCGATGAGTCGACGACACGCGGTAGGAACTCGTGGAAGTGCATCGAAATGAATCCGGCGCTGGCCTAGCGAAGATTCGAAAGGTATGCAAGTCGCCGCTCGGTGTGGACCAAGGCAAACCCCAACCCGCCCGTCGGGTTCTGGGCTCCATTTTCTTCCGCCAGCCCCGGGGCTGAGCACGTCCCATTCGGGGCGTGCATGTATGTGTGTCTGTCCGTTACCCACACCGCGCCCCATCAGTCTCTAGCCCTGAGCGGGTCGTTGAACATTGAACTCAACCTTGCTCACCTTAGGCGGCCACCACCGGCAGCAGCAGCAGGCAACGGAGTAGTTCTTGTCCGCGCGACGTTGCGGCGATTTTTTGTTTATGCCTCTGGGCGGCGTGGTGTGGCCACTTCTTTCGCACCACAAGAAGGGGACTTTTTCACACATGGAAAACACACTCACAAACACCCGGCACGAAGTTTTTCTCTTTAAGACAGTCGTGGGTTTCTTCACACGAGTCACGCCGGGGCCGCGCCGGGTGGTGGCAAAAGCTCATCAGCATAATAAAAACGTTTGTGGGCAGTAAAAAGAGAACGCGCGGTCCGCGCGCGGTCTTCTTCGCGGCTCCAGACCCGGTGGGGGTCCGCAGAGGAAAAAGCGGTAGCGCGCCCGAGGTCGAGAAATGACAGTAAAAGAGCGACTCGCGGCCCCACCGTGGGCGGTGTGCGGTAAGGGGGCGGTACGAATCGCCACCGGTGGCGGGTACCGGAGTTTATGTTTTATTTTCGTCACCCGAACAAGGCAAGGCGTTTGTCTAAACACTTGAAAAAATATGGACCGCAGATCGCTGGTTCGCCAAACGGTGCACCGCGGATTCGCTAGCGGCCGGCCCCCTGTGAGCCGGTGTCAGTTGTTGATGTTTGTAAATTATGCTTTAATCCATTCCATTTTTCATCACCAATTTTGGAGCAACATACAATCGAATATATAGACAACCGAACGTAATTCGAACCAAGGTGACGCATCGAACGCCATCTGTTGAACTGACATTAAAGTGGGTCCGGTTGAAAATACGTGAGGCAAAAACGGACTTGAGGAATAATTTATCCATTTGCTTAGCCTATTCACCTTTAAAAGAACTATGTTTTCGTGGTCCACAAGTTCTAAAATATATATTCAAATTAGGATCATACATCAGATTATGCCTCTAACGCCAAATTATCACCTTTCAAAGTAAGCACATTTCCGAGTAAACGGTTTTCCAATTTCTATAGACTGCGCCTCTGCTACTAATTTTCGATAGTTTCGATAGTAATCGATTTGACAGTTTACGCCAAATTTCGGCAATTTTTTTTCAGAATCAGACAAAATCAGAATTTGAAAATTTACTTACCAGAACGTTCATCCTCAGGGGAAAATATCCTCTGTTTGCATTGTAAAGTACTTTTTAAAAGTAATAGTTTCGCTGCGGGTTGCCAGTGACCATATGCACTCCATGCATGCTCCATCAGTCGATGTACGCGTACGCGTCTCGCTTAGAAAGTGGCCGCTATTTTCCAACTGAGCAGACCCTCATTTTTTGCTTGGGCCAACCGCTTCAATATCCAACGGACCCTTGGTTTTTGCACCAATTTACAACGGGGATCATTATGCGCCCCACTGACGGACAAAAAATGATGACAAATTCAGCCCCTTTTTTGCGCAACCCGACACTCGATTAACGCATCTGCATAAGCACACACAAATAGTGGAAAAACGGGCGAACAGAACGGCAAAACGAAAGCGCATGCCGCGGGGTACCAGAGCGCGGCGATGGCTGCATCTCTTCTCGGTTTCATACCGATAACTACGGAACGATAGTATCCTGGGGGGTGTGGGGGGCGGACTCGGTCCCGTACGGTCCACCATCTTTTTGTGGCTCATATTTATCTAACATTGCTAATTGAACGGCTAATTAATGCTAATCATTTCTCAACGCCATGCAGCAGCAGAGGCAGCGCAGTTATGATCACTCGACAAGAACCGGAGAACGGTCGCGCACGCGTTTACAAGACAGGGCAATTATTTACCAGCTGTGTTAATGAGGCTGTGCGGCAGAGAGGATCGCGACACGATCGGGCGAACGAAATGATCCAACTGCTTAGCCTTCGGTTTTGTGGACTCTCCGTATCCAATAGCTCAGCTGTTTGCCTATTCCCCACGCGTTTGAATTAATAGAAACCGACCAGAAACCGGGGTTCGCGAAACTTGGCACCGTCGTCCATTGATGATTTACGTAATGGATTAGCCGGAGCGTGAAAACGGGAACATCGCCGGGCCGCCCATTCTCCCCCACCGATCTATACTACAATTCCGGGGCCCGTGGTGCGCTTCCGTGTGCACCACACGCCAGCGCGTCTCACTATCTGCCATCTTCGGCGAGTTTCTCTCCGACACCCCTTAGGAGGGGAGGCTCGCCGTGCCACATCTGCTGCTGCTGCTGCGGGTTTGGCCAGTCAGCGTGCGAAGCAGTTGATTAACTTTCCGTTAATTTCGCGTGCATTCGCCGGCTGCGCTCGTTTTTGGCTCTCCTCAGCCGTTCGCCGCCCAATGTCCAGCCCCGGGTTACTGGAGGGAGACTTTTCAAAATCTTTACATCGTGAAGCCCCTGGTTTTTTTTTCTTTTACTGTGGACCTAAGGAAGGCAAGCATTGAAACTGGGTTAGAACCGACACTCTGGATCGAACCGGCGACGATCGGGTGGGTAGTCCAGCGAACCACGGTCAATTACTGAGCTCCGGGCGGCTACTTCATCATCATCATCATCATCATCGTCACTATCAGTGGCAAGACCGAGAAAAGACCTGTTATTATTGGGTCGGTCTTTTGGAGGTTTCTCGTCCAGCGTGTCGGGGCTTCCGAATCTCACGTAATAGGGCTTTCGTGTCAGAGCCCCCTACCGGACATCATCTGCTGTCAACTGGCCGCTAGCTACGTCTTTTCTGATTTCGCTCGTTGCTTGTCTGGCGTATTAGATTTTTGATTTGCAATTTCACTTACAATAGCTCATTATCATCATCATCACCATCATTATTGCTAGAGCCTGCGGCTGCATGTCACGATTCGCTGGATTGCGGTCAAGCCAAGTGGCCCACTTTCCAAAACTTTGAGTACCGGTGATGTGCAAAATCCCTCTCCTGGAGTTGTCATCGGGGGGACCAGGCACATCATCGGTGTGGTCACCGAACGAAATTTGGACCATCAAATCCACCGCACGATGAGCCTAAAAAGCCTGACCCCCTTGAAGTCTAAACTAACGAAACCAAAGGTTGTTTTTGTTTTTCATTTTATTTGCTAAATTCTTGCAAACCATTCTTATGTAGAGAGCGAAAAATGTCCGGTACGGGGACTCCATTGCCATTGCCAATAGAGATTTGGGTGGTCGGCCCCCTCAGAGAGTTAACCACAGTTTGACCTCACAGTCTTTGCATTGCAAACAGGCAACGTACGGCTCGGCCGACACTCTTAAGCTAGGTATAATAATTCCCACTAGGACTAAGCCGCCTGTTCAGGGCCATCCTCCATCGGTATTAGCTGGAAACGGCTCTCGCCGCGATCGTCCGGCATCCGGATTACGCCGACGTGCTGGGTCTCCTGTGCCATACAATCGTCATGGCCGCCGGTGCGCTTCATCAATCGTACGACCGTTTCCTTCGGCTCGCAGACGTAGTACTTCTTCTCGACCAGCACGTAGCCACCGCAGCTACAGCCACCACACTCAGGTTCCGTCGGGTACGTATCATGAATGTTGCGCTTCTTGGGGTTCTGCCCAGCGGAGGACTCCAACTCCACTGCCTCCGGTACATCTTCCGGCCGCGGTGCCAAGCCGTCCACCAGCGATGTCATCTGGGGCGAAGAACTAGAAGCCGCCTGTGCACCTCCATCTTCACTGGTGGCCGGCGCGGTAAACCCAGCGTCCTTTTTGGCGATGCCCTTCGAGGGTGTTTGCTGTTGAAGTAGTGGCAACGGTACGGGCAGCGCCTGCGTTTGTGTCGCTGGAACCCGCTCGGTTTGTGTGGTGGTTAGAAAGGTGATCGCCGGTGACATGGCTGAACCGGATCGTTTCACAATCGTCATCTCTTCCGAACTGTCCAGATCTTGCATCCCGTAGGCGTACGGTGGTGCCGGAGGTAGATCGCGCTGGATAAAGACAGGATTCGTCGGGTTGGCCACAGCCCCATCGTACTGAACTCCGGCAATCTGTAGCAGGCACAGCAGCAACGCTAACCACCCGAGTGGATCTCTCCTCGACCTCCGGTGGACCTGCTGATTGACACTGTTCACCATCGTTTCGGTAACTCGAGCCTGCCGAGCGAGCCCTGCAGTTCCAACAGCGGTCCGGGATGTGTAGCACTTCACTTCAACGTCACTACAACAGTGTCAGTGAACCGACCCCAGGCTCGGATCTTTATATATTGAAGGCTTTCACGATGCGGTAACACCCGGTGCTGCTGATACTGATAGGTGTCTCTAGAACCCTTTCGCACCAACCAACCACATTGACGAGCGTCTCATTCAGCACTGTTTCGGAGCGTCTTGGAAGTCATTTTTTTAACGACAACCTCTTATCGAATTCAGGTCCGGTTCTGGTGCGTGGAGAACGTGTTGTTTTGGGTCCATTCAACCGCCGTTCCACTCGATCCGCGAACGGATGCGCGGACCTTTGCTTCTGTTTTTTAACAGTTCCGACATCCGACCGGTGGTCGGCCCGGCCATTTTGCCGCGTTCGCGACCGACCCGACCTCGCCATTTCGATAGCGAAGATGATATTGTGTGCGGTAAAAACGCTAATCAGTTGACTTGCGTTACGTAAGACTCTCCGTGGCCGCTCGTTGTTCTGGGATCCCGACGGAACGTGAGAAATTGGCCTTTTGCCGCGAAGCAGCGTGGGGTGAGCAGCAGTGCCCCGCGTTGCAGTGGTCACTTTTGTACCAACCGGCAACGACTTCAGGTGCTCGTGCTGTACGCGCTTCTTACTCGCCCGGGGTCCAGTGATATCTCCGACACTGTGTTCCTTTCCAGTTAGTGACACGTCAACCCAGAGGCGGGATGGGTTTACCGGTGAAAACGTGATAATTGAAGTGGCTGTGTACAGAGTTTTCCTTGCCAGACGTTGTGTTGTTGGAGCAATTCTTTGAAAAGTGTGCAAAAGTCGATAGAGTGATAGAGTGATGTGATGATTAGTCCTTTCACGGGTAACGGAAATCATTCTCTTATCGATTGACATTTTACCCTTTCGTTGGTAATGCTATCCTTGAACCTGAGCCCTGAGCTGTGTCCGTCAAGCCACCAACCAACCGGCGGTGCTGGTGACTCACGGCCACTGTTTCTAGTTTATCATGTGGATCCATACCAATCCTGGACAGTAATCGATGGGTGTCGTCTGGTCTAGCTTTACAATGAGTGTACAATTAGTGGTAGATCCAAAGGGCGAACTCTCATCGGTATGTGGCCTGGTGGGGTCACCATCTGCACCGGGTTTCACGCAGGTTGTTTCGTCAATCGTGGGCTGGTTTCATAATGACCGTGGAACAACGTGGTCAGTAATCACGTTTCACCGGTTTTGCGGGCAACGGAATGTGTTGATGGCCGCAGCACATGCCACTGACCAGAGCAGCAGTGCCCAACTCTCCCGGGCGAAGCTTATGATACTCATCAGGCAGTGCAGCAGCTATTGTTCTGTGGGGACACTTCTGTCATTTAGCGCTATGGACTGCAAAACATTCACAACTGTCAGCGCGGTGATAAAAATCTTCCCCAGGCACGGTGCGCGTCTCAGGGCTCTCAGGGCTGATTACTTCAGTTCTCGCTCGCGAAGACAACCGTCTCGTCACCGCCTCTGGGCCATGTTTAATTAAAGGCACTTAACTCTGTAGCGCGCGCACACGGACACGGTGGTCGCCAAGATATGAGTCAAAGCCGCTACTGTCTGGCCATCCCATGAACGCGCCACTCGAGGGACCAATTAAGTTGCGGGAGAGTTACTTCGTTTGCCGTTTTTTTCCCCGCATCTTCTTTGCCATCCCGGATGGTGGCGGTGCGCCATTGCATAAGCAGGGCTCTCCCCCAGCTCTGTCCCCAGAAGCTACTTAAACCGATCTCGGGCGGTTGAATGTCGCGCTAATCGGCCAGGAAGGCGAAATGATAACGAGCGACTCCCGAGAGCGGTGCACTCTCTGTGACGGGATTGATTCCGGGCCGAGAAGCTCCGTGGAGCTGAAAGTACGGAGTGTCCGGGGAGACTGGCTACTTATCATCACCTTCCCTCGAACTGGGGGACTGGGGGACGCTCCCGCCGGGTCCAGTCGGGACGTTGATGAAGACGAAAGACACTTTGCAGATATCGGTACCGGCGCGGGTTCGTTAAGTGGGTTTGACCTAGACCAGACTGTTTGACGTAGTTCGAGTGAGTTCAAGAACGCTGTTGGCGAACCCCGTCGGGCACGTCGGGCCGGATGTTTATACAGCGCACTCGGGGTGTTCGCGCCCCGATTGTACTTGATTGAAGTTTATGAACTTCTTCTGCTGGTGCTAGTGGCTGGCTGGCGCGTAGTTTCTTGCACTGACGAGTTGCCCGATAACGACCCTCGAGACGCTTAAAAAGGCTTCCGGTTGTGTGACGCTATGATTGCGTCCAAACTTTAATGCGGTCGGTCAGCCGTGCAGCAAGCGAGCCCCCTTGGTCCAATCGACGACTAATTAGTGAGCAAAGTGCTACGGCCACCACCGACTCGAGTCCATTAATTCGGTGAACCGATTGTCGGATTTTGTGATTATATTTATGGTCCGAGAAGGAACAGTGTATCGAATTCTGCGTCGACTCCGCTCGGCGCGATCAGCGATTAATGTTGTGATGCGGTGCCGTGCCATTCGATCTGTGATTTCCTCCCACTGCGCTTATGTTGCCGGGGGACCACAATGGCACGCGGAAGGCGACGGAGAGAGAGAGAGAGAAGTAGTGGTTGCTGTCGTCCCAGTGTTGACGATTTTGCGGTGTTCGCGCAAGTCAGTGTTTAGTTTTTGCGCTCCTCGTAAACATGATCGGAGATCAGATGCCGGAAAATATCGCATCGTAAACAAAATCGCGATTCGCCCGGCGTCGTTGTGTACTGTGTGAAGCTATACACCCTGCGGTGCCAGCGGCTAGTTTTTATGCAGAACCTCCGAGGGACCGAACGAGATGGGCACAATAAAATGCTGAAGTTCAATTTAAACGACCTCATTTGTGACGTCTTTATTTGTTTGAATACTTTTACCAGGCACACCGACTTGAAGATTCATCCCTTGGCACTATCGCTCATATGATGGTCAGTGTTTTCTTACACCACACTGTTCATCAAGATTATCATTATAGGTTATTGGGTTACGAATCTATTGGAATCAACAAAGAAGAATCACAGTTTTAAATAAACTCTAATGGATCCCAAACATCGGTAATCGAAAAGCCACAAACCTGTCTCACTGAGGAGAAACTAACTGTTGCAGTCCTGAACTGAGAAGGATTAATGAATTTTATAATAAACTAAATAAGCTTACAATCTTCGTTCCGTCCAACGCTAAATGTTGGAAACTGTTACTGCTATATTTTTTAGAGAATTCTTACTGTTGGATGTGACGAACGATGAACATTGAATGAACATTAAATATTTTAAAGGGAAATTTGATAAACTACTCCGTAGATGCCGCTTGGTTGATATATTCTACTGCGACTGTTCGAAATACGTTCGGCTGCTGACTAACTTTTTGAATATTCCATGGATTGTCATGTTGACGCAATTTGCCTTTTAACTAGGAGATGTTATAAAACATATTATCGTACAGTATAGGGGTTGTAGATTTAAGAGAAGCTTCATCCAGCTTCACAAGAAATGGGCAAAATCAGCAGACACGATCCACAGCTTTTCAGTGAACCTTCAACCCTTTTTTATAATCACAAGCTTCAGTCTGTTTGAAGCTTTGAAAATTCAATTGGGGCACCCTGGAAAAGTTCGCTAGCTTCAGATTCTCTCTTCCTGATTGCATGTGTTCCTTTTTTGTACACATAACCATTTACTAAGGGGCATGAAATTACTTTGTTTGCTCTAGTTCTTCGCGCCATGTTGACGATACGCGCCTCACCAGATGGCTCCACTGCTGACGGTGCTGCTATTCCGGCAGTATTTTTTCATTTCATTTGCAGTTCATTTTCGCTTTCGATGCCATTGGTTGGTGATTCGTTAACCGGCGGCCCCAACTTGTCGATCGCGACGGGTGGTGACGGGCGATAGTGTTTCACACCCGACCGTAAGCAGCTCCCGCAGTGAGCATGACTCTGCCGCCACCGGTGAGCTGTATTTCGAATTCCGAATCCAAATTGCTTCCGTTTCGCTTTTTGCGCTGCCGATCGCGGTTGCGATCGGTTTTAATTCAGTGCCGCCGCCGCGGCAATTATTGCGGATCGCGTAGACGCCGCGGTGACTGCATTAGGCGGCTGCGTGCTCAAAACGTCGGCAAGGTTGCAGTTGAGGTGCGTTTGTTAAGGTGTCGCCATGTCGGTTCCATTGAACCGCGGCAACAAATGGCGCGCGTGTGTTGCGAGTCGCGGATCGGTTTGTGCCGCATAAGTCACTCGTATCGTAAGCATTTTAAGGACGAGCTTGATAGCGACTTAAACCTGCTCTGCTCTTTTGGGGACAAACTTCGAGTTCCGCTTCTAGGTTAATCATTAATTGAATGCTCGATTTGCACGTTGAGCCGGGCTCTGGACTTCTCGGTCGATTTCTTCACCTACCGATTTCAATCGGCGCCTTCGAACACCACTCCCGATTGTGTTTTATTCAGTGTTTGTGTTTTTGAGCTGTTCCGTAACAATTAGCAGCCTTTAATGGCAAACGTGTGCGCGCGGGGTATTTAAAAAACTACCCGTGTATCCACCTTCACACCGGGGACACGCCAGTCGCGCCTGTTGAGTAATTGTTTCTGTCAACAATGAGCGATCGCATTTTGCCGTTGCTGCTTTTTACGGTGCACCGCACGGCGAGGTCGAACCGGGACGGAAAAGGAAGTGCCTTGGTGCAGGGTTGCCATTTTTGTTTGCGTTTTATTTTTGTAAGGAGTGCACGAACTGTGTGAACGGGGTAAACCAGTAGTGAATTTGTTGACGTGTGTACATATTTTTGATTAAAGCTAGTAGTTTGCTTGTGATGTACCGTAAACTTATTTCTTACAGCATTTCTCAACTTTCTTCGGATGTCTGGAGTTATGCTCACAATCAAGTGATTCATTATCCATTACCAAACATTCCAATTGCTCCTACTCATCTTATAATGATATCAATTGTGCAATTATATGTTGTCGGTGTTTTTGTGCGCTATTTCTTATTTCTTTTGGTGAAATTGTATCAATTATGATTGTGCTCAATTTTTCCGCCGTGGGACCAGTGTTGGCAACGTAATCACATCTATTTTCGTTAGTTTCTTCCGTCATTTTAAATAAATTATATTCTAAACGGTTGTGTGTTTCGTTTTTTCCCAACTTTAGGTGTAACCATGCGCGAGAAAAAAGGAGGTGCTTTGCAGAAGATAAAAAAGCGACTATCGCACAGCTTCGGCCGATTATGTAAGTAGTAATATTGGATATACAACATGTAAATTTCCCCATTTTGAGATCTTATATCCTCGAATATCTTTGCTGGAGACTGTCTGGCTTTATTTTGGGATATATTTTGGCGCTTTATTTGCGTCCGAATTGCGCTTTCCACTTGCGTAATCGAGTAATCGGAAAAATAGAATCCATTGCTAGACTTGCCCCAGCAGCCAGTCTCGCGTCTATCGGATTCAAAGTGAATCCTGTACGCCTTACCGGAACTCGTCTTGCGTTCGAATTAGGTAAATTACCAACCGTGCCTGCCATGAAATCATTCAACAGATATGCCCGGCAACGCAACGGAGATGCCCCGAAAACCACCCGCACTATCCCCAAAGTAGATCACCATTGCTACGTTTGGCCCAAGATTTGACTACCCCTTTCCAAACATATGCCACGTACCACGGATGAGACCTTCTGTTCATCTAAACATACGATTGGTTTTTTACGTTTCTTTACGGCGCACGGAAAATTCGATAGAAAAATCTCAGGGGCTCATCATCGTAACATTTACGCACTTCACGACCGACCAAAGTTTACCTTTTTCTGAAATCGACCAAAAGAGAGGGAAATCCGTTCCATAAAATAGCGGTTTTTGACGATTCCAGACGGGGCAGCTCGGTCAAAGCCGCCCCTCTGACTCTTCCCAAGCAGGCTGGGGTGGATTAGCTGGAAAAGTAAAAACTTTCGTAACCCATTCGATTCGAGGCTGGCCGCTCGAAAAAAGCATTTAGAGTGGCGTACACGATGCGGCGGTGCGCAGTTGAATTGAATCAATAAAAGTGTTTATTTATAAAATTGTTCGCCACCTTCCGGGGGGGAGGGTTGCCAACAGCGCTTACCACCTTCCCGGCCGCCCTAACCGCCTTGTAATCCGATCCGTTTCTATGGATTGCCCCACCGGACGGGCACAGTCCGCACTTCCAATCAACCGAAGGGCGGTGGAACACCCGGACCGGACCGCACGTTTGCATAGTGCCAGCGCCCGGGCCGGGGAGAATGGTCGCAATATTGACCAATGGTAAAGGTAAAAGTGGCCAGTTCCGGTATCACGCGGGACAGTTTCGTGTGGAAGCTTGGTGTGGCCAAGGTGCGACTCTAGCAGAGATCTGTTTACGCCAGAGTTTCTTAAACCTGCCGTACGTGCGATTTAGAAATTTGTAGCAGTACATTAGAAATTATGATCGTTATAATTTAAGAAAAATTATTTCTTTTTGTCTTATTCGCTAAGATGTTTTGTAGTCGGAATCCCCAGTTGATGTCAGCAAAAGATCATTTCAGTATTGGACAAACATTATCGCACTATTTGAAATGATTTCAAAATTGCCTCCACAAATTCCTGGCATTTTACGTCAACGGAGAAAATGCTAAATGGAAACCAAACTCGGGAAAACCGGCTGCAAGGTTAAGAACCACTGACTCACCGAGGCCGCCCTCTCTCTGTCGGGGAGGGTATCAATGGTTTGTGGCATGACAGCGAAAAATAGAGTTTAAAATGGGTGCCGGCTTAGTTTACGATCGGTCCTCTCACTTTACGAGAGGTCGAGCTGGTCGGGCGAAGTTCATTTTTTCGCAGTTTACAGCGCTCCCGATAGACTCGCGGGAAATCTGGTTGGGAAACGGTGTTTTGTTATTATCCGTACGCACGTCAGTGGCCGTTTGGTTTTGGGGCCGTCTGTCCGGAAAATGCGTTATTTTTTGCATTTTGGCTTCCGCTTTGGAACATTAGTTCGACCGGTTTCCTCTGGTGCATGATATTCTGATGTGCTTTTTTCCTGTTGCCATCATTTACCGTTTCTCGCACAATCCTTGCCAATGGTTAGACAAATTGCGTCGTATCTTTTAATCCTTTCGCGTAGTATTCACACGGTTGTCGGCTACCCGGCTCTGGTTTGTTTTACGCCCGGTAGCACGGCGTGGCGTTTCGGGCTTAATGCGGAGGACTCAATTAAAAACTTTATTCCAACGCACGGACCGCGTGTCGAATGGCCATCGTGCTCCCGGTAAAAGGCGTATAAAATTAAATTACACGCCGATATGACTTTCTAGCGGCGGCCGATGGGTTGGTTAATGATGATGAAACGATGAGCCTTTTGATGCAACTGCAGCCGGTTTGCCGATAGTTCTGGTTTTTTTCACATTTTACGAACCGCAGCAAAAACGCGCCACCTCGCCGTGATGCGCAATCGCCGAAACTCGTCAATGGAAAATAATTGGAGGCTTTATTTGTTGGCGAGCTCAGTACTTTATCCCTCGGATTAGGTCCTGTAAAATCATTAAAAAAAGTGTTAAAACAAAAGGGGTTTGCTCAATCCAATGGCAGTGCAGCCATGAGATGATGTTTGACTAATATCCGCCCAATAGGATAGTGATGATGAAAGAGTTCATTACCGTACCGTATCCACCTTCGCTTTACATTACCATAACCATATTTTCCGCCCTCTCTGACGGTCGGCCAACACGAAACATTGCGTTTTTTAATGATTCCGAAGCTCATCCTTTACGGTGCTCACTCACTGCCGGATGCGCCACTCCTCACCTGCCGCGCGACACTTTGTTGCAACCCGTGTTTAATCATTATCTGTTCGCAGAGCTTTGCCGGAGTTGGTAAATAACTTTTTAATTAGTTTTGCTGCGCAAGGTATTTTTTGTTTTATTTTGCGATGAGACTGGTAATTTCATTTTCCCGCACGAATTACAGGCGGCGCGCTAGGTGCACCTCAAAACGGGTGGAAAAGCGGAAATCGCAGTCCCCGTCGAGAGAAAGAGAGAGAGGGAGACTGAAGCCCACTCCGGACGCTGTGGGCTCTCTGAGCGTGGTGTTCCGATTCCGTTCCGTGCCCACGCTGGCAAAGTTAGACGTAGCCCACTCGGTGTATCACCTGCCAAGTGGTGGTGGAATAACTCATCCGAGGGAACGGATTTTGACTTGTACGTCGCGCATTTCCAATGTAGAAAGTGAACAAAAACCTTCCCCCCAAACGTTTGTGGCACACCTGCTAAATGCTGCGCATGGCGGGCGCATCATCGTCGAGTGCGTATAGCTCGCCACGACGACGCTGGTCAACGGACGGAGCCTGTCCATAAATCGCTGCTGTGGAGCACCACGCGTAGAGAGCGTGTGCGTCACGCTCATCCGGCGATTGTTGCAATCAAAATGATGGTCTGTGGGATGCATCCGATACCTGACCACCGGAAGGAAATGGGCTCAGCGTAATCCGAGCATAAACTGGCCGGAGATCCCGGTGGGAGATTTTGCGGTTCACAGCAGAGTTCATTCATCAACGTGTGTGTGCATTTAATTTGAATTCCATGGATTTTCGATTAATTTGCGGCCACCAGAAATGGAATGCCAGCTGGAATGGAATGGAATGCCGTTGGGTGGACTATTCTCCCGCCGCCAGGAGATCAATATCCAATCAGAAGGATACTCTAAATTGTCAATACTGCACAATTCATATTACGCTGAGACAAGTGTTTGACTTTTGGGGCCAATTTAATGCTAAGGGCATCCACCAAACAAACAAAGAGAGAAACATTTTGCCATTTGCATATCATTTCCAAGTACAATTTTTATTCGATTGCAACGCTCGCTGTACACGTCCGTCTTTAATAATAACTGAAACTTCTGCTCGGGAACAGGTGATCGATTGACAATGAGCCCGGGATTGGATATTTCCCTACCATTTGTGTGACCTTCTCACGATGCTACCAGCGTTCAACGGGCCAGTGTTTACAAACTACTAAATGGCCATTGCACGTGTGGCACGATTGTGGCCCGCCAGTCGCGCCAGCCGGTGGCAGATTCACCCCGATGGGGGCACGTGTATCGACCGCGTTGCAACGTGCACCGTGCACTTCTGTTGCAAGCCAGTCCTCTCGAAAATTATGCCACCAGCTTGTCGTGCCACAGCTGCTCACCGTTAACACTCGGTTTGCATGCGGTGGAGCTGTGGAGAAGTACCACGTTTCGAAATGTCCACTGCACTGCTGCAAACGCTGGGAAATGATGTGCGCGAAAGTGATAAAAAATATTCAGGAAAACAATTAATTGAAACGAGCTACATCTCTCTTTCCACAGAGAAACGAAAAATTATTTCTAAATTGTTGCCTTTTTCGCTCATATCGACCTCGCGCGTTTCGGCGACCACCGGCTGGAGCGTGAAACTTGTGTAACTTATGTCCCATTTCGTAATCACCAGCATCGCGTTCAAGTGTTTCTCGCGGTTCTCAGTCAAAGCCAAGAAAGTGCGACACCTGCGGCAAAGCAAGCTCTCCTAGTGAAATGTGTTGTTCGCGAAAAGCTGGAACGACGGCTGGGAAACAGCTGCTTGGTCCACTGTGTAGAAAAGGCGATCGATGGAACGTTGAAAATTTGTGGTACACAAAGTGCATACATAACGGTAACATATGGAGATGATTCACGTCACACGTGGCCAGTTTTCTCACCCTCCCCGAATATCGTCGGACTCTAGCAAACGTGCACCTGCACACCAAAGAGCCGGCCAAGTGCATAAAATGTGCAGCATACCATGCACCCCACGTGCCGCAGTCTGTTTGATCTGTGGGCTGTGGAGCGAATCGGGTTGAATTCCCCGCTTTTGGGGATGTAGCTTATACGGGGTCTGTTTCTTTGATGTCCACTCTACTCTGCCAGCCAGCTCAAGGTTGGCAAGTTGGGCGAGTAATTTAATTGTTAACTTTTTATCATAAACCCGCCTCGACTAAGTTAAAATTTCACCGTGCCGAATGAGACGACCATACTTATTATTACTTCAACGCTGGATTAATCAAATGATCAAATTCGTTAGAAAAAATTCGCAAAAATACTACTTTTAAAAAGCAAACACCTCTGTAACATTTGTGGTGCTCAAATAGAATATGTCGAAACACACTTTTAGCATTCATTTTTATGTTTCGCACAACATCGAAGCTCACTCTCAGGATGGGCTGTGCATCGTGAAACGATGATAAGTGCTATTTTCGCCCAAAACGTGCCCCAGAATAGTAATAAGCTCCCCCCCCGGGGGGGGGGAAGACCAAAACGAAGAAGCGCATCCGCCCCGAAATGTGCCTAAAATCGCAAACACCGACGTTGAGCACAGGAAAGCCGAGCAAACACCCACTGCTGCTGACTATACACGGACAGACAAACAATGCAGACAGTTTTGGACGTTGCTGCGAACAGGTTGCCCACACAGTGGCTCCAGTCTCTTGTTGGTAGCCTTGTTCTAGGCCTCCGTCCAGATTCCAGCGCCGGTTCTGAGAATGCCAAAACCGGCGTTCAACCTTTTATTTTCCACTAGGCAATTTTTAAGGTTTCGAGCAAAACATGTTTGTGTGGAGCCTCAAGTTATCCGCAGAACGCTAACATATCCTGGCGGTAGTCCAAAAAACGATGACGCACTGTGTAGACATTTCACCTCCAACGTGAAGCCCCCGCCGTAGCTTTTACGGTAGGTTCCGGAGTTTTTCGCGGAGAACCTGCGTAGTCTGTGACAGGTTTGCTCTTGAATGTAATATCGATGAAGTTTGTTGGTGGGGTTCCTCCGGTGATGATCAACGGTTCTCCGCGAGCTCCGTAAACGTCGAATGTTACCCTTCAAACTGGGGCCACAGTACTCGAGAACCCGCCCTGAAAGCAACCGTATGTGCGTGGATAGAGATCTCCACGAAAGGCCCGGGTGTGTGACATGTTTATTATCCTTGTCGCCGACGAATGAAGACACGTGATGCCGGCCGAGATTGTGGTTTTGGACGGGGCGGATCCACCCTGGGCCGCTCTGATAACGCACCCCGTGAAAACCGGATGCGTTGATTTGCGGTTGTATGCCGAACGTGTGGCTGTGCTTTACGGTAAATTTAACTAATTTAGTCTTCCGTAGTGGAAAAGGATCTACCACAAAGGCTGAGGAGACTCACCTGCAACGCCGGGCCGGGTGGACCTGCCTTCCTGGTTGATATGTGATCGTTATGGATCCCTTCAATCATGGTTCGGTGGTGCAAGTGTTCAATGTTTTAAATTCCGTGACGTTAGCAGGGCGAACTATGGATAAATAATTTAATTGAACGTCAGAAACTTGAACTCGACTTTTCGACAAAGTTTTAGTAACTTAGATAAATGATGTAGTTATTTTATTCCGTTTGTCCAATGTACGTATTTCGTTTTTCGTCATTTAACATATTTCTGTAAGTTCTTTTAAGTTATCTTTCAAATAAATTTTACTTCCATTGATGCAACAAAATATTAAATAATATTTTATACCCTAAAAAGATCCTTTTCTGTCGATGATTTCTTAAGTTTGCATTCAGAATGTTAAAGAATACATTTCACTAACCTTGCAATGCACTGACCGTTTAGCTTCCGATTTTGTTCGTTTATTTATAGTGCATGTCTTTTTTTCTAGTACGCAAACTTGAACTACGCGTTATACTACACCCGATAGTTTGTGTCGTACTCTACACGATTGGCAACGGGCCAGACTCACTAACTTTCCGGCATTTCTGTTTCCCGCAACGTGCACTCACGTATTTATGGCGTTAAATTCTATTACTGCCTGATCAACATATGAAGGCCTCCGGGCGCTCGGGTGGCCCTTGGTTGGAGAATAAAATATTCATAACCACGCGCGCACTCGCATGCATCCTTCCGGTTCCGTGCCAACATCCGGACGAGTACACAGACACGGTGCCACCGTGAGCCGGAAAGCGAGAATGCCTTTGATGTGTGCCTTCAAATTATGCCACATCATAAAATATTGATTGCGAAACACACCGAGTTCAGCATCTCGCGCACGGCCAATGACACGCTTTTAAACTGTTTTTAGTCAATCCAACGAATGGCAGAACGGCTTCATAGTCTCCTTTCTTTGGAGTTTCTTTTCTCTTCAGTGTGGTCGATGAATCGATTGAGCTGGACAGAGAGTTTTCCTACAGCTAAAGCCACCATTCACTGCGCTTAGGAAGGCATCAGCCAATGCAGCATTTTATCGAAAACCTTGCGTACTGTGCAATTGTTAAAAAATTTCATCATATTGTCTAGTAAAACTTTTTCTGTCGGCGAATTCACTCCCACTCACCTGTCATAATTGAATTTGTGACGCGGATAATGATGCAACAGCCAGCGGCCACCGTCAGCCACAAAGCAATTTAAAAATTAATGAAATTTGTCCGTTCAATCGATTCCCAACCAGGTGCCGTTTGGCACACCGAGGTTTTATGCCGGGTCAATTGGGACTGGGCATTGTACTATTTTCGTTTGCTATTTGTCCAACATAATTGCATCAATTTAATAACAGCAACGCGTGCAAACTGTTCACCCTTTGTATTTCCACAATCGATGTTAAAAGGTCGTCATTTGGCTCTTTTTTCTTTGTGTGCTGTAACTTATTGAAACAGTAAAACAACGGCTCATGTTTGAAATGTGTAAAAAATGGTTTGCAATTTGATTTGGCAATTATTTCTAGTTTATAAAAGTGTTGTTCCATCCACTCCTACGGCTGGTTTATGTTGCGCATGCAAATTTCCATGCCGCTGAGCAGAAGGTGCGTACACAGTTTGGAACATGTTGTGAATATTTTATTGCACCCGCGGAATCACTGCGGAGAACCGAGCTCTCCGGTGTAAAAACAGAAACCCTCTCTGGGTCCGGACAAACCGAATCGCCGGCGTTCGTTGGAAGGGTGAATGTCCAACATGCACATTAATGTTGTTGTGCCCGCCTGGAGTTCTTGGGTCGTGTGAGAATCATCAAAAATGGATTGCATTCGCACCGTTCGTCGTTTTTTTTTTGCAAGAAACGCTACTAAAAGTGTGTATGTAAAGTTTGGTAAAACAACCTCAGTCCCTCTTTCCGTACGTGTTGAGCGTAGGTCATTGGCCACTCCGTGGGAGAGTGGGTTGCTTTATGGTTTATCACGCGACATCATTGGAATGCAAAACGGCCATCGGGATGGTCGAGTAAAGTGCACAAACGGATGCGCAATCTTTCATGCAAACGATGAAGCAGCATCAATCACCACCAAACTAACCACCATTGCATTTTATGATGCGCTGCGCACCTGTCGCCAGTTGACATATCGATTATTAATTGATACATGCCCTTAGAGCTGCATATTCATCGAGTGTTGCCAGTTTTTGGTCAAGTGTTCAAACATTTTACTCTTTGCGGAACGTAATAGTTAATTATGCACATAAGTTCGTGAATTACACGTCTGATTCGTGCACTGGAAGAAAAAGGCCGTAATGATGATGGACGGCTCCGAAGGATGGGGACTACGGACTTACGGATTTTCTATCCTGTTTCCATTGAAAAAAGCGCTTGAGAATGATTCTCTATTATTTTTTCCGGTGCACTCAATGAGCATTTGCATTAAATGAAAGTTTTCAAAAGTGCCCCCATTGTCATTCTAGCGGATTGAAGTTTTTCTTTCCCAGTATGGCGTGCGAAAAATACCATTCTCTTCATCGAACATCCGCTGCATCCCGGTCCCGGGGCTACGTTGCGAACAAATTTCGGTTTTAATCACATCAACTTACGCGACCGGAAGTGTGTGGCGTTCGGGACAATCGCGAGAGAAAACATTATCGTGCAGACACCGTGCAAAAGACGGATACGACATCCGGATTTTTGCGTCTCATTCGAGCGCCTTCACCGAGCGTCAATTTCGTTGCGCGCGGCGCTGCTCCGATCGAGGAAAAACTTGCATTTTTTCGTTGGCCGGTGGTCTTCGGAAAAGTTCGAGTTCGCGTGAGCTTGAATTATTCATGACGGTTTGGCAAATGGTGGGTGTGTTT
The DNA here is from genome assembly GCF_943735745.2 of Anopheles bellator. Lineage (NCBI taxonomy): Eukaryota > Metazoa > Arthropoda > Insecta > Diptera > Culicidae > Anopheles > Anopheles bellator. Next base: position 44,153,398 of record NC_071285.1, on the reverse strand, counting down.
TTTTGTTTTCTTCCGCTCTCTACGGTGAGCGCATCTACTACGATCGTCAAAATGCTTCACATAAAAGCTCCTTTTTTCGTGGCGTGAGCTATACTAGGAGACGCACAACCAGAAGACAGCAAATTTTGTGGTCGTTCGATTTCCGTTTTGTTTTCCCCGCATTTTTCCGGGCGGCAGACAGTGATTGGTAGGTGGGCAGATAGTTTCTGACAAGACTCAACCACGGGCCGCACTTGTCCGTTACGGTTGAGAAGTTTCCGGGCAGTGGGAGCAAGAAGTGGCATGATGATCGCAAGAGGCAGGATCGGAAAAACAGTAGGAATTGTTTTATTGGATTAGTGTTGCTTGATGGGTTTCCATTGTTTTATTTTTGCTACTGGTTCCTTGTGTGCGTGGTTTGAGCAAAATTAATCGTTGTACGTCTGCGTTCTCGAAATTAAATCAGAACACAGACACAATTCGTTTGAATAACATTCTTCGTATCTTTTCTAGTGAAGGATTTGCCGTTTGGTCGATATATCACTGCATATATTTTACTTTCCTTGCGAATCATTATTTGATGAACTTCGCTATGTGTTTAATTTACAATTCCATTGAGTATTTTTAGTACTAAATCCAACATTTGTTGCATCAGTGTATACGCCTGTTAAGTCACTCAAAATTTGCAATTCAGTGCGGTGAAGCTTTTCGCCCTTTTTCGTCAACATTTGCCAGCCATCAATCACTCTCGAATCTCGGCGATCGAAAAATATGCTTTTCGCAGGAGGAGCTGTCAATATTAATTTCCGCTCCATGGAGGGCGATACCCGCAGCCAATCAAACTGTCAGTCGTGGTTTTTTGCTGGTAAGAAGTGTTTTTTGTGATATTTTGTGATACCACGTACCGGGCACAGCACTGTACATTTTGCGCCACCGCCACCGTCACTACCAGCATTATTTGATGTCGATGGTGACACACCAGTGCGGGGTCTTTTTCCCACCGGGCTTGAGTGTGATTTTCGGTCACATTTTATCATCTTCTCGAAACGCTGCGAGCGACGCGGAGAAGAGTAGCTACGAGATAAGTGTGATCATAATGCGATTTTAATGTTGAAAATACTTACAGACAAGCTGTCCAATCTATCGTGCTCAATGACCCGGTGTCAGTTGGAGTTATGCAATTGCAGTGCTCGGTTGCTGCAGTCCCCGGGTGCACTGCAAACAACTTGTTAGAAGACCATATCTACTGACAAGTATGTTTGACGTTCGATCCGCTCACTAAAACGGAACTGGAAGCTTTGAGATATCGCGTCTCAAGTTGAACGTAAAAGTGCCTTTTTTGCGTCAATAGCATTATGTCATATCTTTCCACACTATTCGTTCAAGGGTTTGGGATTTACAATCTATTAAGTGTATCTTTTGAAATGAGCCTTGTATTATTTGCCACCTTCGTTTCGATGTGTTAAATCTATTATAAGAAACTAAAGTTCTTACCTTGATTTCTTTATCGCTATTATTATAATGCTTATGTTTTGATAACTTTAATTTATTTCGCAGTATCTTAAAGCTCCCTTCGTTATTCAACATCTATTATAGCATGTTTTAAATTCAAAATAAATTATACGGTCTGTAAAAAGTTCTTAGCGAAACACTGAAGCACCAGTCTAAGAAATGAAGTCTCACTGTTTTCACCCGAAAAAGAAGACAATATTTTAAATGGTAGTTAGAGTCTACATCCTGCCGAGCATTCGTGTGTCCGCCAAGTGTCTGTTCCCCATGACCCGTTCGCTCTCGTTTGAGCCACTGTTCCATCCGTCCTCAGAGCGGGCGGTTCGGACGGCGAAACGAAAGAACTTTTGTAATTTTCGCAACTGAAAACTCGTCGAGTGACAATTGAAAAGTTTTCACCCAGCCAAGCAGGACCCCGAAGTGCTGCAGGATGCTACCGAAAGAGGAAAAGCCGGAAGGCGACCCATGGTCCACTCCAAAGATGATGCCGCGCGCAATGTCTTATTTTTCGCTACGGAGTCTCTATTGCGTCTGCTTTGTGTGAGACGCACTGATGCTGCTCTTATTGTTTGACGGGATATTGTTTACCGCTCGCTTTGAGAGGAAACGATTGCTACTTTTTGAAGTGAAATAAATTTAATTATTTGCTAAATTGACGAACGCACCAATGTAGGCGAAAAAGTTCGTCCATTTCGCATTCTTGGGAAGGTACCATAGTTCATGCTTTTTCTAGTAAGGTTTCACATTTAGGTGAAAGTGATTCGATTGTGATTTGTAGATTCCCTGCTGTGGTTTATGGGTGCAATCTGCAGGAAACTGTTTTAATAAATAATCTCTTGCAAAGTTATGTTTATGGCACTGATTTTTTATGCTCAGGAGCCACAGGAGAGCACCGTAGACGATGTGATTAGGACCATCGAGCATCGTGTAATAAAGATGTTTCCCAGAAGAGCCTTGGCTTCTTGAATTAAACGCGCGCCGTTCAGGTACACAGCGAAGAAGAGCACCATTTCAGGGCACCTTAAGCAACGGTAATAAACGGTTGCACCAAAGTCGTCTCCTTCAGCGAACGATGATATTTGTGCCGGTGCTTGGGATGAAAAATTTATGCTCACCACACAACACCCTCAACGCGTGTTTCCCAGTTGATGCTTGAGAAGCCGAACCCAAACCCAGCATCATGCGCGCATCATCATCGTCAGCATGCTGCTGCCGAGAGAGAACATTTTCCATGCTGATCTCTGTAGCCACCATTTTTCTGCAACATTTCCCTCTAGCGTTTCCGTCCGGGTCGGCGGAAACCCGAACGCGAAACTGAAAACAATTAACTTCCGCCATCTTGAGTTAATGGTTTCACGCTCATTTTCCTTCGCTGCACTGCCTCCTGCAAACACATGTGCCGATGGCAAATTGCGCGATACGGCCACCGCGGGCGGCGCGCGTAATCAAAAACCGTAATCCGTTTTTCCTGCCTTTTCCGGCGGGATGGTACGTTTCCGGTCGTGTTTTTGGCTAAGGGTCTTCGCGTTCGCTTCGTACTCTTGCAATAATAATACAGCCGACATCATTATTTATCTGCGAGATAAAATCGCTTCCAGCATGGTGTATGCATTGTTTTGTTTTATGGAAAAACGAATGGATTGCTGCATGCTTCTGTTTTGAAGTAACACGTAATGTGGATGGGATTACAATTTAAATTTGCTGTTATCAAACTGAGCTTTAATTTGTTCTCTTCGCCCCTTTGCTGCTTAGAACACTTTTTAATCTTTGCTTAATCCAATGGTAACATTTCCAACGAACTTCTTGGCGTTCTACGGCCGATGGTAGGGAACACTAAATGTGTGCCTGAAAACGCCCAAAATGATTGATGACAGCATATTCTCCTCCTGGGGCCATATTTAATCCTTGGTTTGCTTCATCGCCTCCGTATCAAATGTTATCCTTGCTCCCTTTCGCCATTTTTATGAGAAACATTATATTTCTCATGTCCCGCGTGCTTCTCGGGCTCGACTCGCCGCAGCGTATCCATCGATTGGTGAAAAAGTCATGGTAGTGTCCCTTTTTTCTCCGATCCCCCCCAAGCATGCCCGCTCGTCGTCGTGCATCCTGGGAAAAGTGGGAACATTTTCTTTGTCGCAACCGAATGTGTCACCCCGCTTTCGGTAGCAGCACATTGAAAACATCCAATGAAAATTGTGTAATAAATGGTTTTATCTCTTGTCGTGAAGTCGATGGATTTTCGGGAGCGATGAAACTGGCCAGCGCCAGCAGCGAAAATTGTTAACCAGAAACACCCCGGACTAGCTAGCTTGGGGTGGAAAAGTGGATTTTCCCTCCCGACCTGTGGATGGTTTATGAGCGCCAAGTATTCGGCCAATACACAGCCTCGTGGCCTACGGTGGTTGCCTATCTGAGAGAGGGTAGCAGCGAGAAATTACTGGGCCAGAAGTGGGTCGTTTCGTGAAGATTCCGGGCCTCCTCGCTGCGAAGGCCGAAGGGGCCTGCTGAAGAGATTTTCACTACCCTTCATTAAACGATAATCCTCGCGCATCATGGAGAAGCAATTTTTCTTTCCCGGCCCATGAAGGGGGCTCGCGCCCGCAGCCGTTGCGTTCTGTTTGGCTGGCACCAGCGACTCCTAAGGGGGCGAAATACATCTTTTCATTTCTTGTGCGAAAAGCGGCCGGTGGAGGTGGGGTGTCCCCCCTTACTGCGGTGAGGATTATTGGGAAAATGAAAATGGAAATCGGCTTGCTGCCGTTGCCCGCCGTCGCTGGTGGGGCCGATTTAAATCGATGCCAAAGCCGACCCGTGCTCCGATTCTTTCGGAATGGTGGGGAGTTTTCTTAAGATTGACTGTCAGCGGAGCGTTTAGTGATTGGAGATTCCATCATCGCGGGTTTTTTCAGTTTAGTTTACAACTTTGTTTATTCCTGGGTTCCCTTGGTGTGTTGGACGGTGATTTTCCTCGCGTCCACACGCAAAACCGTTTATCTTGCGCTGCAGCGCGGTGCAAAGCTTACGCGATTTATTATTTTCGACAAATATTTGCCCATTTACGACAAGGATCTGGCGGCGCCGGCAACAGCGGCACACACAGGGGTCGTTTGTGCGCCCTGCACTTGTGTCGTCTGCCTGTCGTTTGTTTTGAAATATGGTTTCTACAAGAATTGTAAATTGGAAATGGAAAGCAGTTGCTATTTATGGCTATCGACACAAATCGATTCGAAGCAGCATTTTTACATTTTGATTGAATAAAATTTGCATTCGAAACATTAGGTTGGGGAAATAGAAAACCATTATTTTTGCGTTTAATTCAAAACTTTATTGAGCTGAGTCAAAAATGCTCGGTTTTGTTAGTTGGTCCGTATCGGCGAAAACGTTATTCCACAAGCAACGTGGTCGAGTTCGTTGTTTGCAGTTTCACTTTACGGTCCTTTTTTAGCAATTTTATGAACGACATTATGGCATCCGGCGAGAAGGGATTAGATACCTTCTGTCACACACCGTAGGAAGAGGAAGATGCAAACGTTTGTCCGGTGGTGATTAGTGTAGGGCATAATTATCATAAAAAAGCCATTTTTCACTCCCCAAAAGCCCGAGCGCTTAGTGGAGGTGTTGAAATGAAACACTTTTCCAGGGTGACCTGCCGGCAGGATCACCATCCAAATTACGTCAGTATTTTTCGGCCCTCCTCGGCGAAAAGCGGACCGAAAAGGCTAAAGGATATTCGGGACCGAGCGAGCGCGCGAAGGCCGTTGGTAGGTGGCTGGGCTGCAATGGATAGCAATGGATTAAAAGTCGCTACGAAAATGTCTTTTGGGCGTATCAAAATACGGGGTAACCTCGTCGTAACGTATCGCACTTCCGGTGGAAGGATCCCCCGAGCCCCGGAGATCGGCCTCCGGCGAAACTGGGAAATGAAAAATGATCCAAATGATCCACGTAACGCATTTATCATGTTTGATTTACTCCATTCTCTGGACAAACTTCTCGGCCACCGCTCGGCCGGTTGTCCAGTTGTTTAATGGTTTCATTTTATCTTGCCAAAGGTTTTATCTCACTTTCCGCGCTCCTCCGGCGGTATCCAGTACGCGTCCGGTCCGACTCCAAACGGAATGTCCTTCAACCTAGCTGCCGAGGAGCGTTTTATCCTTCCGGAGGGCGCATCATGTTGAAATACGGACGGGTTGGCGAATTTGCGTCATGAATCGTGCGCCCTAGGGGTGAACAATATTTGCATTGTCCCACGTTGTTTGTCGTTCTCAAAATAAGAAAGATGTCACCGATGAGCACCTACATAAATATGTGACTTGTAACTAAGATCTTGCCCATTAAAGAGAACACATGTTGAAGTTTATGCACAACTTGAACGCCCTAAGTGAAAATGTATGCCTTGCGTTTTATCATTGCACAAGGTTCTTCCGTTGTTCACCATTTTCGATCATTTTCATAGTAGTAAAGGATTTGTTTAATATTTTAAATAACGTTAGTAAAACGGCCGTAAGCCAGCCAGCGGCAACTTCCTGAAGCGGATCATACCCCCTCATTGCATGGCGTTAAGCGAATGGAGACCGTAAAAGTCTTACAGCGATGCAAAAATCGATACAACCACCCTTAAAGAGGTGGCATCGCTTGATGTTGCTCCTAAAACGTAAAACAGTGACTCCCCATACATGTAGTTCCGAAGATGCTGTGCCGGTTCGTTCGGTAAGATCGAAGAGCATTTGCACGAGGGTTGAAATGTTCTCATCCATTAAAGACACAACCCCCTCGTGCAGCATCGTGTATTGCTCTACATTTGGAGGAAACGACGTTTACCACGGCGCTCGGCCGGGCACCACGAACATTGTGGTGGGAAGTTTTTATTTTTATAACTTGCTGCGAACGACGCCTAATGGGACATCATTTTTGTCTTTGCCAAACACACATGAACCACTTTACAAACGATTTTGGTATGGTTTTTTTTTTCTGGCCTCGCCCACTCCGCGTTCCGCGCCTGGTGAACGATGTTGCACCACATCCGGCGACGAAAGAACTCGGCTCTTTGCGCGGTTCAATACGACTCGGTGGTCGGTTGCGTGGAGGCGAAAGGTTTTCCGTGTATCTGATTGTGCCTCGGGGACACATTTTGGAAAACTAGTGTCCACGGGACGACGAAAAATGGGAAGAAATTTGTTGGAATGTTCAACAAGCGTGCGCCTCTGTTCGATCGCTGCTACTCTTTGTGTAGCATATCCTAGCGTTATGGATGTGTTTCCCGTTCTTCGTTACTAGCAACAACATTAACCTACCGGTTGAATGAAGGGCTGTTACTTTAGATGAATTTCATGTTTATTTCGTTCCGTTTTGGTTAATTTATAGCACCATTTATCGGAAAACGGTGTACATTCTACCAATGATGCCGACATTGTTTTACTCGCACTGCACTCTTCTCTAAGTGCTTAGTCTCGTCGATTCCAGTCATCGAGTCTGTCGAAATCTCTTGGCAAACAGCGTTTGTTTCATTTCCCGTCGACGATTACGAGCGCCGCGTGGTATTTGCATATTTAAACAGCGCCCAGAGATCCTTATCTATTTGCCAACTCCCAATGGTGGTGGTTTCTACGATTCGGAAGTACTTCGATTCATTCGGTTCCGAGTCTGGGGTACTCCCCGCGCACACAAGGGGAAGTTTATATTTTTTCACTTTATGCAGAGCCACAGGCATTTAAGGTAAGCGTGTTTTCCTTTTTCAACGTTCAACGGGCACCGCGAGTATATTATTTACCTTGGGGCGCTTCCAAAGCGTAACACGCCAAAGGGACTGTGGAACTGGGGATGGAAAAAACGGGAACGAAGCTTATCAAAATGTTGTTCCACTATCTAGATCCCAAGACCTAGAACAGCGGTAGCAACCGATGGCAGCAGCATGTTCGTTTGTTTGGTTTTAAAAGGCATAATTATCAGGTAATTAAAATTTTGTTGCCCAGGTCGCTCGCATAATCGGTAAATTCTCTTAGATTTGCCTCTGATGCTGTTGTTTGCCGAGGCTGTATGGGGCGAGGGCCTGGCCAGAGCCGGGTTGTAACCCTTTCAGCATCTTCACAAGAATGGTCTCAAGGGGCTATCGGGAACCAGTGGGGCGGCAAAGAGCAAGGGCATTTAGATTTCGTTGCTTTAAATGAATTGCATTGCTTCTTTCTGAATCTTTTTAATCTGTTAAATCGTTGCAGATCATCTTGTTGTAATTTGTATTGTTTTTAAAATACTCTTACGTTCAATTTCTTTTGGTTATGGACTTTGATAAGTCTGTTATGTGAATGTTTGTGAAATGTTTTACGTCGACTCCTATCTAAGGAAAAACAATAAATCTTAGGACTACATTTGACAATTTTACAAGAAAGTTCGAACTGACTAGAACGTTCGAACTGTGCCCAAATCGCGCCACAAGTACACCCAAACGTCGTTACTGATTTCGAATGTAACAACTCGCCTCAAGCTTTGCCATTTTTTGCTCCCAAATCACTATTACTGTCTCTCGTGTCGCAGCACGGGACGAACGATGCTCCATTTCGAAACGGCAGCATATTGTGTGGCAACAGCTCTGCTTTTGGGGCCACTTTTTGCATGCTCACCATGCTGGGGCTGGTACGAATTTCGTGCTTCAACTCATTCCCATTACGATCCCTTTACGAGCCCACAGCCGCCCGTAACACGTAGCTTGTTGTTTCCAGTGCCCGGCTCGGTTCGTTGTCGGTGTCGTCGTCGTTCTTCATTGGTGAATTTATGCTAAAACCACCTGTATGCCACCCACTGTCGTTGCAGTGCATCCGAGCGTTGTGGGCGGAATGCATAGATCTCGGCGTTGCATAGCGCACAGCGTCCATTTCTCGACCGTTCTCCCCGGTGACGATGCCGCGTTACGGTAGCATGTGGTGTGTAGCATAAATTTGAATGGAATCAATTTACGATCGATACCGCTGCTGCCGCTGCCGCAACGTGCGTGCGTGGGTCGAGAGCCTATCACATTCACCTGCCCGACTCGCGGATTTTATCATCGACATGGCAATTGTGTCGTTTGCTGAAGCATAAACCCTTCAATTCGAAATGGGTGATGCTGCAGCATTGGACCACCGCCAACATTCGTCTCCGAAACCGAAATGATAACTAACGGGTAACGTGCACAGCAGGATGTTGGTGGCCGTCTGTGGGTGTCTAATCCGTTGTAAAATTTATTAGAATTATGTCGCGCAAAATTGATTTATTTCTCGGTCTTGTTCCGGGTTTGCGATCAGCTTGGGTCGCCCCCGGGGGGGGCATTGTTTCGTGGGGCGGATTTTCGATGGATTGTCACATTCACCCTACGGACAGGCGCGGCTTAGTGTGCGCCGTAAAATCCTGACTCCAGGTGGCGAGTAAGCTCAATCCATGGCTAGGAACATTGTTGATTTGGGTGTATTAACGAGGTAACCGGCTGGATACGTGGCGATAGCAGACCACAAGACTGCCCGTAAAATTGAGTTCCACATGAAAGGGCCACAGCACCCTTCCGGAACACTCTGGTGGCTCTGTTGTTGTGGTTGAAATGGAAATTAGCAATTTCCATTGTGGGAGCTGTGGCTAGCCAGCCGGGATATTGCACTACCCTTGGCCCGTTTGCTAGATCCTGCAGAGTATCTGAAACACCGAAACCTGAACGAAAAGAGATGGATTAATGAACCCTCAGTAATTAAACCGTCAAAGAGTTCCGCAACGTCAGATAGTGGACATTTATGGAGTGGATGATGTCATTCGTTGTGAAATGAACTATTAGCAATTGAAAACCGTAAAAAACAAATAAACTTGAATGAAAAAGTTCAATATTTATTTGTAAATAATTGTCAAATTTTAGTAAATAATTTTAGATTTCTGTCAAGAGGTATAAAAAATGCTACTCTCCATAGTTACCTCACTAACAAATAGTTTGTTAGTTTGGCATATTTGACGAAATGTACGGACGAGAAGCCGTTCAGAAAACCAAACAATTTGGTATGACTAAAAAGGCAAAAAAGCTAAACAACTGGAGAAGTTTCCTCCGGGCGAGGTTTGGGTGGTGGCCAATGAAATGCACCGGCAGTCGGAGTAACTTTTAATGGTATTTTGATTGTTCACAATTAACTTTACGATATGCTCGTCCAATTGTGCATCCAACTCCGAAGTGCGACATAAATTTCGCTTTCGCCCTTCAACGGGATGAATCTATTTTTTGTCAAAAAACCTCCAGCACAAGTGTGACCTGAAACGGTTTGGATTACACACATTAAGTGGAAAAGATAACCTCTAAAAAATGATTTGATGGATTATCAAATAATTTCTCCAAATTCGGTGGTTTTCCGTCGCTGGATTAGTAGACACCCTAAGCCCTAATAAAGCAACTTTATTCTTTAAAGCCAATGCAATAAATGCTTAATAAAAACCGAAATAAAGCAATAAATGTTGAAGAATGTGAAGACATGCTGAATCAAAATATTGCAAAAATAAAATCAAACCGTAATGACATATTTTTCTTTAACTTTACATATTTTCCACATGGATTTAGCCTATTTCAACGCCCTTTGACAGCACGGTCCGTCGCGTAGGAGGGCTTGAGTTGTGTTTACGACGTACCCAACCCACCTACCCTATGCCCATTTGGCAGGTGGTTGTGTGCCTACAAGAGTTCATAAGCTCATGGCGGGCCACAAGTTGTTGGAGAAGCCCTCGTTATGAAAACACCCTCGCATATCCGCTCACGCACGTTGAACGTTGCCACGCAGGACAAAAACCAGACCCCGTCACTTCCAGAGACACCCCGCCGTACCAGCCCCGCCGTTCCTCAAGAGGGCTTATGGTGATTTTTCTCCCAAACAGCAGCGAGCGAATGACAATGAGCTCCCGCGCAGAAGAGGCCACTGCTCGGTACAACGATACATTACTTGAGTTCTTATGTTAAATTAGCATAATAGTAATAACCATAACCAGCCGCTAGCTCCTCTTTATCTCCCTCTCTCGGGCCGTTGACAACGTGAGCCTACGGTTTCCTCGAAGAAAGGATTCACGCGACACTTTCCAGCTCCGCTCCGCGGTCGCGTTCGGTTATGTCACAACCGTGACGCACACCGCCGTCTATTGAAAGCCCATCTTATGCAGCAAAGCAAAAAATGCGTCACGCGAAATGTGGTCGGTGTCCTGGCCCCCGTGTTGCCCGCTCCCGGTTTGCCTTGCCGTGTCCTGTCTTCTTCAAGGGAACCACCAGCCGGCCTCTTAATGACTTGTTTTCGTCGCGATGAAAGCGCGACTGTCTTCTTTTTTCTGTCCCACAAAAGCACCCAAGTGGCATTCCTCGTTAAAGCTGTGTGGGGGGCTTTTATTGGCCACTTTTTCCGGTAAAAGAAAACCAACAAAGCGAAACGGCGCGTAAGGTTGGTTGGTTGGTGTTCTGTGAACTTGATTACAGAATTAATGGGGCGTTTTTTCTGCCGTTTGTTGACGGCATGAGGCTCTGCACCCCCGGATGGCCCGTTTCGCGGCAATGGGGCTTACCCAGGAGGACACCCTCGTCTCCACGTGACTGATTAGGGGACGTTTGCTCGGCTCTGCCACTTTGCGAATCTGCGTTGTCTGCAGCAATATCTATTGCTTTTCGCGAACAAATTGATGAACGTTGCTTCCCGTAGCTTAGTTTAATAATTAAGCGCTGGTAATGTGCTATTCTTCAGATAATTTATGCACTTACTAATGAGCCTTTTTTTCGGTGTTCTTTTTCGCTTTTCCAGGTAAGTGATCCTTCCTCAAGAGCCACGGTTGAGGCCGTTACACGCGTGTGTAGAGTAAAGTTCCGGCAAGCGTGAGTAATACACGGAACTTCCAGCTACTTTCCAGGTCCGAAATTAACCTCATGAAAGATAAAATAGATCTACGATGTAGATGAAAGGCAATGTGTCCTTTTTCGACGCTGCCTTCATTCTTGCGCTTAAAGCTGGGCGCTCATCTCGCACCGAAAGACGCTCGGAGGCACCAAACGCTGCTGGAATCACATCAAAAGTCACCGCAAACAGCGATTGTGCAACAAATGGCCGCAGCTGTTCCAGTAAACATTGATTGATCTAATCAAACAATAGCGCTTCAACTAAACGGTTCCCGTTGGCCACCGGCTGGCAGCAACGCATAACTCTTCAGAGCCAAATGTGACTGCGTAACCACGACGGCAAACATCTGTTCGATTGCGGCCTCACATCGACTACATCTCGGAGTGAGCATCGGTCGAGGCCTGTTGCCAAAGTCCTTGCAAATCCTGTGAGATATTACGCCAACGGTTACGCTCACCCACGCAGCAGGGTACAGCAGCACCTACGCCCTGTTGACGAGAATGTTTGCTAACTCTGGGGTCTGGGTTGAAGAATCACTTCGCCTGGGCTAGGCGAGACTTATTACATAATAAATAGGGGATGAAAACGATCTAATGCTTGTTTCGTTCTGGCACGTGCGGGCGGCTCTGGGACAAGTGCAGAGTGCAGTATGACGAAGGATCTTTAGCATACGGTCGCGTGATTGATTGATTAGTTTGCTCCGGATCGATCCCCTTCTACGTTGCACGCCCTTCTGGAGCAATTTTTGTACTTGAACAACATCGCCACCGAGTTGCGCATATTTCTGTCGCCGCAACACCGCAGGCTGCTGTCTCCATGGGGGCGACGTCTGACGGTGACGTTATGATGCGTTTCATCGCTCTGTTAAGAAATCTCACTCCGGGGGTGGTCCGTAACCATAGGGGTCCAGAAAACAGGGTTCAGGGCAGAGGTTTCTGCTGTTCTGACGTAAAAAGGAAAAACTTGGCTCACAGTTTTCATGCTTTTTTTACTATGGAGAGCAGTTAGGGTATGCCCACAAATGATTTGCAACGAGAGTGTGCAGACTTCATTTGCTTTCCAGTGCACTCAATTGATGCGCTATATGTCTGTTGTGCTCCGGCGCCCGCATAAAACTGATAATCGGACTTCACTCTTAATTGGCGTTTTAGGTTGGTGTAGGGCTGTGACTGCAACAGATATTTGTTGGACACTCAACCATTTGATGCTACCCGCATTTCGCTCTTCTTCGATGATTGAGCGATGATTCACGCATTCCTTTGCATCTTCATGTTGATTTGTCGTGCTCTTAAATTGCATCTTAAGCTTGCGTTTAATTGAGAAACCACTCTTAAAGTTCTGTTTGATTGGCAGTCAGTCCTGTCCACCGGCGAAGAAATTCTGACGAAGGTCATGCCAAACGTTCGAAAGACATTTCCTTCGTTGGTTGACAAACCTCTTCGGCCTTCCGGTCTCAAGGACCCGACAAAATGAGCAAAATTAAGCACGCCCCAAAGGCACCAATGCGACGAGTGGCCCTCATAATTAAACGCGACCGGAATATTTGTGGGTTAAATTTAGCGTACCGTGTGCTGTCTATGGAAATACGTGCCCGGAATAGGGAAGCCGGCTCCGTCGGTATGTTTCGATTTTTTCCTTTATTTATATGTATTACCTCTAGTCGATTGGCGATATTTTGTTTGCCAAGTTGCAACCCTCCAATCCGATACAAATATTCAGACAAATAAAGCGTGCACTTCCTGCGTGCGCCGGGTGCTTTGGAGATTAATTCTTACGATTACCTCTGGTAGTTATCGGACGATTGGGCGGCTTCGTCCGATCAATGCAAGGGCGCCGTCGTGTACGTTGGTTCGGTTGCCCCCCAGGCTGCCAGTTGGGACGTGATTAATGAAATGCCGTCGCTAAAAGAAACACTTTCATAAATCATACAGGCAAAGAATGGCCGATCTCGGCCGTCTCCGTTGTCGGACGAAATGGAAAGTAAGAGCTTATGATTACAAAACAGACAGACAGCCATTTAAGCGCATTTTATTTATCACTCTCAGCGAACAGTTACGCCAACGGGCGACCTTCAAAACCCGTGCTCTAGATAGCTACTCGCCGTTAATCGGCACTGATACTCGGCGCACCTTTTTCTGCACTTCTGCGCGTTGAAATGTCGAATTGAATCTTAACGTCATAGCCGGATTCGCCATTCGTTCGCCAAATTATGTTGCGAACTAAGCAAACCGAAGCGAGCACCAAATGAAGCGTAGAAATATGATAAATGCCTTCCCTGTTCGGTTCACCATGGCCCCTAGCGGCCGGAGTACCGAAGTAATCGTAAAGACCAAGTGTCATCAGACGGCACAGGGATTCGGTGGATTCGTCACCGCTGTCGTCTGAGTGATGATGCGGTGAGTTTTCGGTGATGAGCCGCGTTAACCAAACGAATTCCTATGCTAAATTGCGTTTCCATTAGAATCCGTCTGCGACGCCGTTCATCCTGTCGGTCGGTCGGTTGGTTGGTTGGTGAAATTTGCATGCAGCATCACGTGCGCATACGTTGCCTGACGTATGGGAGTGTTTTAATTAAAACCGTTCACACCGCCAAACGTGAAGGATCCTCGGGCAAGTGCACTACTGCTGCCGGCAGACTAAAAATCACTGAGGAATGCCGGCTATCAATAGCGCGAAATCAACGCGCTCGTGAAATGAGAATTCCGTTTGCGGCGTCGTCATCGGGTGTCGTCCTCTGCTGCTACACGCAGCCATGCAATCAGCGGTGCTGTGGCTAGCATTCAGTATTCGGGATGTGAAATGCATTTCGAATGGCACACCTTTCGAATTGGAGGATTAAACCAACTATCGACTTTTAATTGGTGACTGACTTTTCTTTTTATAACGATTGAAAGTGCTGCTAATAGTGCGATCGCAGTGCTTGATAGGAAATTGGTTTTGACAACCACATCATACCTCTTTTCAACAAAAAGCTTATTTAAATATGGCTAGGCATGGCTTATCGCAGTGCTATTAATTTCTTAACGACATATATTTTTGATGCTGCGATTCCATACTTCGGTTAAACTGATGAAGCTGATTATCATATCTGATAATTGATTGTTATCAATCTGATTATCATAAAATTCTCTTGCGCATATTTACCTGTATCGGTTCAGTCCACGTTAATCGGATATTTTTAACCAGCATTATGTGAACGTTTCCGCCCAACGAAGCTGATCACTGTTCAGCAATGAAGAGCAAACGGTAAAAAGTTCTGTATAAAAATAATACCCTCTGGCCCCCCACTAATTTCTTAATCCGCCTTTTTACGCATGGAGAAATACGAGAGAACGCGCGAAATAATTCTTAAAAATGCTTGCCCTTTTTCCAACAACAAACTCAATTCGTTATCGCTTCTTTAATAATTTTCATGGAATAAACGAATAGGCGTAAATAAGTAAACGCCACGTAAAACCGCTTCAACAGGCTCTCTTGGTTCAGCTCGATTGATAATCGTGTGGAAGAGCGAACAGTACGCTTTCAATTAAATCCGATTTAATAAAACTGATGACTGATGATGTTCTCAAAAACTTATTTGTTTTATTCACTTAGAAACCAGTATTGATAAGTAATTTGCTGCCCAACGTCCTAAGCGCCCGGTACGATGGAAAGCTGAACAAATCTAGCCGAACATAACGATTTGCGGCACCAAATCGATTGCATTCAGTTGTTTCACAGTGCCATGATAGCTACACGGTGCTATGATAGGTCTTCTCGCCTTCTCGAACGGACCCTAACACCGTGCCGCACGCGGTGGGTTTTGGTGAAAGTTCATTAACTCGCGCCCTTCACGGATGCACTGTGCGGTGCTCCCTTCCGCACCCGATACGGCGGAACGGAAAATCGGAAAAGCATAAATTCGCTTTTCCAGTGCGGACGCGCGTGAACCCCTAAATGCCGTCGATTGAATCCGATTCCGGTGGCGGAAGGAAGGAGAAAACCCTGCCTCGAACCGGACACGGAACAATGTCGACGTGTGACATAAATAAATTGATTCACAGCAATTAGACTAATTGCAATTAGTTTAATTACTTTTCGCTATTTCGTTACAGCGCGAGCATGCTCCGTTGTAGCAGTGGCTTGTTGTTGTAGCTCGACAGAAAGATGTGTCCATTTGTGTGGCGGATAAATGAGTCAGCGAAAATGGTGCTCAGTCCTGGAAGGGATTTGCTGGAATTGGGATGACACTTTAAACGCCACTTGCGCTTGATTGGACCGCCGCCGCGACGACTTTGAAGTGGATACAGTTGGTTGGTCGTGAGGATGAAGATGTTCAGACTCTGACACTAGCTACTGTTTTGGCATACCATTGTGTAATGTTTCGTTTTTATTAGCACACAATTGCATCATTATTCGTAAAATTCTTTTTTTCCGATTAACTTATTCTCATTTTCAATCAAAACTGATAATTGTTTGTATTAGTTTTTAAAAACATCAGCAAGAATCATTCATCTGTCATCGACGAAAATCACCAAACCATGGCGGAAATCGCATTAAAATTAATGTTGAACAAATAATATTTCACCCACCATTGGGATTCTGTTGTACGCTTTTCCGGCGCTTTTCAGGCGCGACACAACGTGTAAAACACAATCGTGAACCGTAAGGTTCGCGGTGATGGGAATGTATTTGTTTGCCGCCTTTCCACCACTTCGGTTGGCGCCCGTAAACGCCAGTGACAAACTTTTCGATCTTACTGTTTCTCTTGGGCCAGCACTCGAAGAAGCGCTGGTGTGGAGTGGCTGTTGTATTGAGTTTTTCCTTCCCGGAAAACCATTTTCCTCTGGAGAGCGCTCATCACCTCCAAGTAAGACGGTTGGGCGATCCGGCACGGTGGGAAAGTTGCCGAGTCGGTCGTCGTGTAATAACTTTCCCATCTCGTGACTAACAGCAACCGGAGGGTCGCGCGCTACTTCCGTTACCACTAAGTGATCCCCAACAACTTTCGGCCGTTTTGGGGCACTACAGCGGCCGGCGTGGGACGCAGGGGCAGCATCTCCCGGTCACGGTCGTTACGTAGTCAACCATCACCAGCGCACCAAGACCAAGACCGCCGGTACCCCGATCCGTGGTGCGTTGTAATCGGCTGTCTAATGAAGGTTTCCAAAGCTCTCGTCGGGCGGGCACGCAGTCTGGTTGTCTATCATTTGGCTGGGACTTGGATTGGCTGCCAAAAAACTGTCCGCAAACCACAAAAGACCGCCCAATGGTTGCCGCTGATGACAGCCAATGATGGGCTGATGTGACGGGTGGCTTGTGCAGGGTAAGAGGCGTCTCCCGGACCCGTGCGCCGTCCCAGTTGCTGCCAAAAACGTTACGAGTGACTGGTTAATTAAAATACAATCGTTTGACAGCAGTTTGTGAAGTTAATTTTCCGCTTTTCAATTAAATATTTCGCTGGCTCTTGCGCCAAGGCGAATCGGAAGCGAAATTGACAAGTGGTAAAAATGACGACAAAGTAAAACAACAAACTCGTCATCGCCGCCGGCTCGGAAAATGAACAACTGCATTGCGTGATTTATGAAGATGTTTGCAGAGCGTCGTTTGTGGGAGCATCATAGCCAGCGGAGTGTTTCCATTCACACGAAACCACCCGCGCCCGGTTGCTCACAAGATTGCTGTCCGATCGACGGATTTCATCATCTTGGCACTTGCTCGGCACGTTTTGGGGCTGCGAAACGGAAGACGATAGCGTGTGCCCGTTGGCGTGCTCTGTAATGCTGCAGAGCACCCCGAGACCAATGTGGTTTTTATGTTGTGCCTCTTTATTGTGGTCGCTGAGCGAATGAATGATTCTTAAAGCATGATAATCGAACAAACTTTCGATTTGAGAGACGATCGATAAAAAGTCGATTTGAGAGACTTCATAAGTTGTATGATAAGTGTTGCCGTAAGGAGCAAGATGTGTTTCGCCTTTTCCCGAATCGTAAACTGCTCAAGCTGGAGTGCCGCTAGAGGCCAAATTTATCTAGGATCAATCGACAGATTTAAAGCTTTTGGGGTCCTGATAGATTTACAACAACGCTGGCCATTTTCTCCACTTGTTTTCAACGGCTTCACTGTGAAACATTTCGCTGTGGCTGTCGGTGACAAAGTTGAGTAAAGTCTATTATGAGAAACTACCAATACACAGCTCAATTTACAGTAGTACAGTAGTAAGAACCGCACGTGCCGATACTTTCCTTCGCTGTGCGAACCAGGCACACCGGATAAACGGCCCCCTCAAATTAGTGCTGCTCAAGAAACATCAATGGAAAACCGGGCCGGAGTAATTCAATAAAAGTTTACGCTTTGATTTCAGAGTCTAGAATCCCTCGGTCGGTCGACTGCTTCTATTGTTTGACCGTCGAAAGAAGCCACTCAAGCGGTGGCGGAAAGTTATTTACGACGTCCTCTGTGCACGATAAAATCGTCATCTCAGAATTTGATTTTCTCTTCAGGCAACGACCAATCATTGATCTTTGTGAACTTTTGAAACCCTCAGTAGTTTCTTGGGATACTCCGAGGTTAGTACGAGACTTCAAGCGCCAATAGAAAACGCCATAAAACAACAAAGTTAAACTGGGTGGGCCCTATCGGTCCCAGAGACTACCGGCGATTATTAGATCACATTGGTCCAAGCTAATAGAGGTGGATTTTATTGTGTTTGCCAGTCCTCGTTGACCGTGTTGGTCCGATGCCGTTTGCTTTGCGTTTCATAAATCGACGCTTACGTTGGACACCATGCCAACGCTGGTTTAACTCTGCCCCATCAGCCCGTTATGTTTGGGTCACCCTGAACCTTGGCGGATGAACCTGATAGCTCACAGCTATCGCTTTGGCTTGCAGGCAAAACGAGGGCCTTGCACCAATATCAGCCAGCCGAGTTTGTTTGGTCCATGCAAACAGACCATTCATCTGAATAAATTCATATATGCACAGGCAACGCCTTCACCCTTCCTTTACACCGTGGTCTCTGCGTCCCCGAATGGCGTTTTCCAGTGGGTCCCAAGGTTCGCTTGACCGACAAATGGGAGGACACTCGGTGCTGCGGTCGGTGTGGCACATCCTGGCGCTCTTGATATCACTCCCGGGACATATTTACTTTCGCTGGGCGATTATTTTGGTCGGTGTAACACACCGTCACACCCCTGGGCTACGAACGCTGCGGTGTTGTGCCCGTTTCTGCATCATCCGTCCGTATGTTGCCCATCTCGTCTATCGCTTCCGCCAACCTCGATACGCTGCTGCTGGCCGGTTTCTGTGTCAAGGACCAGTGAAGTGTTGAAAATGAACTTCATACACAGAGAACCAGAACCGCTTTTATCACCACACACCGTACCGAACCGGCTAATGGGCGACTTTGGCTAGAATCGGGTTACACTGCCCTGATAAACTTTGTATGTCACTCGCTCTCTCGCTCTCCCGTTTCCTCTGGTGGTTCTCGAAGCACCTGCAGAGCTTCCTGTGCACGGCTTCCAACGCCCACGTGTGTACGGCCGCAACATGGCGTAAATCCATTTAAATTTAAATTTCCATCAACCCAATACAGCCCTACCAAACAGCTGGCAACGTCGGTCGCAAGGGATCTCTCGTCCTCGACGGAAAGGGACATTACCGTACCGGCGCCGGAGTCTGTGGCCACCGGTAGAGGGCATTTGCTGATGACTCGGCAAAGCACACCCGAGTCTCTGGCACCCGTTCGCCGGGGTTGTTAGCCAGTAATTGACCTAGTTTTGGCTTCCGCCTGGTCACGCCCAAGGATTAACCTGACCCGGGGCCCGGAGTTGGGCCAGGCTTTTTGCAGAAGATCATGGACACACGGCACCGCAGATCATGACCGAGGGCGAAATGCTCCCTACGAAGGGCCAATTTATGGGCCTTTGGTCCTGCCATATCATACTGTGATCTGGGGAGTCGAGGACGAGGCCCTCCAATGTTGGCGGGCGTGTTTCTCCGTGTCGGCGGACTAAGACCGTGACCGTTTTTCTCTTCGTCGGATTTTTTTTTCCTGCGATTTCCAATTGGCCCGTGGAGACGATTATTCATTCATGCAGTGCACGGTGAAGGAGAAGCCTGGGCCATGATCCCTGAATGCCAAGCTTTATCTTGCCATTCGCTTTCCACTTGGTGCTTACCTGGAACCCGGTTGGGATCCCTGGGTCCCGTACTGCATGAGACGACAGTTTCGACCTTCGAATCGTAGGGCTTTCCCCGTTCCGGCGCAGATTGCATATTACACGGTGAATTGCAGCTCGTTAGCGGTGGAACTGTTGGCCCGTGGCCTCTTTGGGAGTAAACCGAATCCAACAAACGCTGTGGATCCGATCATGATTGTGACCTTTTCTCAGACTACGCGGAGAGCGTACATAGCAAATATACTGCCGTGAGCCATAACTATCGAGCATTCGCTTAAAACTCGATAAAACATTCCCAAACAAATCTCGAAAAATATTTTTCCCCTTATTTGTCGCCCACAGTAGTACATGTTTTTATACTTTCTGAGTCGCGAAAAATTTATACACTGCGTCTTTTTACATTCGCAAAAATGTGTGCTTCAAGCTTTCTTTTCAACAGCACTCTTAGCTAATCAAGTTTGCTATTCAGAACCCGCTTTTTTACTGTCAAACAAATGGCAGTAGTTCAGAAAAAGGGCACAAAGAAACCTTCTTCACGCATAACGAAGTGATAAACAGAGCGGCGGCCAACGCTACCGCTGGGCGTAAAAATGTTTGGCCCGTTCTCAGCATATAATGCAACGTACCCGTGGGCCACACGGCGGCACTGCGGTGGTACTTACTTTACTGCACCACCGCTCGGAGAGTGTCATTAATCAACGAAACTTCCCGGAGAGCGCGCGGTTCAGTGACGAGCTAAAGAGAGGGCGCAAAGGGCGTGGAAAACCCACGAAAAGTACAATGTGCGCCCCAAGTTTCCTGCCACGGCGTGAGTGTGTACGTGTGGCTCATCTTGTTGGCAGTCGTGAAAACCTCACTGGCTGGCTGGCGGCCATAATGATCAGCATGGGCCGCGTTTTTCGCACACCCTCGGGACACACGCGGCCATGGGGCTGGCGCTCGTGTTTTCTTTTGCTGTGTCTCTGGAAATGTTTTCCCACCACTCGCTAAATGACTAATCATGCACTTTTCGCAATGGCACTTCTTCGCTGTGCGCTGACAAACGGCAGGCAGGACGCGGAACGCAGGAACACAGGGGCCCTCAGGCATTCGTTCGCTAATTTGAGAAGCTTGTTAAAGTATTTTCAACCTCTCGTTCGTTGAAATGATGAAGTGTCTGGCTGCCAACAGCATTTGTTTATGACTTCCCGGAGTGGGCCTTGTTTCCTATTGTCTATTTGACCATTCATCCTTCCATAAGGATCCTTTCATGCACATGCCCTTAAACTAACTCTTATTTCTCTAAGTATCTTGCGGGATGTTGATGAAGAAATTTTATAGAAACTGAAGTGTTTAAACTTGAATAGCATCATTTATTCAACCTTTTAAAGAATCTCACAAATTGTGCTCAGCTCCATGGTGGTTTGAAAGCACGATTGTAAAAATCGTGACTTGTCGTTTGAAGTAATGAAGTGTATTCGTGATTTTCATTTTAGATTAATTATTATTTAAATTAATGGAGTGCGAACGTGACTTTGGTTCATACTTTTTGAGTGATCTGATACCATCTATTATTCTTTCCATTCTCTTCCTTCCACCTGAAAACAGCAATATCGCGCGAGGAAAGCGACGACGGTACGCAGCAAAACAACCATCATCACCTTCCCCATCATCATCACCATCACCATGGACATGGTCACAATCGTGGCGGTAAAGTGCCCTTCAACGGATACACATCCGAGGAGTACCTCGACCGACTGGAACCAAACGGCAACATCCCGGCCGATAAGTCCTACAGCAAACGTAAGTACTGACGCGCCCTGCCACTAAGACAAAGTCACGCAGCGCCACGCCACAGGCGAAGAGCTCGACTTTGCTTGGTGCGCTCCGACTGACAGCTCAGCTGACAGCGCTTTCCGCCGCTCCCAGGTCTCCGTTTAGGTAGGGTTCGCGAAAGCGCCCAAAAAAAGTGTAGAAAAACTTTCACTGTCAGGAATCTGGGATCGGCACTGCTTCCGGTTTGGCTTCGGTGACCCACCCGGGTGCCGGGATTACCGAAGATAATTTCCAAAGACGGTGCCCGTTGCTTCCTTTTTTCTGTGTGTGTGGAAAATAGGAAACTTGTCGCACGTTCGAAATGTTATCTATACATCGTCGTGGGGGCAAACTTCCTCCCCAGTTGGCCCCCTTCTAGAAAATAGCCTGTCACACTAATCTGTTTTCTTGGCTAAACACACTCCTTGGCGATGTCACTGTTTACAAAGCCATTTTTGGGTTCCGTCCCTAACACACAGTGCAACCCCGCGGCAGGCGCGTATCGTGACAGGACATTGTAGAACTTTTTCGTTCCACTCACCACAAAACAAAAACCCTTCGCAGGCTCCAGGGCAAACACCTTTAAATCGGATAACTGTACGTTGTTTCCTTACCGAAAGGAAGTAGGGAAAATGTTTTTCTCCCTTTCTCCACGCGACGAAGAAAGTGAGTGCTAATGGTTTTTACAGCTTTTGGTGTCCATGCCACCATCCTGGGGGTTTGGTCGGCCGGTGCCCGTTAGCCCAACTCCTTGGACTGTCTCCAAGTAAACAATGGACACAATCATTTCCCACATGCAGTAGTAAAACAATGCATTTTTGAAGACTGTCTGTTAAGTGTCTTGAAACATGTTTCTTTGGACTAAATGCTGATGAGGAGAATGATGGGCTATGCTTATGTTTGAGACAATGTTGCGAGACTGCACATGTCTTCGGTTCTGTTATTGATTTTGCTGCACAACAATAATTTCATTGTCATTGTTGTGTATAACAGTTGGGCCCTCTTTACCGCTGTCAACTCAACACAGACGGATAAACAGATGCGAGCGTTATCGATCGAGCGCCGAAGATCGAGTGTGTACCGATCGATCGAGCGCCGAAGGTCGAGTGTTGACCGGGAGAGCGGGTCGACGACCGAGGGAGCGATCGACGCGAAAAGCGAAGCGAAACCGAGCCAGTCGCGATTAGAGATTGGCCAAAGCTAGTAATGTTTTAGCAATCGGCTGAGGAAATAAAGAATTTAAATTTACCAAACCGTGCTGAAAACATTTTGGACCAAGCGATCGCGCTCAACAGTCATAGTTGTCAATGTTGCCCTTCGTTTTCCTGACGTTCGATTGACGGGCAGTGAGATCCGTTTGAATTATTTAGCTGGTTGTTTCGGCTTCTCGGAACCAGATTGAACCAGAATCGATTACCAGTGCGACCTCTGGGATATTTCATTTGCGTTTCATTTGGCGTAATTCTGAAGGACTCTACCCCCGGGCGACGATGTCAATCGATTTTCCCCTAAATGTAATACTGCCGCTGCCGGGACACTGGGTTCGATTTTTCATGTCCACAAAACCTTCGCCGCTCGCTGGCTGTGTGACCGGTGCCAACGAAAGTCATTCGATAGTCGGCCTGTGTTTCGTCCTCTGGCAGGCTCTCAGTCGATAATGGCCAAACGACGACGCCACCATCGCCGTCGTCGCCATCGTCGTGGGTTTGCCTCTTTGCTTTGGATATTTTTATCCGAGCAAATAAATTTATGATTATGGTCCGAGCCACATAACTTTATCGCGCCCCAGTCCGCGACCGTAAACAGCAATCTTCTGGTCACGACACTGCCCGCCCGCCCGGGCTGGTCGTTCGGAGAAGTTTGCCCTGGACTGTCGAGCTAAGAAATATGGCGAAAAAGGGGTGAGAAAGTGCTTCATCCTTGCTTCTTCGGTCGGTCGGTCCTGACAACGGGACGGCGGCCATGACGTAACTGAATCTAATGAAAGCGAATGGGTGACAATATTTCATTCCGATCGGCGTGCCCGATCCGTATGTGTGAGTCACAACAGACCCGCCATCGAGTAAGTAGTGCGGCCCACCAGGGCGTCTAGCAGTCCCGTCATCTGCGGTGTAGGATTTATCCATCGGTTCCTTGCTGTGCTTTGGCTGAAAAGCTTTGAAATTTTGCTTTGCTTCCCAACGAAGAAAACATAACCGAGAACATGCTTGGAGCGCGTGCTGGGTTTAAAGGCTTCCCGCACTTAACAATGTTAATGCGTGACAAAGTGTTTAGAAACGTAAACGAAACGGGTTTAGACAACTGTTCAAAACATAATTAAACAAGCAAAAAAAAATGGTTCAAAGTAAATTAATTACAGTCCGTTTATCGCGATTTTCCCTCGTCGTTAGCAATGTCTCGCCTCGGCGGATCCGGTTCCGTTGCGCAATCGAAGACACGGGTAACGAAAATGGCCGAAAGCAGCGATTCAAATTCGCAAGGTAATACCTTAGTAGAACCTTATTCCCTTTTTCCGGCATCTTTCCATTATTGTCCTTCAACGTTTTAACAGCATTGATAAAGCAGTTAAAAAGTGTCGTTAACCGTTAATGGGTGAATATTAGCATAAAGCGTTTAGTGGTTACTTATTTTTACCTGGCTGGCCCAAACATTTTCACTGCTCCAGTGGCCATCGGGAAACTTCGGTGTTTTGTGTTAAAATTCCCCTGTTTGGGCTCCCATTCGACTCCACTCTCGGTGCGTTACTGACCAAACGTTACATTTCGGTGTCCCAACACAGCTTTTTGAACCAGATTCTATCGTGCCGCGTAGCGTTAAGTTGACTATTGCGTCACTAAATGACCCACCTCTCTAACTTTTATTAGTTTAGTGTTGGGTCTGATACCATCTTGAGGCTCGCATCAGCATAAAACGGCAAGGTGGCCCAGCACCAGGGTATGCTTTTTCTGCGTGCCGATTTACGGTTAGTCGTTTTGGATGGAATTTTATTTATGGCTGTTTTGGAACAACTTTCTACCACGCCGAGCAGAGCCGAACGCTCAGGTTGGCTCGTACTGGCCGTGGACCAGTGGCCGGCTACTCAACAAGTAGACCGCAACCCGCACATTTTTATGGTCCCATTTTCCTTTGATGCCGATCCGCTTGATGCCGAGCTAGGCTAGAGGACAAGCGGAGTCTTCCTGGGCAGAGGACATCTTTTATCGTTTCGCGCGCAAAGTTTGCGCGATACGCTGCGAACCGTAGCGTAGTTGACCTGCGGCCCGGGAATGGAAGAGATTTCACTCAACAACCTTGAAAATCCGTCCTGATTTCGGCACGGTTTTGGGAAGCCACAATCGTGCGTCGGTGTTTTTCGTTCTATGCGGTGTGTAAGGCCAACCATGGCTTCAAACGGAGAGAGAGCGAAGTAGAGAGACATCGAGCGGGTAAGCAGTAAGTCAATGTCTGTTTGTTCCATAAATTTAAATTCATCACTTGGAGGGTTTTACAGCGTCGTGGTACGCCGTGGTCTACAGTCACGTCGCTGATTGATTATGTTTTAGCACAGGGAAAGCAAACCACCGTCGGTTTGGGAAAAAGACTCCTGACGATGGAGGCGCCTGGTTGTTCGAGATAATTGATTGGAACGAATTAGCGACTGTTTTACTTTATCGAAGATTCAAATCTGACTGATTTCTCATTTTCACCTAGTAAAATTTACCCGTATCCTTGCGTTTAGCTATAAACGAAAATCATAATTTAAAATATTATCCTAAAACGCACCCCAATGTTGAACTAACATTCGTAATTTCTTTAGATTAAAAACATATTTACATTCGTCTAATTGTCGCTAATGGACCGTAATCTGTGACGCTGCACTGGGTGATTCGGTTTAATGTTTTGCTCGTTAGCAAATGGTGTCCCGTCAGGGGCCCGTTCCATTAGTTGGCCATTTATTTCAGTTACCGATCGGCCATTAAAACTAACATTCACTTAGTAAATGAGACGCTGCAACTCCGTGTGCCATTATTGCTTATTGCCGCTGCCTGAAGCCGCTTCTGGATTGGAATTTTCTACCAATTCGTTCGTCCTCGTCCAAGAGCATGTCGCGTCGAGGTGGCGGTTTGGCGAGCATCCGCCTGCCCAAAAGTTTGGCCGCCTCCACAAAAGTCGCAGAGTCGCGGATCGGATAAAGTTTTCGCCGAAAAACACGTGCCAGCACGTGTACACTGCCTCCTCCCCATGGGGCCCATCGCGTCGTCTGGCGGGACAGAAAAATGCGCCACTTGCAGCACACTCGGTTGCCTTCTAATCGCATCGAAGGTCGGTTTCGCGAAAAGTTGGCAGAAAAATTCGCCCATTCGTCCCGGGAGCGCCACACGGCCGACCGAAAACTCCTCTCCGGCAATGCGGCAAAGGACACGCAATGGGCAGACTCGTTAAATAGACATTTCTCTTCCGTCTTCGGGGAAAGTGGACGAAATGAGCACAGAATCGGAAAATACCTTCGCGCGCACGGATGACGGCTCGGAGTGTGGCGCAAATTCGAGCACACGATGTTTACTGTCCCCAGTCCACATTCGACGGTGGGCGGCATAAAATCGGTCTAGACTGGTTTTATGTTTTCCGAAGATGTCTTCCATTTTTTCCCCGTCAACAAACGGGCCCATCTTAAGCTTTGTGGAACTTCAGATCGGCATGACAGAGCTCCGAATGTAATTTTCCAGCCGGCATGTAATGAATATCTGAAGCTGTTCGGGACACCATTCGGCGGCTCTCCCGAAGTACCCCATTTGCTCGTGCCTTGCTGAATAAAGGACCGGTTGATAGGGTCCTCTCTAAGGCCAGTGCCCCGTGGCCAGGGATCAAATTTTTCAATTATTTTCCTGCTTTTGCCACTTTTCTTTCTTCGGAACAGTCGCTTCCACAGACCGACACAATCACCTTTTCTGACTTCGTTTCAAGCGCACTTGAGAAGCTAACAAACCGTGTCGTTTGGCTACTAGTCCCTGCTGGTCTCAGCTTTTTGCCCGAAGAAAGTTGTTCCATAAGTAGTAAATAATCTCGCGCAATGCTATGGCCTAGGCGCTTCAGGCTCTCGGGCTCGGAAACATTGTGTAACATCATAAGTCAGTGCGCTGATGGTAAGTTAGTGCGACGGTACTAGGCTTCGGTTCGGCACGACCGTGTTTTGCTTTCATCTGACTGTAAGCGAAAAGTTACACCTTTTCATGTCGCGGGCACGGCGTCTTATGCTAATGGATTTAGCTTCGTCCGACTGCTAAACTTAATAGTCACACTTTCTTGAACGGGCCAACGGGGTAAGATTATATCAGAACTCCTACTCCCGGCTGGTGTCGCAAACTTTATCATTGCTGCTTTGCCAAGTGTTATTTCCCGGCTAGCATAAGGGCTTCAAAATGATGAAGTGCTCGTTTCAATTTTCTATCGTTGCTCTTCTGTTGCTGTTCTGTTGTGTTCCAACAGTTCTAGGCTGTTGTATTAATTAGGAACAACAGTGCCGAGTTAAAGTAGAATACAAAATTCACACAATTCCTATTTTCATTTAATAAGATTAACCCCTCGAAGCTTTATAAAAATATCAGATTTTGAAAATGTCTGTCACTGAAGAATTTCGCGGTATCTATTATTCATCGGATCAATGTTTATTAATACGCATAATGTTTGACACGTAATTTACGAAGAGCCAACAAAACAAGGTCGTGATTGGTTGTGACATGCGAAGCGAACGGCGCAAGTTTTGGGTCCCCGTAAAATATGCTACATCGTTGGTTCCATACATCAGCCACCCAGACGAACGCCCCGTTTTGGCCAATTCCGAATTTGGCACAACACGCGCCACGCCGGTGGAATGAAAATCGAATATTGGCAACCCCGGTGCCGGTGAATCGATTCGCATTGGGCCCAAGGGACATGCATACGCGGGAGGGATATGCCGGGCCGAGGTTTCGGCACGCGTGCGCTCACCTAACCGCTTGAGTGATGGGTTCGGTTTCTCAAATTCAATTTTATAGCAGTAATAGACAAAAGTCTTTTTTCTCATGTCGTGTTGTTAAATCCCCCTTGCATACAGTATTCGGGAAGAGCATCCATTCTATCCCCCGGTCCGTGACTTTACTGAACGGAATTTCGAGCAAGGCAAATACTTCTGCCCAGAAAACACCTTCCGCGCGGGTAAACCTTTGGGCCGTCGAATTTGTGGGTAACTTTCACTGGGGCCCAAGCTCCCACAGGAATCGATCACTCAATTGAATTGATTTCGGATTCCGATGCATGCGGAGGCCAAAGGTGTGTCTGAGTGTGGGGATTCTGCGGGTGTAGTGCTAAGTCGAGCATAATCTAATCAGTGAAATGTTTCCTACTGTACTGGTCCACAATCAAAACGAACCGGAGACAGAACCGGGTTGGGTTATGTATGGGAATGTATTCCCGTGAGAGTTGAATTTGGGGTCGATAAGAAGGCCCCGGAACGCCTTGCCGGGTGCGATTGGGAAGAGTTGCTCTTGAGCCAGGAGCGACATAAGCAAGTTATCTTCCAATTATCGATTTAGTTCGAGCTTTAGTTGATCCCCAACTTATCCCTGGTTTTGGACCACGCAGATCTGGCCAATATTCCGTTTCGCAAACTATAATTCTGTAAATTTTACGCATTCTAGACATTGTTTTAAATTACGCCTTTACGTTTACACATAGCCAACTTTACTGCGGAATTTGATAAATTAAACAAAATATAAAAATTTTCCGGTTACCGATTTTCCGAACTCGCTTGCTACATAGTACGTATCTAATCACGCTCGGTGGGAGCTGCAAGTCATCGGTCATTGACCTGGAAAGATGAGCAGCTTTGGGTCATTACTACTTAGAAGGATAAACGTGTACCGTTGCTTCGTCATTATTGGGCGCCTTCTCGCATCAACCCATCGTTATCGTTTGCTGAATTATAACGGATCAGTGGCCAATGTCGTGTCCGTAACAATGTAGAATTTTAGTTGGATTGCCGGCGGCGGGCTCCGGTCGAACCACATCATCTTGCCTCCCGTGCGCAGGGCTTTGGCTTTATGATGATGTCTCCATCAATTGGCCGAGACGTGATCATGGTTTACCGAACACCGAGCACCATCGTTAGCCACAAGGCAAGAGCGAACCGGTATTGTGAGCCTGCACGAGAGTCTCCTGAGACTTTGAGCGGCCACACCACGTCAGAACGACGTCGATGCTGGCAATGTACGCTCACACACAACTGCGAATTACAATAATATAAATTTTCATTTCTTTCAAATTACCCGGAGGAGCGGCCACTGGTGTACGGTGTGTGCCTAAGCTGTCATAAGCATCGTTAAGATTGAAGCGAACGATACGGATCCAATCGGTTCTCGACAGTTCTCGACCAAGGTAGTGGACGTGACCTCGCACGGTGGCCACAGGACACCGGCGGTCGACTGGGCGCCACCGTCAATCGATTTTCGTGTAACTCAGGGCCCTAATGTCTGGTAATTTTTGGGTGACGTGGCTCTCGGGGTGACCTCTGAGCGGTGGTTGTTAAATTTTATGCTTGTTGAGCTCGGTACGACACTTTTTTCGGCAGCCACCACTATCGCGGACGGCCACTAAAGTCTGTCGGCCGTTCGGTGTCGTGACTCGGTGTAGCTGTTTTAACGGTTCACCATTAGCGTGATGTGACCACCGTACTTTGGAAGATGTTTGGAGTGTAGATAGGCATGCAAATGTGATTACGCGTTTAATAAATTCAGTAACATCGAACTAAACATGTTTTTGGCATTAGGCGCAACAGCAGCGGTCAAGATTGTACACCGGGTGTTGTTGTATTTCGCCGTTTCGGTGTCGAAAATAGCCAGAAGGTCACACCTACCAACCTGCCACAAACGGTTTCCGATTGGGTAATTTGATTGATGGATACCGGGTACTAGCCAATGGCGGAATAATATATTCCAGCGTAGGATTATTAAGCAACTGATTGGTAGAATTGATTACCAACTTTGGCTAGTTGGCCACAATAATAGGTGGCAAATAGGTGCCAGTCAAACATTGGCATGCATGTTTATGATACTGAGCAATAAATTCTCACTGTTCTCGTTCGCTCTTTACTCCTAAAACACTAACCTCCATTTGGTCAGGATACGGGTCCACTGCTCCGGTCGGCCACACCAAACGAAACCGTTTTAGTTCCACTTTTTTCCACAAACACTGAAGCTGAGAAAAAAATCTCTACAGCTCCGAAAAAGCGTATGCAAAGAACCGTACATCAGGCTACTTTACGATCCACATCTTCATTCGAGATGTGCTCGTGCAAAATTAAAACCGGCGCCGCGTCATCCTGGTATAGGTTTTTTTTTTTTACGGCACTGGCAACGGAGATGCACGGCGAAGCAGATTTGCCAACCGACGATGTTCCTCGACGATTGATAAGCGCATTCCATGCTGCTTATCGCGAGTCTTTTGAATTTTATAGATTTTACCCACCAATGCGCAATGAAATAGTCCATGTTAATTGCAGGAAACATACCTTTCCTTTAGAACACAAAAGAGGATGGTTGAAATCTTTTTCTTTCCTTCGCCCGCTCCTGTGCACTTTTCAAGTCAGGCTGACATTTGTGCTCGTTGGCCACCACCGCAGCAGCGGCCCCTATCTTGGTTGGCAATAAAGCAACTCTTTTAGTATCAGCGCACCCGCGGCCACTGGGAAGGAGGAAAAAACGAAAAATGCTCTTGCTCTCTGCACCCGTTAAATCGTCCCGAGACGCAACCGCCCCGGGGCCATAACAACCGCGCGGAAAGCGCATATCGCGCACAGCTTCGTGGCCCTCCGGAGGTTGCTGATGGCTGTGGGGATAACCAGCGGTTGCCTCATTGTGCGCAAAGATTGTTACACACGCATTTGCATAAGCGCGCCCCGCAACCCGATTCGCCTTCCCACCGGAAATGGCCGACCCGGCAAGAGGATGCATTCGACTGAGCGCGCGTAATGGGAAAGGATAACAACTGCAGGCGAAACGAAAAAAGCGGAAAAACGAAACACAGAAACACTATCCAGCGTGCCGCGTCGCGCCTCAGTCAGACGTTTCCGCCACGTTGCTGCTTCCGGTGGTTGGCCCAGATGGCTCTGGGCCAACCGGGTCCCGTACCCGGTGAGGCTACCACGGTTGGTGGTCTGGAGTGCAATAAAGTGTCACAAAATTCGTGCCACGAGACGTTCCACTGACGCCGCCATCGGGAAAGTCTCCGCTAGTGTTATGCAAGCGCGCAAACGGTTCTTTTGCGCGAAGCGTGGATTGTAAAACACACTCCTCCGCACAATGGTGTTGGAAGTGGAGCACTTCGGGCAGGCACATTTTCAAAACAGGAACAAAAACTGTGCTATGGAAACAGCAGGAACAATCGACGCGTCGTAAGAGCACCTACACAGAGTCTGAAAACATTAGTGACCCACTTCTTGACGCAGAGATTCATCTCCGGTGGGCCACCCATTGCCGCCATGGATGAATTTTCCATGCAAATTAGGGGTCGGTGGGCAAACCTTTGGCCCCCCGGCCCGAGTGGTGTGTTTCGAAAAAATTAAATAAATCATGACTCGACGAACGCGTCACTTTGCCGATCTTACCGGAACCTCGGCTTTTCTGAAGCACCGCTGCCTCATATGGTAGCACGTTGGTTTAATACTCGGTTTTTAACTTACTCGTTCGTTTCTTTTCGTTACAAGATGGGAGAGAAAATTCCTCCTGCCCGTGGAAGGTGGCTTCCTGCGGAAAAAGCTCCGGGGTGTGCTGAAACAATTTGTATGAATAAATCATTCTCATTTCCGTTACGAGGCTGGAAAATTTCGCCTTTAACGACGACGCACCCGACCTGCAGTGAGCTTCAACCAGTCATCGTAACGTTATTACGTTTTAGAAGAAAATTTTATGTACGGGAACCCGGGACCCGAACAGAGCGCGTGAGGCCAAGTGGAGCGGAGTCGTTCCTTAAATAGAACAATGCGCTGGGCGCGTATGTGGGCTTCTTTTTTCGGCAAAGGGCGCGATTGTTGAGTTTCCTTTCACTTTGGGGAAGCTTTCGCTGCATGTCCGCCGAGTGGTGGCTTCCAATGTGGCGAACCAGCCAGCTGCTGCTGTCGATGATCCTGGCAGGTGATGGCGGTGGTTGGAAAGGTTGGTGCGAATGTTGGACCAAGTTTGGCCATCTTTTGCGTCATGTTTTAAAGCATTTCTGTTGGTTCTTAGCTGCTCACTAGGGCTAAGATTTGGTTAGCAGAAGAAGCTTACACTTCACGGAGAGATTGTTTTTTTCTGCCAGTCATTTACAAGAAAATGAATATTACAGCAACGATCCTTTTTTTGTGTGATCTTTTTCGGGCTCCTCGGTTCGATTTTAAACAACATCTACCATATCGTAAACTCTTGAAAATGTCGATTAAAATGAAGCAAAAAAGGAGATTGTATTAAACTGAAATTCGGCTTCATTATTCATGAAATTCATTAAACAAACTTTTAACGCCCAGCTTTTCCTGGCTAATTTACTGTACACCGTGGTTCAGCGTTGTTAGAATGGCCGGAAACCATGGACGAAAATTAAAATTCACTCGAGCACATAATTACGTCATGTTTCTGGTTACCCGTGGGAAACGGAACATCGTCGCTGGCCGTCACTTTCATACTACAGGAAGACTTTAAGCCGCCAGCAGTGCAGCCGCGTTTCTG
Source organism: Anopheles bellator (assembly GCF_943735745.2). Classification (NCBI taxonomy): domain Eukaryota; kingdom Metazoa; phylum Arthropoda; class Insecta; order Diptera; family Culicidae; genus Anopheles; species Anopheles bellator. Next base: position 44,121,373 of record NC_071285.1, on the reverse strand, counting down.
CTCTGCAGGGAGCCAATAGTTTTGGCTCACACGAAATTAAACTACCTTTTTGGGGTGTGTAATCTACCAAATAGTAGCGCAAATTGAGGCACAAAACACCGAGCGAAAAAAACGTCCCTTTCCGTGCACGACGAACGACGAGGATAAGAAGGACTTCGCATGGCGGCAAATCATTCGCCCTTCGTTAGGCAACGCACCGAACTGTGAATCGTGTCTCGCCACTTTGCGGTCCGGTGGCCAATGGCGACGCCAAGGCAACGCCGTAGCCGAAAATTGTTGACGTTTTGCCAAAAAGCAACGAAAAAAAACAGCTACACTCCAAACAGGACTCTGACGTCGTCCATTCTGGGGCTCGGAAAAGGGATTCACTATCGTAGACGACTTTGTCTACTGCATGCTACCGGAGAGCGATTCCTCACATGCCCTCTATGACGGACCCAATGTTCCGGGGCCCTCCGACCGCGAAGTGTGTGCGTCTTGGTGTCCTTGTAGTGGAGGTGACAGGGATCTATTCGATCGTCGTTCACCACCACTCACGGACGGTGGATGAGTGAAATGAGTGAATGGTCAGCCATAGGGAATGCTCTATGGGCCGGAAACGAGCACTTGAACGGCGTCGGTGGGGTGGGGCGAGGCGCGAACCATTGAGAATGACGTGTGAAGATGATAGTCAGCTCATGCAACAGAGGCCAAGCGCCGGACGGACGGACCCGAAATGGAAAAACCACATAACGGCTTCAATCGTCAGACCGTGGCTGGCCGTGGCCCCAAATGTCCGGCCCAGTTTGGCCTCGGGACTCGGTGATGGGTCGCTCGTAGCCGAGGGACCGGAAGGATCATTTCGAATGACCATTACTTTTTACAGCACTTTACGGAACCCCTCACCGCACTCCGACCGGAGTGTGCCTGGCCGGCCGACGGTGGGACACCCTGTCATTAGAGAGAAAGACCGATTGGTTCATCCTGGGATTGGAAGGTTATAAAACAAAACAAAAACACAGCTGGCGAAAGAGCTGATATATCCGGGATCCAATCGTGGTGTGCCGCTGCCCTCGTGCCGTCGGCAAGCGGAGGTGATTTTACGGAATATGTTTTTCTCGGTCGTTTGTTTTTCTAAATTGTGGCATATTTCGCCCCGTTCAGGGGCAGGTGTGCAATATGCGCTGGATTTGATTGGTTTCTGCCCTTTATTTTGGGTGCGAAGAAATTAGTTTTTTGTGTATTTGGACCTTTGTGCTGAAAGGCAGTTCATTAGTAGAGCTTAACTTTTGTGTGATAAAGACAGGTTTACTTGCAATATTTTAATTACTTTAGTTTACCCTTCTATTTCATTTTCTATTGTTTTTCAAGAAATATAACACATGGGTTGTAAGGTCCTAACACATGGATGGCGCTAGTCTATTCGCATTCACCGGTTTTTCAGTAAGAAGTAACCGTCCAAAGAAGACTGTTAAATTTTCATATTATTCTTCTCATAAGTTTGTTATTTTAGCACTTCTCGCAAGTTTACTTATTTTATGTTGGTATGATAGTTTTAAGTTGAGCCAACCGCAGCGAACGATTTACGTTGATTTAAAGGTGAAAAAATGTTTTTTCCCAAAAACAAAACTAAAAAAACCGTTAGAAAGAAAATGCCCTGAAAATGGATTTAAAAATGATCGCCATATGGTAACAGATGCTGCTGTTGGGTGACGCCATGCCTCGTCCAGCGGATGTTTTTCATGGCCCGTGGTAAAATGGTCTGCAAACTTTTAAAATATAACAAAAAAAGGCCCCAATCTTCCAGGCGGTCCAGGGAGCTTTGGTCCTGTTTTTATTGGTATACTTAAAAGAGTCTTTTGCACTCTCCCACCCGGGCGCTACACTTTTATTTCCCGCCGGACACATTCGGGGGCGATTACCGAGAAAAGGCTCACTTCTTTGCCCGGGATAAAACGTTTCGCCACGGTCACGGGCTTTTCGGTCTTGCTTGCTTCCCTGTCCTGCCGCTTTGCCATTTCCTTGAAGACGGAAAAGTAGGTCAATTGGACCAGTTTCTGGCAGCACAATTAATACGCTTCTCCGTCACCGGAAAACAGAGAGCCAATCGAGGAATTTGCCATCCGACGGTTCTTCTTTGCATTTGCAGCTCATTAATTTTGCTGGTGGGAAGCGAGGAATGTCGGGTTCCATTCTCCATCTCGATAGCCAGCCGTTCGATTCTGCTTCCGGCGCACCAGAAGCCGGCCGCGTACACGTGCTAGCTTCTGCAATGGTCCCGGGACGCGGATTTCTATTGAATGGATCGTAATTTAATGTTTGGAACTTCACTTTTGCTCGGGCGCATGGCGGCGGCTTACATCCGTATCGGCTCGATCGGCATTTTATTGAACATTGACATTGAACGTTGTTGCTCCCCGGCAGTTCGCTTTCGCTAACGTCTTCCATCATACTTTGGAAAGCAATAGGATTGCAATATCAATAAAATTATCCCCGGCAAACGATGGCAAATTATTTCTGTCCAACTTCCTGTTAAAAGCAAGAATTACTTCACACGGCACCGCGCGCTTCGTGTACTCCCGGGAAACCATACCAGGCGCTCACGGTCCATTAGGAGGACACCATCGTTGGCCAGCGTTTGCCAGCGTGTTTTGCATAACGGAGCTCGGAAAGTGCCGGGGTGGCATTAAAAATTAATCAATAATCCACAGTAATGGAAATTTATTGAGGATGGGCGAATGGATCCTTTTGCGACACACACTCGGATCGGGAGATATTTGATGCTAAATGGGCAGTAAAATTGATTCCTGTTGAAAGTTTTTTTGTTGTGCGAAAGTTTCGGCTACACCGTCGGGGTTCACTGCCGCGAGGTGGTTCGTGCTGATGCTAAGCTGTGATTTATGGGTTTCGGTGGTTTTCGGTTGGTGCGGTTTATGGTGATTTCCTCAATGCGGGACTCCACTTGAACTTCAACCGTACTGCACCGAAACTTCCCAATCAAAGCTCTTTGGTTGGTTGGTTCGAAACATACCTTTCGTTTCATAATTTCATGGCCCATTTGCAAGTCAATTTATCACTAAGCCGATTTGGGGCGATTGAACTGATACTCTGCCTGAGACAAAATGTTGTTTGCTTATCACATCCCCTCGGGACGGGTGCGTATAATGTCTCTTTGATAGAATGATTGTAAATATGATATCTTGTTATTTGAAAACCGATCCGAAACCGAAAAACATTCTCGAAATCAATTTGAATTGAGCTAAGTCACCAAAAAGGTTGTCTTCGGGCTCAATTTCCCAACATGGGTTTATTTTTCGGCTCCCATCCAATGTTGGTTTCGAATAAGTATTTCCACAGTTCGTATAAAGATGAGCTGTTGCAAGGGCGCAACAAGAAAATTCACTTCCGCAGGGCTCGAAATGGAATTTAGCTCCTATTACAAGCTTCTGGCGGACTCGCGAGTGTCGCACCAGGAAATGTGGGAGCTTTTTGAAACGCCCACCACGAATCCGCGGTAGGTTGATTGAGGGAGGTGTTGGCGATAATCCCGCGTTCTCGTTACCATAACGGCGTGGTGGGGTTGAGGAAGAGACCGTACGCGGGGCATCCTATTTCGTGCTAACGGTAGTTGGAAGTGCAAACAAATTTGGTTAAGCAAGTTTCTTGCGAGATTGTAAGACAAATATTTGAACAGATGGAGTCCTCTCCTTGAGTGAGCCGACAACCGACTCCGGAGGAAACAGTGCTCCTCCGATACATCATATCTGCAGCGACGATATAGAAGAAGCATGCGTCCGTCCCCGTTTTCCACCAATCGGTCATGACGCAATACAGTATAACTTGTAGTTTGGTTAAGTTGGAGACTTGTGTTTAACTACGTGCAATTTGCACAACTCGACAAAGTCCTACCTACCTTCTCGTCCCCGGTGCACGACGCTTCTGCACACAGCAAGTAATTTGTCACATCGCAATCATCGTTATTTCGAGTTGATTACTACCGGAATCCGTTTGAATGCATTGCCACCGACGGAGCGTACATTACACTAACAGCGGTTTGGCAAATGAAAATTGATACTTCAATACTGCATGGCGCAGGCCCCGGGTCCGTCTGAACATACTTCTAGCATACTTTCGATAATTGCTTAAACACGCCAGCGCGCGGTTCTGCACCTCTTTTTAGTTCTGCACCTCTTTTTATGGTTTCACAATCATTCGGATACGTAGAATAAGGATATAAATGAACACATTTTTCTGCCCATTAGCATATACACTGCAAATATGTATCATCCGATCAGCCATTAGCATTAATCAATTGATTAAAAATATGTTAAAAAATGCAAATTAACTCAAAAATATTCCGGTCGGTCAGTCTGGTGGTTTTGCTACTCTGGTAGCAAGGTTTTTTAATTTTACCTGTATTGTATTAAAAATATTGTAGTTTTTGATTTCATAAATCATTTTATTCTTTTAATAAACTTCATAAATGAATTGATAATCAATAGTCATCAGTTTCCAACCATTATTGGTTTCGCTTAGTCACTACAAGGCATCTAATGATGTGTCTCCTTTTTGTCTTTTCCAGATTGGAACAGAGTAGGCGACCACGAGCGGGTCCATCGGCAGCTGTCGGTCTCGTCGGACAGCAAGCTGCTCGACGACGACATTCGGGAGGAAACACGTGTGATAATGCGACCTAAGAAGCCACCTCGGCCCAAGTCCGAAGTGTTCTTGAACAAACACGACCCGCACCCGAGAAGGAAACGGTTTAGCGCATTCGGGGTAAGTCTAATCACCATTTTTCATCGCCGCGTAATAGAGCGTGAAAAAGAGAGAGCCACCCATACCGAATCCAAATATTGTAGTTTGGTTTGAATAGAGGATTGCTTGGCAAAATAAGATAAATGATGACGAAACATGGGGCGTTTTGCAGCTGGATAACAGAACTGCTCCTGGGAAGAGCTGGGGCCGCCTGTCCGGTGGCGGCATAAAAGTTTCTCATTGTTGTTTTTCACTTTTCACAAACCTGTCACTCGTTTACCGGTTAGCTAACCACTGCAGTGGTGTACAATTAATCATGTGTTTTCGCAACTGTAGGCTGAACTTTTCGACAACTGGAGAAATAACAGCCCAACGGGCAGGGGCAGTCCGTCTTTGTCCTGTTAAAACATCCCCTATTGGGATGCAGCTGTGCTGTGGGGACATTTTCGCCCCGATCGGCTTTGGAATTTTGGTCAACCGTAGCACGCAGGGCTGCCAAGGAATAAAAATATATTGTAGCCTCCATTCGAGGGTCATATATTTTTTATATTTTAAAGCACTGGCCATGCCCACCCCGGGCCCTGTTGGAAGGGACGACTGGATGATGGACGAAAAATTATGATGGCGTCCCTTAACTTCGTCCTCTCGACAAAAAAACAAAAAAGGAATGTAGGGGCAGTGAAATGTGATGAAAAATATTTCCCATCCGTTACTCCTATCTTTCATTTGCATGCGCCAGAGAGGCTTCGGGCAGAGCAGCAGCGTTCGTGGGTCTGCAGCTGTCTGTCCGTTTGGAGTGTGATTTTTTATGCTAATGCTGCCGACAGCATAAGAGGGCGGTGGCTTCACAACTTCACCGGTGCAGGCATACGAAGTACGAAAATTCGTTAAAATCTCGTACAACATGGAGCATACATTGTACGCAAAGGGGAAGGCCCCAGCAGTACTAACGCAGACCCTTTCGGCCTGTACAGTACGGGCTGTGTACGCACATAAATATTATGTGTATCAAAAATGCAATTTCACGTAAAGAATATTAATTCCCTCCTCGTCTGAAGAGGACTTTTGCCTTCTTCCTTTTGTGATACAAACTGATTTTTCTTTCGATTTAATGAACGAATCTTTATGTGAAAAGGAAACCATCGTGTGCCCTGCGATGTGCGTGATTTATCCGGCCACATTCTTAGGTCGTCGATCCAAGTGTGGATAATAAATTCTTTCCTACCGTAAGGCATCATTTCTCATCCCTAAGCAGTACAGACATGAAGCTCAAGTAGATTATGTGGTTGGGTTTTGAGTTGGTTTACTAATGTTTGGGATTCTGTTTAGTAACTTGTTTTCTAAACGGTATTTCTATCGAGAACAATCACTCAACGTAGATTGAAGAGTGGCAGAAGTTATGTTGAATAATACAAGCATGGGTTTTGCTTTATGGCGTTTTTTGCATAAAAGTACAGGCAGATCGGCACAAGTTACTGCACTTTCAGTATACCAACCTCGGTTAGACGCTATTGTTGTTTGATTCCCCGCTTCTAAAATGTGAAATGCTTCATAAGATTCACATTCAAAGATGCACATTCAGCTCCATGATGGTTTATATCGCTGGCTCGAGAATACGCCTTCTTTTGCTGCACTCAAAAGACCCACACAGACACTTCACAACGTCACCGTCAAAACAGTCTTGGGCAAGTAAACAGCTCAATCAAGCACAATTGAATTTTTCCTCCTATTTGCAATAAAGCTTTCCTTTTGACGTGCTGATCCGTCCGTGCACGTCAGGGTCTAACTCTGTGGTTTCCCGTACTGTGGTCGGTTAAAAGTTGACGAACTTTCGACAGAGCTCGTTCGTCCCATAGCCGCCGAAGCTCTCGGTGGTACTTTTGGGTTTTCATGTGCTGCTGGCGGAGGCTTACAATCTCTGGCACAATGACGGGTCGCGTTGATCGACACGAACGAATCAACCAACTCAAAGTTGCTTGTCGCGTCGTTATCGTTCAGACGCAATGGATTCCGAAAATGACTTTTTTTTGTCGCTCGCTACTTTTGTAAATGTATAATGTAGACAGCGCCAAACCACTTCAGTTCCATCCATCGATCTGAGGTAAACGTTCCCCGAAACGCTCCGGTAAAGTGAAATGTATTGCTTAGCAGCGTATATGTGAATAGAGCGCAATTTCTGTAAGTATTTTGCAAGGTGGTTTATAAGGAAATCGATAACGTACAATCTATCAGCTTCAACAAGTTTCGTGTGTGCTTACTACGCTTAAGATAATGGTAAACATATTTTCTGACACGTTGCAGTAAAGCATTATTCCCTGTTGTAAGAAATAGAATAGTTTTTCATCGTTTAAAGTACGAAATGTCGTTGAAACGCGTTGTTACCCAGTTAAAAAGAATGTACTAGGTCTACCGAGTATGTATGTATGTATGCACCGAGAATCGGACTTTTTCGGATCGCACACACAAAAAATGTTTATACATTTTTTAGACAAATTTCTATTTTATTCAAAGTATGTGCCATCGCTAGCTATACATTTCTCCTATTTCTCTGCTAAATCATGGATTCCCAGACGAAAGAATTTTTCGAATTTTTAAATAAACTAATTAGTCACCCAATTTCGACTTCCTCGTAAAAAATGAAGTGCTGCTCAGCCATTACGTGTCCCATCGATGAAACATAATGATGTTCGGAAAGAGCTAAGTCTGGTGAATAACGCGGGGAGGCATAGCAGCTCCCATCCAAGAGATATGATAGCATCCTGACACAATTTTGCTTTTTGGGGTCATGGAAGCCTCAGACCAAGGGCCACCGGGCGTCTCCATTTAGATAAGAAAAACGACTTTTTGGTCTTTTTCCGATGGTTTGCAAACCAAAATAATTTTTGTTTCAGCCTAAAATCATTTAACTGATTTCAACACAAGGTACTGATGAATGAATCACTAAACTGGGAAGTCTCAATCGACAGGTACAGTCATCTTTTTAAAAGTCCGATTCTCGGTGCATAGACCTAAATAGAAATGAATGGAGGCGCCTAGTTGTTTATAGCTACAAGTTCATAACTGTTCATATTTCACCTGGAACGTTCCGAAAATTCATCTAAACCACCCCATTCAATAGTCAACTCAACGACACAACGCACATCCAACGGACGATAAAAGTAATTTGCAGTCTTCATAGAAGCTCTTCATGTTATTTGTGCGGAGTTTTGCTGCAAAGTTCTGATCGCGTTCCGCTGATAAATGGAAGTGCTTAGGGCGCCTGGTATTGTCCAACACACAGCGAACCCGTTATGACAGCCAGTTTAATGCTTATAGGAAACTTTGCCCTATGCCCTGCAAGCACCCGGGACGACGGAGGGTACCAATGTCTCAAGCCAGTCGTTTGGTTCAACACTTATCGAAACGGGAAACCCCCCGTCGAATAACGTTTACGGACGGACGCAGAGTAATTTGTGCTTGTATTATGCATAATTTTGCTCGCTCGTTATGCGGACGATGTGAAAACAATAATGAATCTCTGGCCTAAAGCTCTCAGTTTACCGTAAACGATGGGTTGTTCCCGTAAAGCGGCTTCCTTAAAGCGGTGGAAATGCGAATCCTTTTCAATCAAAACACCCTCGGGTGCGTGACGCGCTAGAATAAGGGCGGCCCCTATTGCTAGATTCCATGTTCGTGACCTACTTCACGGGCTCGCAAATGGGCGATATTTCCTTCAGAATTCTCATCAACGGAAATCAGTTCACACATCAAATTCTTCTGTCCAAACGCGGATGGCGGGTCCCGGCGCTGTTCGCATTCGCAGCCTGTGGTTACGGAAATAAGGAAATTAAATTCTTCTTCCGCTGTTCGCAGTTGCAGTTAGAATTTTTCGCATTTTTCTGGTGCAGTACGCTTCTACTCGTTTCCATTGTGATGCTCGATCCGTACAGTCGAACAGTGCTGCAGCCAACAGACATCGTACCGCTAAATGGTGACCTTTTCCGACGACTGCCTTCATCATTTGGCCCTGACGGAAGCTTAAATTCGTTCCCGCTAAATGGACCTTTCTCATTCGAGAGCACGTCGTCGGTTCGGTGCCACCGGGCACACTGTGCTGTCTTTTTGCAATTTGCAGAGACCCCAAATGAAGTTGCTGCACACTGCAATCTGGTGCAGTTGCGGTGCTTCAAACGCGGGGCGTGGCACGAGTCGTGACCGTGATGAGTGCTATTTCGAAATTGCTTTCTGCTGTTCTGCGTGATTGGCCCAAAATGGAGATATTTCTTCTGGTAGCGCTCCCGTTTCTGCCTGATGCTAGTTGTAAGAAATTTTTAATCAAACGCATAATTGAGGGTCGAGTTCTGTTCGTCGTCTCTTGGGATAGCAACAAAATAAGGTGATTCGAAGTTTTGTAAATTCAAACAGTTTAGATAAAAAGTTACATATTTCAACAAATTTAACAGACTGTTTCTATAATCACATAATGCATAAAATATCATGTAACGACACTGCCCCCTGCACTTCAGTGTACCCGTCACTGACCATATCAACGATTTTTTCAATCACTATCCGTCAACCGAAAGCCATTTTCAACAGCTACGAGTGAGAACATTACAGAGCCAGGGCGTGCACGATATTAGCATATTCATTACTGCTTCCATTTCTTTGCTAATAGGCTACCATTATTAGCACCCTAAACACTAAACCCGAAAGCACTTTCCCAAAGCACCACTCGAGTTCGAGTTGCGGACGGCATGAAAATGGAAAAATCATCTCCGAGCGACGGTGTTGCCGGCCATCGAGCCACAAACTGGCCACATTCCTGGATTTTGGGATCTGTTTTTTCTTCCTCTTTGCTCTGGTGGGTTATATCATTTTAGATCGTACGGAAAACTCTATCCGCCACCGTGTGAAAATGGCGTGATCCAGAATGACGCCACTTTACTAGGCAACTCGGGCTCGGGATGATGCCAGCTGTAGTCATATTCCCTCAATTCGCCACCCTTTTTTCCTGTTGGGCTTTTTGACCGGAGCCATAGTGGAAATCATTGTAATGCAAGGAAAATCGACCAAAAGTGTGGTGCCAGTGAGGGTGGGTCCACAAAAGTTAGCCCGGATGGGTTTTGGTTCCTATGCTTGGCCGGAGTAAATAATGGGCGCATAGTGGAGCAAAACAATTTACAGAAACTACTCAAATAACTATACGGTGAAGGATTTCAACTGTTATCGTGAAGCTGTTTTCAACGGCACTTCATAGTCGATTGCCTTTGGCTGTTGCAGAATACAAACAGAGCGAACCTTTATGAGCTTCATTTCGCATAGTTTTAGTTTTGTAAATCTCATGATGCATAAACATAAATATATTTATCTAACATTAAGTTCGTTAAACAATAAAACTCGTGATCATCACCGTCGGCATACAATTTCCTTGAAGAACATTAATACCATCATTTGTCTTCGTTTCGGGCACCGTAATGTAATAAAAGATCTCGCATCGTGATCTTGGTAATTGGACAATTTGGGATACAGAATAATTTTCAATTGACAATGTATTTTCGCCATCGAAATCAATCGCTGTTGTAAATAAAAAAGCATGTTCCCTACGGATATTTTAACGAACCGTCCTTGTTGGGAAAAGTGAGGAAAAAGTTTTTCAATTCACGCCAGTAATGAATGTCTTCTGGTCCAGTTTTGTTCGTTCCTATGTAAGAGATAAATTTTCGATAACGATGAAAGAAATAAATAAGACATCTATCTGTGGACACTTCGGTCGTGCTTCCATCGCAGCGCATGCCAAAGGATTGCAACGACGGCAATTCCGATGCACGAGCTTGTTTTCAACAACTCTGGCGATCCATCCTCTGTCTTTCGAGAGCTCCCCATGGACGCCAAGCGGTGCAATGGTCTGTAGAAAGGAGATGGGTTTTTATTTCTTGCGTTTCTTTGCTGGCGGCAGCGCAGTTCCGTTGGAAAGCTGTGTACTTTCCTGCACTTCAAGCTCGGCGGGGACTGTGACCGCCCTTTTTGTGCACGCAATAAGTTTCGTAAGTTAAATATTTACTGAAAAGACACACACGCGATTGTCACCGAGCACCCTGCACCGGTCGAGTTGTGCCGAGTCGAAGGAAATCCTTTCGGCAGTCGCGCTCTGTACCAAGGATCTCGAAACGTGACGATGCTGTTCCGCTTCCGGACCCAGAATCCTGGTGGGATCAACAAACGAAGTGATCGTGTACCTGAGGTGACGCAGCGACACCAGAAAGTGGCAACGGCAAATTTCGCCACCATCCATTTCCATCGGCCGGGAAACGGGGATGCTGGGGCGCACGGTAAACAGTCGGTGGATAGTGTCCTGCTCCTCCCGAGGCGATGGAAGACCGCACGACCGTTTGTGCATCCCAAGCACATTTCTTCTCGTAAATGCAGCTTTGATGTTTATTTTACATCGTGACATCTCTACCGCGATTCCTCTTTCTATTTTACAATTGCAGACATTCGCACTCTTGGCCAAGGGCCTTCGCTGATAGCTTTGGCTTAAGTGTATCCTTTCACCGAAAGGCTACGTAGAGTGCCGCCGTTCTTTCGGGCACTCTCTGGCTTGGGGTTTTCTCGAGAATTCCTTTCTGCACTGAAAATAGTTTTCCGTCTTTAGGTTTCCTTTTCCTGCGGCTCTCCCTGTTGGGCTGCCACTCGGAAACGGAAGTAATTCTGATGCAACAAAGTAACTGCAGTAGCGGAGCACCGGTTAGGGCAAAAATGGAAAGAACCGTATCGGAATGGTTCAAGAAAAAACCCGCTTTCTTCCCCATCCGGGACGACGGACCCCGTGGGTGCCCTGAGGTGGACGGTGATCTATGGTGGTTCCCGTTGGCGTAACGAACGATTGTTGTGGCAGGAAGGTGAAGAGAATTTATATAAGATCACTGTACACTTAACCTCGCCGTCCGAGTTTTCCTGGTGGAAAATAAAACCGAGACCTGCTGGATACAGAGAAAAAATGGATGAAAACAGCTCCCAACTTTAATTTACGGTATGAGAATGTTTCATGAAAAATATTCAACCGTTTTTGGATTAGGATTCTTGATGGCCACCTTATGGATATATTTAAATAGTTGCAATAAATTTACAACTTATCAGACCTATCCAACGATGAAATTTCCTTTTTTATCGAAAAGGAAGGAAGGAAATAAAGATTACGAAAAACATAAAACTTCTAATTAAAAAAAAAATCTTAAAATTTGATGCGCCGAAACATTCGCGAAATTCGTTTATGGGACTCAAAAATTGTTATCTCATCTATCACAACAGTAACTGCTTCTCTTTTATCATGACGGCATTCAATTTGTTGCGACACTGCGCTCCAAAATCCTTCTTCCGAACTCCGCCGTCGTCTTTGAACCGTTGGCCCGTGAACCGGAACCGTGCACCTGCCAAAGATTGCGAAGGGTTTGCAGAGAAATAAAAATCGATAAAATATTGCCAAATCGGTGAGCCTCGCCGAGAAACGTTAGGCTTTTTATTGTTTGACTCTTCATAAGATACCTAGTTTAAAACAAAGATAACGCTATCAATAAGATGCAAAACTTCGCCTATAATTAGATTTTACCAAACACCAGGCGCCTCCATTATGGCCGTAGCGATGCGCTAAGCCAGGGCGCGCTGTCACATTAATAAGCATTCTTAGCAGCTCGCTTCATCTTCTTGTAAATTTTACTAAACGGCTGTTTACAGATTTTCAATAGTCTTGTACGAAACCATATAAAAATTTAAATTTCTTGTTTTTGCTTCTTCATTTTGCAGGGTGATTCGCCGTTCGGCAAATCAGAAGCTTACATCAAACTAGAGCAACTCGGTGAAGGATCCTACGCAACGGTATTTAAGGGCTATAGCAAGTAAGTATAGCTACAAACTCTACCTCTATCCTTCTCTCTTTCTCTCTCTCGCTGTGTTCTTCAACCTCCGCTGCCCTCCGAAGGTCTAGTGCCAGTTCCGTGCTTTGATTCGATTTAATGGGAAATCAATTTCATCATAAAAACGAGTGTGCCCCCGGAAAGTAAACCCACCATAAGTGCGAGTGCGAGACACGGTCCATTTTGTCCTTCGGTTGTGGCAATAAAGAAAAAAAGGGATCTCCATTTTCACCACACACCACGACAGCGTTCAGTGCGTCGGGCCTACGGCCATCGAGTAGTGAGCACGTATCGCACAGCCTAATCCGGGACAATTTGCCAACGATATTTGTCCACCGGGACATCGGCCGGCCCGGGGGGTCGCGCTACGATGCTGGGCGCACTTGTGTGTCACATACACACACAAAAACAAAACCGCTGGCCAATAAAAAAAAAGCAGGACATCCCTCTGGCCATGGACACCAAACGGTGAAAGTAGCCATAAAGAAATTTAAATTTTATTACATTATTTATGAAAATCGACCTCCATAAAACGGGCAACAATGTAGCGTGATCACCCTTCTCGCGGGTGCGCCGTTGGCCCGGTCGTTCTTTCGTCGTTCTTGTTTGTTTTTTCGCATCGATATTTGTCGAAAACATGTCAATTGAAAGATCTCAGAACCTACGCTTGCCTGTTGGTGGCTGCCATGGTGCGTTTCGCAACGCACGTCAACTCAAACCGAGACAGGTCCGCTAACCGACGACGATAAGGGCACAATTTTTTTTCTGGACTCTTTCCGCCATTTTTCCACAAGAGCACCTCCGACAGAGACGGCCAAAAGTGGGTGTTTTTGTGTACCCGGAAGCCCTGTTTTGATTTACCGTTTTTTGCAGTGTGCTGCCTTCATAATATAGTTAGTGTAGCACATTTTCTGCCCCTTGCGGCTGCTTGTTTATGCTACTCGTTTAATTGTTGGTCGAGTGCGCAAGTTGTCCTGCTAAGGGCAACGTAAATTATGTTCCTACCTTTTATACCTCGCGCAAGCGAAGGAGAAGAAATTTTTCAAATGGAGGAAGCGAAAGAAAAACTTGCCACCATCACATTTTCCACTTCTTAAAAACGCACCGAATACGTATAGTTAATAGTTGGATAATAAGGTAAAAAGTGATTAAAAATGAACAGACGGTCCTTAAGCACCACGCACTAGGTTTCGGATTTCATAGATAAGCCTTTGAAGATTATTGTTGGCTAATCTGTTTTGAGAATTGTAAGGTAGTATTAGTACATTTAACTTGTTCTTTGAAAAAATATTGCAAAATTTGCTTAAATTATTTGGTTTGTAAACCCTTGTGAGTACGATAACTCGTTAAGAGTTTGCACAAACACGTTTTCTAAATAAAAGAACCATTTTATATTCGATCGAATACACAAATCGGGAACCTAAGAATAATGGATGGGAAAGTTTCACCGACACCGAACGATAAACTTCCCACCAGACGAGCAAAGTGCGACGTTCGTCAAATTCCGGTGACGTCCGTCCAATTTTATGGCTGAACTTAGCCTCCGTTTCGTGGGGGTTTGTCCCAATTGTTACCTTCGCACAGCGGCCACGCTGACCTGTTCCATCGCTTGGTGCTTCTTGGCATTTAACTTTTGCTCACCAGAACCTTGCACCGGACCAATGCGATGTGGCCGTGGGTTGACGTAGAAAGTCGAGAACGAGAAAAGCTCCATCCCGAATCGTGCCTGTTCTTTTCGTTGCTCTCTGCGGCTTATCACAATCAGCGACAAGGTGAAGCCCCCAGCACCACCTTAAACTTTTCTGCAACAAAGCCCGTATAATGTTGGAATTGGCTTCTTGTCGCGCGCCCGCGCACCCTTTAGTTTCTCGCGTGCGCCTGTGCCTCTTTTACGGATGATAAAGTTCATTTGTGGTTGAAAGTGATTGAAAATGGAAACTTTTCTGAGAATTTCCCATCAAGACGCCAGTGCGGAGAGCGTGGCATGTTCTTTTTTAGCCTTTTTTTTCCTTTGCTTGGGCATTTAAGCTGGCTATTTTCCGTGATTGGGTTTCGACTTCAGTTCGAAACGTTGGTTTGCTTACGTTTCGTCTTCCTGAGAAATTTTCTTGTTATTTACCATGGCCCTGGAACGTTTAAGATTTAAATCATTTGCTTCAATTTGGTAGTGATCAATAGTTAGATAGTTTAAAATAACTGTTAACAGAATTTATAATCTGATTTGTGTCAAACACACTTCATGGGCACAGAAATCAGCGTTTTGCTTCACTTACCAAATCGTTTAACATGATTAAACCAAGTTTCAGCCAGGGCCACATGTAACGTCGTAAGAATACTCACCCTGACGTTAATGGGGTTCACTGTTTCCTAAATTCTATTTCGCAACGCGAAGAAAATCCTTTTCCCTAACTTTTTATCACTCTGCGCTGTGCGAAAAATCCTTCCCAAAAGGAAGATCACATAACACGTTCGGTCGATGAGATTAATGGCGACGTCTCCTTCGTCGTCGTTCAACCAGAAAGACAATACGACGACGGCGACGAGTTGTATGCTTCTTCCGATGCGATGCTGTAATCATTAGCGGAAAGGACAAATCTTCTTTTCGGCACTCGTTTTTCGTCCGTCTACAATCGGCTCGCACTGCAAGGACCTTTCATCGGAGTAGACTGATTCCTGCCCACGTCGCGCGTACGGAAATTGATAAATGACCCACCATCGTTTTGGTGTGCGTGGATATCGAGACATCATCATTAGGAATGTATCATCGGCCGTTAATTAAGCATTTAAACAAAGGGCACCAGCGAGCTAGCGAGCATTGTTCATTCTTCAAGATATTCCCACCAGACAGCTTATGTCACTAGAATGGACGAAGACAGCGATCGGTGTCCATTACGGCCACCGATAATGGCGATTGTTCGTTCTCCAGAGTTTGGAATCGGTTTGGAGTTTCACAGCTCTACAGGCACCATAAGAAAGGTACCTAACAATGAACCCAGGACACTGGTGGTCCACGAAGTAACGAATCGTCTAGCTCACAGGAAGGGCTCAAATTATTAACTCTGTTTCCTTCGCTACCGGTCCAGGGTCTTGCCATTGCCGCAGGCGAAATTCCAATGGCAGCTCCAAGGCAACATAAGAATCGACGTCCAACCGGCGGCACTTCGGCTGCTGGTTTGGCTTCCAGATTTATGCCGCTAGCCATCGTGTTACGGTTGGTCGATAATGGCTCTGTTGACTCCTCGATTGTGCGGCGGCCTCTCGAAGCAATGCTCCAACGAGGAAAAGACACGTGCGTTGTGACTGCGCCTTAGTTGCGTTTGTTGATGGCCTCAAACGGCGTTCTCTCTCTCTCTCCTTTTCTCTTTCCGTTTTATCTCTGACTTCCGGATGGTGTCTCCTGTTGATTACATCCCTGCCGGGTCAGGTCGACTGGATGCTGCACAAGTTCCGATCGACAAGCTCTTAATCCTTCGGCGATGGTGATGGGCCGACCCCAGGATTAGGCAAGATGTCATAAACATTGGCCGGACCGGTGGCCAACTAGCTTTTGCTGTAGCACACTGAGCACACCGGCAGCCGCCAACCAGCCAGTCCGGGATTGGAAGTGGAAATGAAAGAAAAGTGGAATTAATTCACTTAATCTCAATCGACATCCACCGTCAGGATATCACGTCCTAGCCGAGAGAGAGAGAGAAAGAGAGACAGAGGGCATTACGATTGGTTGTTTGGCCACAATCTTTTTTTCTTCTTCGTCAGCTCCGTCCGCCTTTGGCAACAAAGCGTTTCGTCGTTGTTTCTACCATCAACGCGCCACGGGATGATTATTGGTCGATCGAAGTGGAAATGGGCTCCGAGCTTCTCCCTTCTGCTAACTGGCGCCCGACTCACGTTATTATTTTTATGCGTCTGAGGCGCCAGCGAACGAAGAGCAGATTATGAGATTAAGAAAGTAAATGAGATACATTCCCATCGGCAGGAGGCACCCCATGGGGCCTCGTCCTTGTTCGCTCACCTGTTGAGAAAGTTATCTCTCGTTTGTTATTACGTGTCAATAATAAGCCGAACCCCTGAGGACTCGCCTGAATGGGAAGAAGAATTTTCCCAGCAAAAGCGGTAGTGTTCAGGATAGCATATAATCGGGGAAAAAAACATTCAAATCAATGCTGTATGAGCTCTATTCTGCTTGTCGAACAGTACAACCTCGAAGCAGAAGCATTGGTTAAGTAGAACTGAAAGCAAAAAGGAAAGCACTGCAAAAATATTATGGTTTGTGACTTTATATTGTTTTTCCAATAGATCGCTCCAATATTTTGTTTAAATACAAACTCAAATATTGTTTGATAACTTTATTTGAAAGTATATAATTTCAATTTTTCCATTTATTATTCGTTCCTATTTCATTGACTAGTTCAATACGTTTTTTAAATACTCTGTTTGTTTCTATTAGTTTTCACCAATATACGATTTTGCGCCTCATCATTTATTCTGAACAATAATTTAAACCCAAAACTTTTATCTATCGAAATAATCAACCAAGAAATGTTGGCATCGATCGTGTTGATCAGAATAGGGTTCTGCTTTTCTATCAATTTTCCAAACGCACACGCCCCACACTTATGTTCAACCCCATTTTGATCCGAGCCATTTCACCGAAGGTCGCGTGTCGTTCGCAGACGCCGCACCAAAGTATATTGGGCCTTTCTTTCGATCTTGATTTCGTCTTCCAGCGGTTTTCCGTTTTTTTTTGCAATCGCCGAATCCTTATCGTGGTTTAATCGGAATTTGCAGCATGACCTACTTTCGTCACAATCGTGTCGTCACCGTCCCCAACGGTGTTGCTCTGCTGCATGTGCCACGCTCCAATTCTGACGGACTCCGAGGAAAAGTCAGAAAGTTTCGCATTTTGAACTCCCCAAAGAAGAAAAAACAACCTATGCGCCTCCGGGTTACGGGTTTCGGACTACTCTCTCTGGCTCTGTCTCGCAGATGTTAAAACCAACATGAAGATGCCTCGACGAAACTTTGCCTGCGCCTTTCGTGCCACAACCACAGTGTCTGAACATACTATAATCTCCTTATTTTCTTGCCACCCTCGAGACATGCCATCCAAAATTGTTTGCGTCTTACCAGGCCCAGGCCCTTCCGTGCCGTCGTGAAAATCGATATTTGTTTTTATTTTTTCTCGTTCTTATGATGGCGTTGCTGGTGGATGCTGCTTCTCGTGTTTGTTCCGCTTGTTCCGTGTTTCGTTCGCCCCTCTTGGCGGTTGTGCATCCTTTTTCTTTCGGTTGAATAACTCGGTGGGATCTCGGTGTCGGGGTATGTTTTGGGTTGGGTCCGTCGTATTCTTTGACGTATTTTTTTAAAATTATATTACTGTTTTGGACAACATCCCGTTTTCGTACAAACAAAAGCCGACGCGACAGAGCTTTAAGAATATTTTGAAAGGCGACTTTCCATGTTGCCTATAGAACGAAAGGAAATTGTGGCAATCTGTAACTTCAATATCAACGGCTAAAAAGTGTTCCTAAAATGACCTTGTTTCATACGATTTACTATTCCAAACGGTAGAGGAGTATACAATGCTCTAAACATGTCGATAGTCTGCTCTCAACGATAATGCCATAAGTTGTGAAGATCATAAATGTTTAAACCCTATGCTCTGGTTTGGGGCAACGATTGCCGTTAATGTTTAGTCATTCAGACCAAAGTTATGAAAAATTCAGATCTCAAAAAAGACGGCCCCAGGGTCGAACTCGTCAGTGGCCACATTGTCTGTCGGTTTTGTTCGTTTGCCAGACATTTCTATCATTTTAGTGTCGGTTCAGCATGAATAGAGTTTTCTGCTTCCGCCGGAGCAGAGCGCCGGCAAGTCAGAACACGACGGACAATGCTTTCGATACGGCTCCACCCCACGGAAGCCCCGGAGGCTGCTGGGGATGTGTCGTCATTAATCTCCCCGCCAGCTGCTATCAATCTTGGAACGTTCTAATCGAATTTAGGCCCGGATAAAGGATAAGCGGACTGTGCCACACTCGCATGGCTTTACCTATGGCTGTGGACCCCGGGGGCCAGCAACAGTTCCATCACCGGCGCAACATAACTTATTGTCCGCCACTTCCGACACTAATTCATCTCTCTCGCTCTCTGTACTAAATTGCGATCCGTTTTTTTCGTCTTCTTCCGCTTTCATTTCAGTCTAACGAATCAGGTGGTAGCGTTAAAGGAAATCAGGTTACAGGAAGAGGAGGGCGCTCCGTTCACGGCGATCCGCGAGGCATCCCTGCTGAAGGAACTGAAACATTCGAACATCGTGACCCTGCACGACATCGTGCACACGCGTGAGACGCTGACGTTCGTCTTCGAGTTTGTGGTAAGTATCTGTGACCTGCGCTGCGCTACCTAGCGGACGTGCCCTTTGCGGAAACAGGTGTCCGGCACTGCGTACTGCGTATTCTGTGAGCCGGCCGTGCCCAGTCTGGTTGACTGGTGAAAAACCTTTGCACTTCACCGGCCTCCACTTGTCGGCCTGCGGCGGGAATTATTTGCCCATTTTCCAACCGCGTTAGTGTTTATTTATTGCCGTTTATTAGTTGTTGAAGTCATTCGTTCCCGCATATCTCTCAAGACGCCCCGCCCTGTCAGGAAAGGTCCTACGGTGTGGGATGATTATCAAAGACGAGTGAAACATGCCCGAAGTTTCCGCCACGAGAGACGACGGAGAGAAGCACATTTTATTTATGGCCAGCACCCTTCCAGACGTGGGAGCTTGGAGAGCGGTCTGGCATAGCTCTACGAGACGGCACCGACTGCCGTCTGCCGTCAAAACAACGCAAGAGTTGGCAAACCCTCGATGTCTTCTGGGAGTGAAGCGGTAGCCGGACGTCGGCAAGAGGAATCCGTCATGAATTTCTAAGCAGTTTTCCCCGTCGGTTTGTCGTGCGTAGCTGGGAAACCCATTTGCTCCCGTTCAGTATCAATTTTGCCTCCCTTTGCGGTGTGATTTATTAGCTCCGGGTTAGGTTCGGGCTTTTGTGCCGCGAACGTTCGGGAACGCCACGGGCCACATGCGTTCACCTCCAGTGGCAATGATCACCCTCACGGTCTTAGAGGAGGTACTTTGGGCAATTGTTTGAAGACATTGTTTCATGCGGGCCCAACCGCACCGAAAGAATTACACGAAGTTCGTATTGATGGTTTACATAAATAAACTTCAAAACATACGTTTAGTGCCCATTAGCTGCATAAATGAAGTTTTATTTCTAGGGCTTCGAAGAGTAAAAGTTTTCAATTACCCATATCTATTTATCGACAGTTGAAACCATTCTTTGGGTGAAGGTTTTATATTTTAATCCATTCCATACATCAGATATATTCAATCGGATTACTAGTTCCGGCAAATAAGTATGCTTAATGGAAATTATTCAAATAAACTGGTAACCAAAACGGTGCTACTTGAACAACTCCCATGTTCTTGTTATGTTTGATTGACGAACGGTGTATTAAGCATTAAAATGATAGGTGCTGTGCAGGAATCACTATTTTCCTATTATCAAATTTCTCTGAAAAGCTATTAGTTGAAAACCACCCATGAGACTCGAATGTTCACTATAAGCACGAAGCGAACCGAAGAAACAGCTTCAACTTAGAACTCTTGTGGGTTCTGGAACAGTATGTGCTTCGATTCCCATCAACATGCCCTTTTTAACAAAGCATTACAAGTTTGTGGCAAATTATTGCAACATTTATCACGAGACGCTGCTCGCAAAAGATTTGTTTGTGCTTATTGTGCCAGCAAACCAATCGCTCCTCTTTCCAACCATCCATTATACCATCCACGGCGTGCTCCACGAAGGTTGGTAAGTTAGCCCGCGGATACATCCACATTTCGTGATGCTATACGCGCACAACATGTGCAATAATTCATCGTTGATGCGCTACCAATTCTCTCTCTTTCTCGCTCCCACAACATCGCCCCAGAATCCCTGAGTAAACCGACCAACATCGGGAATGTTTATCACCAAACAAACGGTGGCAAAAGAAACGTACAAAAAACTATGGTATTCCTCCCAGGAGGAACCGCCGGTTGCCGTGTAAAGGTGGGCAAGAAGTACATAAATTACGAGTTCAGCTTCGGTGAACAATTGTGCGAAGCATTCCGGGAAAGAAGATCCCTCCATACAATGCGAAGCAGATACGCTTTCTGCTCCGACTAGGCACCAGCGGCAGGGCTTTAGTCTGCCCAAGAAGAACCTCTGCACTGGGGGAGGCCCAGTTTTGAAAACGATGCTGTAGCCCTATCCCATATATCACGCACCTGTTCCGCTTTCGGCGTATGTATGTGTGCGTACGCTTCCTGTTCTTATTGATTACAACTTCCTGGTTCATTGAGAACATGGTTCTACGTTCGGAACCACGAATCCACTGAACGGGGATCAAATGATACAAAATACCGAACCGAGACCACGGGTTCCGGTGTGCCTTTGTCGTTCAACCTGCCGATAACGTCTACTACAGTCGTGCTCTGCAGTTACGACAATTTATTGAATTAAATTAATAATTAGGCCACGACATACCGTGGCATTCCCCCAGCAGCACAGCAGGCCCTTGGCTTGTCTTTTCGGAGAAGGTGTGGAAGGTGTTTTCGACTTCGATGGCAAGAGTAATTTATGGCATTCTTCCCAACGCCTTCCCCACATTGGCCACATTGGCTCGTTAAAAGCGGACGTAGCCAGAATGATGGCAGAACGGTGATACTGTAATTCGAACGTATTAGCATCCGATTTAATTAGTGCTGTTAATTAGTAGTGTAGTGCGGGAGGACCCACCACCCCGGTAGTCGGATTTTATAAGCCGCTTCCCGTCCTTTGCAGAACACCGACCTGTCGCAGTACATGGAACGACATCCGGGCGGCCTCGACCACCGAAATGTGCGCCTGTTTCTGTTCCAGCTATTGCGGGGGCTCTCCTATTGCCATAAAAGACGCGTGCTGCACCGGGACGTGAAACCGCAGAACCTGCTCATCAGTGAGATGGGCGAACTGAAGCTGGCCGACTTTGGTCTGGCGCGTGCCAAGAGTGTTCCGAGTCATACCTATTCGCACGAGGTCGTCACGCTCTGGTATCGACCCCCGGGTGAGTCCAGACTCGTCGCACCCCACAGCATGTGTTACTATATCCAGCCTCGCATCCATCCCATTTCAGATGTCCTGCTCGGCAGCACCGAATATTCCACCTCGCTCGACATCTGGGGCGTTGGCTGTATATTCGTCGAAATGATCACCGGCATGCCGACGTTCCCCGGGATTCGCGATACCTACGATCAGCTGGACAAGATCTTCAAAATCCTCGGCACACCGACGGAAGAATCGTGGCAAGGGGTAACGCACCTGCCCGGATATAAGCTACAAATGTTGGGTAAGACGACGGCATGCGCGAGAAGGAATCCATCGTTAACTGTGCTTTTGCGCGTTTCTAGGCTTCTTCAAACCCCGGAAGCTAGGGCTAAGTTTTCCTAGGTTGTACGATATTATCGAAGGTGAGACGATGGCCACTTCGTTCCTACAGCTCAATCCGGACAACCGGATAAGTGCGGACGAAGCGCTCCGCCATCCATACTTTGCACCGTTGCCAAAAAAACTCTACGAACTGCCGGATGGTAAGCGAATTGCCGCTAAATGGTGCCTGCCACTAGCATGCATTTTCACCGTTGAACATACCCTTTCAGAATTGTCCATCTTCACCGTGGAAGGTATCTACTTGCAGCCGGAACCGAACCGACACCATGCGCACTCGCGACCATGAGAGTTAAGACAAAGCAAAACTTTAGATGCAATACGTTATTATTGTTAGTAGTTAATGTGATTACCTGCGTTGCTGGTTAGCAGAGGACGCAGAAGATGAATTGCGCTCTATTTTCGCAAACGAGTGCTAGAGTTCCGCCGCCAGCGCATACCCGCCTGATGGGTTCGGTAGCGAACGGGGCAGGATTGTGGCGATGGCAGGAAGTGATAATCGATCGCTCACCTCATCGTTGTGTGGTAGAAAAATTCAGAACAAAAGCAAACAGCCTGGCAAAAATGGTAAATCAAAATCAAAACCGCAGAAACCTTTTTAGCACCATTCCACAGCAGGAGCAGGAGCAAGCAACTGATGAGAGGCGAGCGCCCGCTAACGGTGCGGTTGCAATGACCAAAAACAAACTAGCGAACGAAGCAAAAGTAATCCTCCGGAACCAAAGTGATGCTAAAGTATGTGATCAGTTCATTCATAGGCATGCCGTCACTATCACTCCACCAGCACTGCGATCGCAGCAAAAAGGACATCGTGGTTGGTGGCCGATCGCCACCATCGATCCTTCATATGCTATTCAGTAGGGAACGGGAACGGCGATCCGTTTTCCGGTTGAGCTGAAAAAAATCCCAATTTCAGCAATGCAGAGACAGCAGTTGTCTGCAATCGGTTATGGTTCTTTCCCTTCCGATAGAGTTCTGTAAAGTGAGAACAAGCGTAACTCGGTTTCTTTGAATATGATGATGTACAAACGTTTAGGTTCATTCGATCAATAGTTGCAGCCAGAAACAGCAGGAGCAGCAGCAGCAGCAGCTAAATAATAATAATTAAAGATATTATGTTACGTTAGCAACAGATTTTTACTGACTCTTCAAAGTATTCAAACATGCTCTACAAATACTACACAAATATTCGCTAGCGTTCGTTTTTACGCAGGTTTGTTTTCTATCGCGTTCGGCACGTGATGTGGTACCTAAAGAGTGGTCATATTTGTCTTGAGTCTATCAATTTTCCTCAGTATGTAACATTTTCGTTTGATTTTCTTTAGTATTTTTTAAACAACTGAAAACTTTCTGTTTCCCCCCATGAGTCTGAATTATCAGTAGCAGCACCAGAAGGACGGTGGACAGTGTTACGTTTCGACGCTGCTCTGCGCCACCTCGGGCTGTGAGCTCATCTGTGTGTTTAGTAAGCTGCCCTGCTACTACCATCGCTATTGTTTTCGCGACAAGCTAGCATTGGTTTCAGCAGCAGGGCCTAAAAAAGATATTATGAAAATGCTATACCCCCACACAAAGCATAAAGTGAGAAAGTTGGCCCATGGCACGTTTGAGCGCCACCCGAACACCATCCAGAACCCGCTTGCGCTTCTCCAATTGTATTGCATTTAGTGAGACCACCATTTGTCAAAGCGAAGGGCAAAGGGTGCGGCACAAAGATACTACAACTGTACGATCAGGAGCTTAAACAATAGAGGCGTTTGTCTGGATTAATTTGGTTTTAACTGCTATTCGTTTACGGTGGCCTTTTTATCGATGACGTCCAAGTTGTTCGCCATGTCTTCGTGCTGACTATGCTGATAATGAGTAGTAATTGATTTTGAAACAAGTATTGAGAGGTTAACAATGAGTAGACAATTGGGCCCCCGCCACCTTCCTTATCTTTTATCCGACGGTCTTCAGTTGTAGTTATTGTAAGAAAATGTTTATTACACGTAAGGCGGATTCGAACACTGTGCCCGTTCGAAGTACGATATTCGAGTTAGCAAAAATTATGTGAAACAGAATAAACCATCTGCAAACTATGTAGCTTAAGCTAATTTGTTTTGTTTCTATTTGTATGATTTTTTTCTTTTTTTTCAGAAATAGCTAGTTTTAATTATTTTTCACGATATATTTTATTAAGCTTTAAACTTCAATAGCCGATACCGTATCTTTTAGTCCGCTCAGGGATCATACAGCAACACATGTGCAGTCATTCTTATAGTAAAGTCACCAAATCATGACACGGACCCGTAAACCATAACCGATAATCAAAATATAATAAAAACAAGTGAAATAAAAGTATTTTCATTGACAATGGTGTTCGCATCCGTTGGCGAGGACTTTCAGAAAAAAATCTGCCATCCATCTTTCGCATTCACCACTCCAAAAAAAGGATAAAAAGGAACCACTATTTGATCTTCAGTTAGAAGATAGTCGCAGTCTTGTTTGCTGATCTTTATTTTGTTTTCCACTATGCTCACGAAATAAAAATATAAAACTGTCGCAGAAATGTAGCTGATCTCGAGCCCTGACACCACAATAAACGCAAATCAAAGTACTCGTAGTGAAATACGAAATAATAAAAATACACTCTAAACAGTACTTAAAAAGTAGATAAAATGCAGTAGATTAGAATCAACTTGAAGTAAGAAACCGATTGGCGTGTTGCAAACAACAATTCAAGCAAACAAAATTAGCCTGACGTATGTTAAATTGATCCTAGAAAAGTAAAACGAATGGAATTTCATAAAAAGAAACTATAATAATGTAGAAACATACTTAACTCAAAATTTCTAGAAAAAAAACAGAACGGTCTATAGATGTTGCAAATAGTTCTTTGTTTCGATTGAGCGAATTGCCATAGTTGCTAACCGATTCCCTAAATTTCGTTACTGTGACAAGCTACCATCCCCGGTACTTCTAGTGCACCGATAATTCCTGAAAATCAAGCCACAGTTTTCCCGCCCGGGTAAAGGACGAGCAGTACATTTAGCAAACACAAACAATACACAATAAAAAATCGAGCAACGTAACGCTCGTAGAAGCATAGATAACACCTCACAGTTTTTTTGCAACTACAGTAAGCAAAATGTAGGCATGTTTTAAGTAATAAACGATAGTCAAGCAACGTTAAAGGCTAGAGATAAACGGCATCTGCTGCATGAACATAGAAAGGCACCCTCTAAAATGCAGCTGCAAATAGTGCAACGCAGACTAACGAGAGCGAGAGAGAGTCACGGTGCAGAGTGAAACCGACTTTAGATGTATGAATGTTTGAATTTTTGATAGTTTAATAAGATTGGTTTGGTTCTGAAGTAAATGTGATATTGACGCAAAACACGGGCGGAAACAAAAGAAAAACAAAAAAGGATTAAAGGTACGAGATTATGGATAAGTAATCAAATTAAATCGTAACGAAAATTTGTAAGTATTTACGATACCAGTAATTGAGGTGGCGAGAAGAATAAGTTGTAAGCCAGATTGCCACAATATTCGTAACCACACGATACTGAACAGTTTTTTCGAACGGAACGGAAGAAGTTGCTCTCACGCGTGATGGCATCCAGATGAGTGATCGTGAATTTTCCTAAATCAGGTAAAACATTTGCGTTTATTTTTCGTTATGATCCAACATAATGTTTCCGCAATTCACCGAAAACTCCTTCCAAATGGTGATAATTATTGTAAGAAAACGCAACGCCAGATAAGCTACCGTTCTTTTCTAACACACAAACAGTTGATAGCGCCGATGTTTAGCAGGACAAACAGAGCGAGTCAGTGACTCGTTGTTTCGAGTGATCGTGCGAAAATTTAGTCGGCCAACAAATCATTAAAGCAGTTCGGTTTTGTTTGAGTTTCAAATGTTTTTTTCACATCAGCAGTTACTGAAATATGAATGATATGCAATAAAATTCCGAAATGCTTGGATTTAGATTGCAAAACGATACTTCAGTTTGCCAATGGGAAGCATTAGCGGAATCAAGACAGCTCGTTCAAATCTTGATAGCAAAACTCAGTACGGTATTTGATTTGTTGTTCCTCGAAAGAAGTTGTCACGTTCTATGGAAAACTAGTTATACGAGTAGCTGGAAACATAGCGATTACGTAGCGTTGCAGTTCAGAATACAGATGAAAAATTGAGCAAAACTGTGAACACATGTTAGCTAAAAGCAAACCAAATGTGTTCGCTGGGTTTGCTGTAGCGGAACTAACACAACTTTTCCTATAGCATCACAACCTATTTGCCACTCGTTAGTACTTACTAGCGAAACTGCACTGTAGGGAAGTTATTCGAAAACATTTTCCACTCGCAAATTGAACAATACTGCAGAGAAACGGGGCTGAAAAAAGGTAGACTGTACAACGACATTCAAGGAACTATCCGCATCCGTAGAATTAGATACCAAGCAGTACGATAGACACATTACAATTAGCAAAGAAATATCTGTAGATTGGGAACTCAGTGAAAACTTCCGGTTGAATGTAGTGTCTTGTTGAATTCCTAAAGTGAAATATCGTTTATGAGTCACTTTTTTTCGTGCGCAAGATTATAGCGCATAGAGCAGCACGTTTTTTTCTGAACACCGGCACGCACACATTCACGCTTTCAGGGCCGATTCATGCTTTCAAATGCAAAAAACCGTCCCCAAGATGAATCAACCAATCCCGCGAGCTAATGGTAATAAGGGTTCGTTTATTAGGTTGCGTTACTTTCCTCTACTCTAAGTCATTGAAATTGCCTTATTGTCCATAAGAGCGTGGTGCAACGATGGACCGACCACGATCGGCCGACACTGCAGCCATCTTGCAATGAGTCAGTTTTTAAAGCAGCACCGCAGCACATACAAGTATGCACGTCCCATCCCATAAATTTCGTCCATAGTTTAACAGAAGAGAGAGAGACAGAGGAACAAGATTCTTAAGTAGGGTAACATTACACTAATGCCAAGCGCAAGAAGGATAAATAAAACACACTCTAAACAGAAACAAAACGGATCGTTCAGGACGAAATGTATCGAAGAATCTTGGGTGCCACTGAAGCTGGTAGCTGGCACTACCGTGTAGAACCTTCGCGCAAAGGGAACAGCCAACCAGTTACATGCGTCTAGTTTTTAGCGAGGAATTGGCCAGATTGTTGAACGTACTCTCATTACACGACCCCTCTGAGCCTTTCCGCTGATACGGCCGTTCCCCTCTATTTCTTCTCGAGACAAAGATATTAAACACTAAACAAACCAATCTGATGAAACTTAGGAATAAACGGGGAATGGAAATCAATTGCAATTGAACTGGATCGACGGGGCGGAAAACTTTGAAAGTTTTCCCATATTTTTTGTAAATATCTTTTAATAAACGCGAGAAGAGCGAGCGTGCTAGCGTGAAAGCGGAAACTCGCGCACCGTATTCCGCGAGAGAACGATGCAAAGGAGCACGGAGCCGGAGTGACAGTGGGGCGGAAAAGGAAAAAGGAAACAAAACAGGCAAACATTGTTTATTTATGAAAATTTAAATAAATTATATATTACGACTAAATCCACTTGGGATGCAACTGGGCTCTCTCCTGTTGGAAGATTGCAGGACAAATAATTGAAATAAATTAATACGAGAACAACTCAACCCAACGGCTCTTTATTGACGCGAGATTTTGAATTGTCATCGGTTGCAGCCTTCCATCACAGTCGGCCCAGCAGCAGCTGTTTTTTCGCGCGTGAGTTACCTTTTGACAGCTGCGGTTGTGTTTGCCGGTGCGGTTCGCGTTGTTCGTCCATACCGTGATTGTTTGCACTTCTGTTGTTTCCTGGGCACAATGAAGCAATAGTGTGCCCTCATTAATCTACCACCAGCAGCAATGCAGCAACTCCTGCGCCCAGCTCTACTCAATCCAGCAACAAACACGATTCGTTCGGCAGTTTGCACATCGCGTTTCGGTCTAGGTATGTGAAGGAAGTACGCCTCTAGCTACGCCACCAATAATAGAAGCGGAAATGAAAACCAAAACTATAATATCGGTGCGTAACGTTAATCGCTCGGAAACAGCATCAAAAATGGAATTAAATTCTATGTGATCGTTCCCGTCCTTGCGCAATATATGCTCTTTCGTGCAATCGGCACTCAGCTCGGTAACTCAATTTTTACTCTCTCGCGAGCTCGACTATTCACGGGAGATAGATATTTTCACGCATTTTTCGCGCTCAGACGAATTTTGACAGCGCGTTCGTGCGGTTCTTCGGTCGCCTCCTCTGTTTCGCTCCGGTTCATCTCGCCAGCCCGTCGCGATTCCGTTTCGTTTCGGTGCCAACTTTCATTTTCTGCCTCCGTCCCCGACTAACTGACCACCGCAGTGCAATCGATTACTTTCCTCTTTTTCGCTCCGTCCACACTCCGCGGTCCAGGATTCGCAGCGTCGTCAACTCTGGTGCATCCGAGTGGCTGGACTTCCATCACCACCACTACTGGCACTGCTATCAGCGGTTCTTGCGTGCGTTACTGTCGTCGACGGGTTGTGCCATCGTCATCAGCGTCGTCGTGGAAGTTTGTGCGTGAAAAAAGTACACTCCCGCCGTCCTCGTGGTCCGGTCGGTCCATCGGCTCTGCTAACAGTCGTCAACCCTTCGGTATAGTGTCGGAAGTTCAAAGGGCCCATAGCACCGCCATAACCACCGCCAGCAGTGACGTGTACCAAGCAGGCCAATCCAAAATGAAGTCCTCCAGCAAACCCAAATTTCAACGACTGCCGACCAATGTGTTACCGGAGCACTACGAGCTATCGCTGAAGCCGGACCTGACGGCGCTTACCTTCGAAGGAACCAGCACAGTGCAGCTGAAGGTAGGTCTCTATGCGGGAAGTGGCGTGATCGTACCCAAACCCTTGCCACACACGCACACGTACGCCGGTTCCGTCATACTGAACGACCCGATAAAAAGCGGACGATTCCCTTATCTGTATGTTTAAGCTTCAACTGTGTGGTCGTTGAGATGCGTTAGAATGGGAGCCGAAGTACGATGGACGGACGGGTATTGCAATGGTCCTGACACGGATGCGGAAAGTGTGGTTATCTGGCACCAGACAACAGGACACCTTATTTGCGTACTTCTGATAAGAGGTGTGGTTAGTAGTTGCTGAAGATCTCTCTAAGAATGGCCGCCACTCACACGAAATGATATCAATTAGAATCTCAAATTTAGTGGCAAAAACGTGTTTGCATTGAAAATGTACGCGCATGTTGGGGAACCGTCAATCGGTATTGTTTGGCGTTCGATGAATCAAAAACCAGTTCCGACGAAGCAATCCCCGATTTGTTTCGATTCTGCAGTCTCTGTCCCGTCGCAACGGTACACTGCGGGGGTCAATGGCCCTTGGTCGCGAAATATTCGACGCCAGACACCTGTCAGACACCCTGTAAACAAACGCCCGCCACCCTCTTGCACTTTTCATGACACCAGGACTATGGGGGAGAGGCGCGTTGGTGAAAGCAGCCGGGTAGACGACGACCTGCTGACATTGGCCGTACTCTTGCTTCTGTTCCGTGAACATGATCACAATCCCACGACAGTGAAATTGGAGATCTTCCCGGACGGTGACGGTGGCGTCGATCAGCCCTCGTTGATTCCTGGTTTCCTTTCTCGTCCAATGGTGACCGATGTCCGATTATCCCATTTTTCGCACGGACACCGATTATGCTGATTTTAGAGTACCGCAGCGCTTAGCGCACGGCAATCACTTTCACTTCGCGCTAACCTCGCCATTCTCCGGCAGCTCACTGCAAATAATTTAAATTCTTACGGGCCAGCAAAAACGCGGTGAGGTTGCGGTGCCATCTAGAGCCACAACATTCACCCACCGGCCTCTAAGCATCGGGAAAGGCCACCGGGGATCGGTGCTGTGATATTTTGTTGCACCAATGTGCCCAGGGCCGCCGCCGAGGCTCATTGATGAATGCCGACCTATTGCCACTATGGGCAAGGCTCGTGGGCAGTACGAGGCAAATGATGATCTACCGGGGTCTAGCGAAAACTTTCTCTTACACGAAAAGGACAACTTCCCGTAAGAAAGTTTGTACAAAATAAGGACCACGTTTTGAAAGACTGCCAAAAATCACTGCGTCAACTAAAAACTCTCCAAACCGCCACCGGGTTTTCGGCACCCTAACGGTACCGCTTTGTGAAATAACAAAATCAACATTTTCAAGACGGAAGGCTCAAAAAACATAATTTTTTTTTTGTTCAACTTTTGGACACCGTCTGGTCGCTGCCGCCGCCGTCCACTGCAAAGCGCAAAGAGGATCGACCGATCGCGAAACACCAACACCGTGCGAAACGGTACATGTTTTGGTAAATACAACAACATAACGGTACCGCGCGCCAGGCCATGGCCAGGCCGTGCATTAGCATAGCAAAACAGATGTATGCTCGCGCAGGAACGGGGTGCGTCGAGGGGAGCGGCACACCGCCCAGCGGGGAGTTGCCGTAAGGGGCGACATTTTAACCACCCAGCCGCGGGTCGGTTGTGCAACGTTGCGCGAGTGCGCAGTGTTTTGTTCCACTGGAATTTTGTCTCCCTTTCAGTCGCCCTCAAGCATGTAGCGAGTTTCGTTGCGAAAACTGTGAACCATTGTCACGTACTGGAAGGCGGGTTGCATCGGTGCATTCTTCCTGCCACTCAACGACCGATCCACTCCGTGTTCTGCATGATTGAGTGCCCAGGCGGATGGTGATGAAAAGCGAAGGCACTTCCGGATGGTTGAACGCCCAAAGAGAACCGGAAGTGACAGTGCGGCAAGAAAGTTCCCGGATCGAATTCGTCCGCTATTTAAACTGCTTTAAGCGAATTTCGCAGCACTACAAAGCATTGGTATAATATCGGCAATACCGGAGTGGCGTAATTCCGCCCAAGGCGTTTTCTTTATGTCGGTGCCCTTTTGCCAACAAATCATAAACAACAGATCGTGCCCCGACGGCTTCAACAACCCACGGTCGCCGCTTCAGTTGCCTTTGCGAAAGGACTTTGTGGGAATCAGTTCCACCAACCACCTTCACATGATGCCGTTGTTGGGTTGGATAATTATTCCTGCCTTCTGCCAAGCGGGGTTTTCGAGACTGGTTGGTTCTTTTGAAAGCTGTTTCAGCCGATCTTCGGTTCGGTGTAGCATTGTTTTGATCCATTTAATGTTATGTAAATAAATTAAATTCTTTCTTCAGTACTAATTAATTTAATTATTGAAGTCTTTGTTGAGTTATTCAAAATAATTGGACCGCTCGCAAGTCGTCGACGTAAATCAATTCCCTGATGGCCGGCGACATCTGATCGATAGTTTAATCCATTAATCGCGTACGGCAAACAATGTCACCGTCTCATTTCAATATCCCAACGCCTGCACGCCACAATCGAACCAAGGGTTGTCCCGTCCAAGCGCGTAGAAAATACAGGTTCTTACCAGACCGTGCTATAAGTGGCGATTACTGGTTTCTTGTTAACTGACCGTGTCTTAGGCGGCCCAACCAAACCACACGGATTCTTACAAGCTGCGCTCAAGACCGACCTAAACCGAGAACCGAGCAATCAGCCCACCGTTGACGACTTCCGGGACATTCGTTACGGGCCGTTTTTGGCGCCACCAACGCCACTGCTCGCTGATTAGGAAGAAGGTGTTTTTTTTTTGTTTATTGTTGCTCGGTCGGTTGACCATTTCTTTCTGCTTTCGAAGATACAAACTTTCCGAATAGTTCTATGTTATTAGGAACAAAATTCGAGCCCCATGGGCCCAGTGGCAGCACGCGATAGTGTCTTCCTTTTTTCGGGACAGCATCGATTTCACTGCAGTGGCTCTTTTAAGAAACTCGATGTTCGGTGGTCCTCGGTCCCTCAGCATGCAAACTGGCAGCCTCTGTCCTTGGACGGTTTTTGGGATAAAGATAATCATCTGTTTGAGCTGTAGCAGCCTAACGAGGACGACCGAGTGTCTCCCCACAACTATGACCTCATCATTAGGCGGTCTTCATTAGGACGGAAACAGATACAATTATCGTTTAATATCGATCAACTTTTGAGCTCTACTAGCCACTGTATACTTACCGGAGATGTATAATGGGTTGTATGTATCGGTGTACGTAAACAAGCACCCCAATATCTTATTGCGATTAAAAAACGATCAAGAAGTTTATTATGCAAAATATCTAACACCCGACGACCGAAGGAATTGAAGGAATGTTTGCCTATCGCTGGCCCTCCTTCCACAGTGTTCACTGCGTAACCGTCGATCCTAATTCCTCGCCACGTCCAGAGCATGTCCAGAGCAAAAGCGCGGCAGGAAAAGAGAATGGCCGCATGGCGCAAACATCATAAAACACGATGATTGCGATCGCCGCCGATGCATGCCAGAAGTGGGTTGCCGTTGCATATCTCGGTGCCAATCTCGGCGGGGTGGTGAACCGTTCGCTGATTTCCTGGCCCCTGGGTAGAAGGGACATAGTGTTTGGCCTTTTCGCTTCGAACGGTACATTTCTCGCGGCCAGATCCTATCTGCAACCCTCTGCGAAGAGGGGGCGGCCTCTGGTGGAGTTTCCTTTCTAATAGTTCTTTCACTTTCACCTTCGCGAAGGCGTGCGCCAATGCCAACCGCCAATGCGCGGGGCTCGCTTTTTACCCAAACTCCCAAGCGCAAACGCCAAAGAAACAGGAACTTCTCGCCGACAGCCCGCGCAGTCACGCCGGGGGCCCCTCTCTAAGCCACGGTTCTCGTAAACCGCGCTTCAAACCATGTTCGCGTCTTCTCGCGTATGGCGCTGCTTTTTTCTTTGCGGACTCAACCACCACTCGCTAAATCGGCATGTTTATGACGGGCCTTTAACGTTCCCAACGCACACGAAACGCTAAGCCGCGCGCCGATCGTGAGAAAATTACCTTTTTGGTTGTTTTAGCACTCACCTCTTTCGTTTCTTTTTTTGTTTTCCGTTTAAACTGTTTTTACTTACAAGTCACGGTGTCGTCGGAGATGTGATTTTGCGAATGTTCCCTCACCGGGGAGCCCCTGTGAATGACTATTGTTTTTATGCCAGCGCCTTGACGGGTCAAATTTGCATAACTATTGCGTCCACCACCAACCAAACTTATGTTATTATTATATTCATTGGAATATTGGCCAACAGGGTCGCAAAAAAGGGCTCCAGATGTCGTCGTCGTTTCGAGGAGTTTCGCTGGGTCCGCCATGAATGAATCAAAGCATGATCAAAGGCTTTATATCTTTGCCAAATGTCGCGTCTCCTCGTCCAGCCCGCCAGCCGAAGAAGAACGCAGGGCGGTAAGAGAACGACGCGAGACAACTCTTTACCAATTTCGTGCGAAAATTGCCAGAGGGGGCAGCCCAAACCCCGGAGCATTCGGGTCCAGATCCGCGAAGATGATTCGAAAACAGGTTTGCCTGTTCACCGATCGCTTTGCGTCACCCCGCCCAGACCTCCTTACCGCAAGGTTACCGGAAACGGTTGCTGGTTTGTCGCGTAAAGTATTTGTGCCGAAAAAAAAACTGGCTCACAGATTGTGTACTGCAAACTCCTGAGGAACACAAACTTGCGTGCGGGCCCCCCCCCGTTTAATGTGTTCCTCATTTTTAGAAGCCAGAACTGGCTTGCCAAATAAGGCTTCGAAAATTCCTTAATAAGAGGAAGAGACGAAAAGAGAGAAGTCTCTTAGCCACGATGAATGAAACGAAAGCAAAAGTCTTCGAGAGACGCCACGCCGTGCCGCGTCGTTGCGCGCAACAATGTATTGGCCGCGATCTTGTGTTTGGGTGGGTGAAAAAGTTGGCCTTCGCGATCATACGAGAGGCTTTGACTAATTCTTCTATTCGGGTTGTTTTGGTTAGATTTTATTTATACGATTGTAGAGAAACTTTCGAGATATTTAATCTTAATACTTTGGTGCCCTTTGTATTCTACATAAAAAGCGTCACACCATGGAGTTGTGACCTCCGCCGAGTCCCCCAAAAAATGTTGTTGACGATGTTGACAAATATACAACGTTGTCCCTGGCGAATTTGGATCGTTTTGCTATTTAAAGCGATCTTCGCCCCGTTTTCGTGTAAAATGCGTCTGCCTTTTGGTAGCAGATTTGAGGTCAAAACGGGGTACTCTCTGTACACAGAGAAAAACAGTACTGCTCTTCGTTTTACGATTGTGTTTTTATTGTCCATGTTTTACGGTTAGCACAAAGCAACAGTTTATCACTATAACGGTCACTCCATAACGGTGTTTGGTTGTCAATATTTCGAAAAGTAATAATCTTTTCCGTTTGCAGGTAAACAGCCCGACGAATCGCATTACGCTGAATGCGCTCGACTTGAAGATCCTGAAGGCGACGGTGACGTTCGGTGACGGTTCGCCCGACCCCATCGCGGCGAAGGACATCGAGTTCGATGCGGGCCAGGAGACGGCGTGCTTCGTGTTTCCCGCGGAAATCCCGGCCGGAGCGGCCTCGCTAGCGGTCGAGTTTACCGGGGAGCTGAACGACAAGATGAAGGGGTTCTACCGGAGCAAGTACTTCACGGCGGCCGGCGAAGAACGGTACGCGGGTGTGACGCAGTTCGAGGCGACCGAGGCCCGCCTGTGCTTTCCGTGTTGGGACGAGCCGGCCCTAAAGGCCACGTTCGACATCACGCTCACGGTGCCGCGGGACCGGGTGGCACTCTCGAACATGCCGGTGCGCCAGGAAACCACCTCCGAAGATGGGTCGCTGCGGGTGCTCCACTTCGACCGGACGCCCATCATGTCGACCTATCTGGTGGCGGTAGTGGTCGGTGAATACGATTACGTCGAGGACACGTCGGCTGACGGAGTGCTGGTCCGCGTGTACACGCCGGTCGGGAAGCGCGAACAGGGCCGCTTCGCGCTGGACGTCGCGACGAAGGTGCTGCCGTATTACAAGGACTACTTCAACATTGCGTACCCGCTGCCCAAGATGGATCTGATTGCCATTTCCGACTTTTCCGCCGGTGCGATGGAGAACTGGGGCCTGATCACGTACCGCGAAACGTTCGTGCTGGTAGACCCGGAAAATACGTCGCTCATCCGGAAGCAGTCGATCGCGCTGACGGTTGGGCACGAGATCGCGCACCAGTGGTTCGGCAACCTGGTGACGATGGAATGGTGGACGCACCTGTGGCTGAACGAGGGCTACGCTTCGTTCGTGGAGTTCCTGTGCGTGGATCACCTGTTCCCGGCGTACGACATTTGGACGCAGTTCGTGACCGACATGTACACGCGCGCCCTCGAGCTCGACTGCCTGCGGAACTCGCACCCGATCGAGGTGCCGGTCGGGCACCCGTCCGAGATCGACGAAATCTTCGACGAGATCAGCTACGACAAGGGCGCTAGCGTGATCCGCATGCTGCACCACTACCTGGGAGACGAGGACTTCCGGCGCGGCATGCATATCTACCTGACGCGCCACCAGTACCGCAACACGAGCACCGAGGACCTGTGGAATGCGCTGCAGGAAGCGAGCAGCAAACCGGTCGGGGCCGTCATGTCGACGTGGATCAAGCAGATGGGCTTTCCGGTGGTGCGTGTCCTTTCGTCGCGCCAGCTTGCGGCCACCGACGGGAAGCCGGCGGGCCGCGTGTTGCGCATTGCACAGGAAAAGTTCTGCGCCGACGGGTGTCAGCCGGCCGAGCCGTTCCGCTGGATGATTCCGGTCAACGTGTCGACGGCCAAGGCGGCTAACGCCGTGTCGACGATGCTCGATGGTGATACGGTCGAGATTACGGTTGACGGGGTCGCGGAGGACGATTGGGTGAAGATCAACCCGGGCACCGTCGGCTACTATCGGACGCAGTACCCGGCCGAGATGCTGGAACAGTTCCTTCCGGCCATCAAGGACATGTCGCTGCCACCGCTCGATCGTCTCGGGCTGATCGACGACCTCTTTGCGCTGGTGCAGGCCGGCAAAAGCTCCACCGTCGATGTGAGTTCTCCGAGCGCCCCGATTAAGCTTGGTTAAGATTAACCGTTCTCCATTTTTTTTCCACTGTCCTTCCTCAGGCACTCAAAGTGATCGACGCGTATCGCAACGAAAGCAACTACACCGTCTGGTCGTCGATCACGAAC
This sequence comes from Anopheles bellator, assembly GCF_943735745.2. Lineage (NCBI taxonomy): Eukaryota > Metazoa > Arthropoda > Insecta > Diptera > Culicidae > Anopheles > Anopheles bellator. The sequence continues at coordinate 44,085,090 of NC_071285.1, read as the reverse complement.
TGTCTGGCAAAGTTGCAGCTCCTGTTGGCTCACACGCCGATCGAGCAGGAGTTTAACGCGTACGGTGTGAGACTGTACCGGCCGGTGGCCGAGAGCCTCGGTTGGGAGGTTAAGGAGGGGGAAAGCCATCTCGACACGCTGCTCCGATCGCTTGTCCTCAGCCGGATGGTGTCGTTCCGGTGTCCGAAAACCGTTGCCGAAGCGAAACGAAGGTAGGCACAGGAGGGCTACCGAATGCCCCAAATTCTCCACGCATCCACTCGAATGGTTCTTTTCATTCTCTCTGTCTCTCGTGGCACAGATTCCAGGAGCACGCGGAGGGCAAGTGCGTTCTGCCGGCCGATCTGCGCAGCTCGTGCTATAAGGCGGTCCTCCAGAACGGCGACCTGGAAACGTACAACGAGATGCTGCGCCTCTACCGGGCGACGGATTTGCACGAGGAAAAGGATCGCATCTCGCGGGCCCTCGGCTCGATCGGCAACGTCGACATCCTGCGCAAGGTGATCGATTTTGCGATGTCGGACGAGGTGCGCGCTCAGGACTCGGTCTTTGTGATCGTGTCGGTGGCGATGAATCCGCGCGGCCGCGACATCAGCTGGGACTACTTCCGGGAGCGCTGGCAGGTGCTGCTCAACCAGTACGAGGGAGGCTTCCTGCTCGCCCGGCTGATCAAATACCTGACGGAGAACTTCTCGACCGAGGAGCGGGCCCAGGAGGTGGAACAGTTCTTCCGCGAGCACGAGTTCGCCGGCACCGAGCGTACCGTGTCGCAATCGATCGAAACGATTCGCCTCAACGCGAACTGGTTGCGGCGCGATCTCGACACCATTACCGCCTACCTGAAGCAACAGCAGTAATCCATCGGCCGCGATGGGTTGCTACAATCGCGATCACCAAAATGCCCCTCAACCGTGTGCCATCGTCTTCAGGAACGGGGTCCAGGGTGGGACAAAATCCGGATCCTAGCCCCGCAGCAGGGGCTGTAGCCAGAGATGCAATCGCCCGGACTCGGCACGGCAAACAGTAATAGGCTCTTGTGTATGTGTGGAAGCGGTGCTTCCCCCGTGTGAATATGCGTTGTGTGCATGCGTGTGTTTAGTGCATTTTCGCACAATGGTTTTCTGTTTTGTTACTTCGTTTGTTATCTTAGAGAATAATTTAGATTGCGTAGTGTAACGGTCGGCGACCGGAACCGATTAAAAGCGCGTACCATTTACAGGCATGTGCAGAAGCGCGCGTTCCTTTTTCTAGTTCGTTTCCCTTTTTGTTGCTTGTTTATTTCGTTTGGCTTTTGCGTTCCAGAAGAAATTGTGTACTGTTTCGTGCCTTTATCGTTACTTTTTCCTTTTCACTGCATTGCATTTAAACCAAAGTACGCACGGTTGATACGCGCTCGTCGAAACAAGAAGAAATGTAGATCGTAAGCTAGGAAGCAGGAACGACAAGATTGGCCCCTTCGTTGCGACAAAACACTGACCGCGATCCTCCTCGGGATTGTTGCCTTTACTCCCTATTTATGTGTGTCCCTGCGTACGAGACGGCACTGATAAGCAACACCAAAAGTACGCAAAATCATAAATACGACGCCTTTGCGCTGCTATGAAAATATACAACCGAGGACAATTATCACATGAAAGCTCCCCGGAAAACGGAAACAAACGCAGTACACCCTAAGTTTGTATTTTAACGAGCAATAAAAATAAGAGCGTCATCAAACTGTGAGCAAACGGAGTTTTACTCGTGAACCACCGAATCCGAAAGCCGCTTCTGGGAATTTGGAAGCGCAGAATCACTTACCAGCCTTATTTTCCATCTCTTTTCGGATAAAAAAGGATCGAATCGGGGGTTTTCGATTCTGCAAACATTTTCCGATTTATTGGCCCAAAATGATGGATAAAATAATCGCATTAATCCGCCAAACTGCCGCGAAACACCGTTTCGAATCGGAAAGCGCGCGGTCGAAAAATGTGCTCCATGCGCGACGCGACCACACGCTTCTTCGCAGCTTGAAAATCTCCCCATCGTAACAGGGTCGCAGGAACTGCCGCCTGTGAACAGGTAGCGCGTTGCTTTACAGCGGCACTTCGTTTCGCGGCGTCTTGTTTACTGCGGCACGCACACGGTTTACAGCGGCCTCCTTTGACAGCTGTTTGTTTATTTGGCGCAGCAATCGTAAACAAACCGTCTTGGGAATTTTTGCGCAGAGTTTCGGAACGGTGCAACTCCGTCGTCGCTTCATTAATCGAATTGTGCAAGCAGATTCGTTACGATGAGAAGACGAGCCGGAGTCGGTGCCATCCAGAAGCAGCGCCTGGAGGCGGAAAAGTACAAAGACAAGGGCACCGAGCTGCAGGAATCGCAGTTCGAGCAGATGGTGAAGCAAATGGACGCCCTGAAGGAAAACCTGGAAGACTTTGCCGCCAAGCATCGGAACGAGATCAAAAAGAATCCCCAGTTCCGGCGCCAGTTTCAGGAGATGTGTGCCGCGATCGGTGTCGATCCGCTGGCGACCGGCAAGGGTTTCTGGAGCGTGCTGGGCATGGGCGATTTCTACTACGAATTGGGCGTGCAGGTTGTCGAGGTTTGCCTGGCCCACAATCACCTGACCGGTACTAGCCTCGTGGAACGTTTCCACCCTGGTCCGCTTCTTCTAATTTGCCATGTCTTTTACGCAGGTGGGTTGATGGAACTGAACGAACTACGGAATCGGCTGGTGGCTGCCCGGGGAAAACGCCAAATTCACCAGGAAATTACGGACGAAGACGTTCTGATGGCAACGAAGAAGCTGAAAATATTCGGCAACGGGTTCACGGTGTACCTGGTCGGCAAGTCACACATGGTACAATCGATTCCGGGCGAGCTGAGTCTGCAGGAAACGGCCGTGCTGAGTGCGGCCTCCAATCAGGGCCAGGGCTACGTTACCGTGTCGTCGCTTGTGAAGGAACTGAAGTAAGCTAACGAGCCGCGTGTAATCCGCGGGAATAATCTGCGAATGATCCTTTGTTGTTCTAGCTGGACGGAAGCACGAGCGCAGCAGGCCATCGAAAAAGTGCTCGGCGAAGGAATGGCGTGGCTGGATGAACAGGGCCACGAAAAATCCTACTGGTTCCCGAGCTTGTTTGCCGGCAGATTGTCCGCGAAAGGATGAAGTTCCGATTCGGTCGCAGCAAAACAAAAGTCGCCGTAGCAATCGCTACCGTCCCTAAGCTTTAAATGTATCTTTACCGTCGCTAAGGTAATAAAATCAACGGATTTCGATTAACTGCATTATTGTTATTGTTACTGTTTAAGAAGCATGATGATTCACAGAATCTCGCCGATTACCAAGGCCGCAGGTCTTTCAGTATCTATCTTGTCCGGTCACAGCGTTGTAGCGACGTAAGAAGGTATGCCACCGGAGTTGTATTCACTTTACAGCGGTTCATCACAGCAAAACGTAAATAAACCAAACGTCATGTGCTTGCTAGAGATCCTATTTACGAGATGCGCGTGCGGGTCCGCTCGTCTCCAACGTATTGTTTTGCTTTTCAGCTGTAGCCGGTGGTGTTGCTTTCTGCACTAACTGAAATTGAATGGAAAAATATTATGCTCTGAAAGGTATTTTCTCAATTGATTTCTATTTGATGAGTGAGAACAAAGTGAACAAACCGGCGAGGGTCACTATAGTTGGAACATCACATGAACGCACAACTGTCAAAGAAGGCAACGGAGGCTAGTCTTATCGTTGTTGATTTTCGTATCGCTGCTGTGCTTCGCTATCGCCATTACGGCGAGAACTTGCACTTTAAAGAGGCGGCATCAAAGTCGCCCCATTCGGAGAGGTAGTCCAGCACCAGAGTGCTACTCGGCATAAATATTTCTTATCATCACGGTCCGACGGTGCGGTCGCTATCACCTTCGTGTTTACCATGCTGACGATCAGAGCATAGCGAAGGATTCGTTTGCACACGGACAGCAGCAGAATTTGATCGGCAGTTCCGGCAAAAGAGGTGTTTCCACAGGAACGCTAGAAACGTCGCCAACATGATGCATAAATTGTTCAAACTGGTTACGCACCAGAAAACATTCAGCAGTGAGTGGTTACCCAACACGGCGCTAGTGGTCGTTGTACACAAAATCAATCAAATCCGCAATTAACCGTATGTGTCATTGTCGTTACAGCCGAAGACTTAGTGCTGAACCCAAAGGAGCATCCCGAGCTGAAGCTTCACGACATAGTCGAGATCTATTTGCCCGAGGACGAGGGCTGTCGGTTGCTGCTGCAGGTCACGTGCCTGAACAAGGACTTCAATTCGCGCGAAACGATCAGCGTCGAGGTGAATGTGGCCACCACGTTCAACTTGAAGGCGTACAGTGATGTGTATCTGCGTGTGGTCGATCCGGCCGATGTGGCCCTTGACTCGGTGGAGATTACGTTCAAGGACCAGTACATTGGCCGATCAGAGATGTGGCGCCTGAAGACGCGCCTCACGCGTACCTGTGTCTATCTGCACAAGAAGATCGAGTACTGCGAAGGCTGTATCCGGTGCCAGGTGTACGAGATGTGGTCACAGGGTGAGCGGGTTGCGTGTGGCGTGATCACCGACGACACGAAGGTTGTGTTCCGTAGCAACACCTCCATGGTGTACCTGTTTCTGCAGATGTCGTCCGAGATGTGGGACTTTGACATCTACGGAGACCTCTACTTCGAGAAAGCGGTGAACGGTTTCTTGGCCGATCTGTACAAAAAGTGGCAAAAGCTGGGCAGCAACCACGAGGTTACGATCGTGCTCTTCTCGCGCACCTTCTACGCCGCCCGAAGCCTGGACGAGTTTCCGGCGCACATGCGGGACTGTCTGCAGATCGACTACCGGGGCCGATTCTACGAGGACTTTTATCGCGTGGCTATCCAGAACGAACGGTGCGACGATTGGAGCACAACCCTCGTACAGCTCCGGAGGCTCTTCACCGGCTACCGGGACGTGGTGCTACGCTACCACGAACGACCCGGCGAGCAAGCAGCGGGCGGAGCGGTGCGCATACCGCCGGCCACCAACTCGACCGCAGCCCAGGGTAACTTCCTGGAGGTGCTCAACATCTCGCTGAATGTCTTTGAGAAGCATTACCTCGACCGGAGCTTCGATCGTACCGGTCAGCTCTCGGTGGTCATTACGCCCGGTGTCGGGGTGTTTGAAGTAGATCGCGAGCTCACCAACATCACCAAGCAACGCATCATCGACAATGGCGTTGGCAGCGATCTGGTGTGCGTCGGCGAACAGCCACTCCACGCCGTGCCGTTGCTCAAGTTCCACAACAAAGACACGCACACGTCGATCGATGACTATTCGATGCCGCACTGGATTAACCTGAGCTTCTACTCCACCAACAAGAAGATTGCCTGCTCGACGTTCGTGCCACGCATCAAACCCCCGCCAGCGATCGGTGGCAGCACGACGGAACCGCAGGATCACCAGGCACTGGCCCTCCCCGGTACCGACGGAAACGCCGCCGGTCGGCTAAGGTTACCGAAAACGCCGGTGGACAAGAAGCACGAGTACATCCACAACTGTCTGTTCGATTACGATGCGTACGACGATCAGATCTTTCAGCTGCCGCCGGCCCACGGTACGAGCTCGTTACAGCGGATGGCACGGACGAAAAAAACGTCCGTCCCGAGTTTGGATGGGTTCGGGACGTACGCGCGGACATGCGAATGGGAACCGGATGCGATCGGGGCCGCTTCGAGGTTGCGTCGAAAGATGTCCGATCCGGACATTCACCACACGTCGAACAGTTTGCTGAACGTGAGTGTTGCTTCGCACAGCAGCTCACCGAACACGAGTGACATCCTTGGGGTACCGAAAGCCACGGGCATGATCGCTGTGAGTGGCGAGAGACGCAGTGGAGCATTCGGTTCTTCCACCGGGCCCGTCGTTCGCACCGGGCGCGCCCTGATCAATCCGTTCGATCCTTCGCACGTCACGATCAAACTAACCTCAAACCGACGCCGTTGGACGCACATCTTCCCCAAGGTACGGCCGCGCCACATGATGGTCATTTTAAAAGCCAATCTAATGAACTCTTTTCCCACCGAATGCTCCAGGGGCCAGAAGGTGTGTTGATCCAACAGCACCACTACCAGGCGGTACCTGCCGCTACGCAGCCAACGAGTTACTTTGTCGATCTCGACTCAAGCAGTGACTACGCGCACACATCCTCGTGCACCTGGGGCCGGGTTCGACACAGCAGCACCACGTCATTCGACAGTCGGCTCAATGAGGACGATTTGAAGTGGATTGCCGAGAACGCGGGTAAGTATTCATCACGGGTAACAACATGCTGGCCCTAACCCGTGGCTTCCCGTTCGCAGGCAATCGGAAAAAGTCAATGCTCTATTCACCCGCCGGTCCCCACGTACCGGTAACGCCATCAAAAAGTCTCACCCTGCTGTGGGGTGCGACCGGGGAGCAGGAGTGGACGCCGGCCCTGACGACAGGTACAGAGCAATACCCGGTTCCGTACTCGCGTGCCAAATTATGGCGCGCCTCCGTGTATTCGCGTTGTGTTCCGATTTTGAATTTCCTAAAAACCAAAGTGATTTACTGTTTTCAGCTTACCACCTCCGATTGTGTTCCCCCTTCCCTTGTTTTGGGCCGTGTCGGTAATCTTCCGGCCAGTCTTCCTTTTTTGTTGATTGCGAACGATACACCACCCATCATTCGGCCATCATTTGATTCCCGCCCATCGATCGACCCCGATCACCATTCTAACTATTGGGAGCTGAACTTTGGATCGGCATTTATCGGCTTCGAACTAAACAAAATTTTTAACCGTTCAGTTTGACGATTTTCAGTCACGATGCACTCCTAACAATAGACGCCGGACACTGTTCAGCGCCTAGTAGTTTGGGCTAATCGTTCTCTTTAACTTGAACTTACCCAATGTCCCGTTGCATTCTTAACACCATTCCTAATCCTTCCATCTACCATCTCCCTAACCACCACCGATCGCGCACACTGATCGTGCGGGTAATAATGGTTTTTGGTTTGCCATCGCAATAACCGTACGATTCGCCATTCACGCCATTTATCTGACTTTCTGTTTTGTTTCAATCTAATTTACATGTTTGCGCTTCCGTGAATTTCTCGTGTCACCATCACACCCATCGCCTTCAACATCATCACACACGCAAACAACAACTAAACCTCACGTCGCACACGCGCCACATCCGATCGATCGAATATGGTTTGGCGAAATGAAAAACACAATCCGTTGCACCGTATCGATGTTCGGGATCGATACTACAATCCTCGTTCCTCTGTGCCTTGCCTCTTTGTTCGGGGGGCGGAATGTTGTTGGATGCTGCATATTCTGTGGGCACACTTGCAAATTGATCTCCACACGCATTCGCACTCTGGCCGGACACGATCGAATTTACCAACCGACCAACCGTATCGATCGTTGCTACCGTACGATTACGATCTTTTATGTCTCTCTTTCTCTCTCTCTCTCTCTTTCTCTTTCTCTACTTCCCTTCGTATGTGTGCTATCTATGTGTTATCTACCTTCTCTGCCCATCAAACATCTTCGTTCCGTCATCCGTGATCCGTGCGCGCACTGACGATGATCCTCGCACGCTCCCGCAACTGTGACGTCATGCTGTGCCTCTTCGTCAAAACAAAACCGGTCGAACCAAAACCGACCACAAAAAAACGATCCACAATCCGCCGAACGGACTTCCCGGATCAGCCGGAAGAGTGATTATAGGTTGGCTACCAATTTTCGTCTTTTATATTCCACTTTTTAAAATTTACTTTTCCCTCACGAAATCTGCACAACTATTAGCTCTATTCTCCGATTTCTTCAAACCCACTATGCAATCCTCCACACACATACACACTCACAGAGTTAATGTTTTTGCACACCCCTGGGACCAACAAACTCCTTTACTGCTAAACTTCCACCGCCACTAGTCTAGTGCTGTACGCCGTTGTTCCCATCCTGTCGGGTTCGGGTTCCCAACGAACGAAATGTCCTCAGTACAGATGTCGACTTAGCGCCCCGTGTCTATAGCTTATGTGTCCCGTTTGGTTAGTGTAGTGCACATCCTCTCTTCTCCTATGTAACCGTTGTCCCAGCTTGAAGCGGTCCCCTGCGTAGTTTGTGTTGTATAGAAACGGTTCACCGATGCTTGCCAAAAAAATGGTCTGTCTTTCTGTTTTCCCTTTTTTGTTCAAATCTGTTTACATTCTATGTTACGTGTTGTGATAATCCGAAGCCCGGTGACTTTCCCATTTCTCGCTGGTTTTGATCTTCTCTCCTGTCGTTGTAGATAGCTTTCTTCCGTTGTGCCCTTTTGCCCGGTTGTGGTTGATTTGATAACATAATCGTGTCACGATTCTATTGTAAATAGAGCTCCCTGATGTTTTGAATGACCCTCCAACGAGCCATGCATCTTGCGATCCTTACGGCTTTCCTCGAAAGTCGGAGTGTGTCGTGTGATTGGTTTAGAGTATTGTATCTTGGCGTGCACTTTGATCCTCTTCGATCGCTTTTTCGCTCTGTAAGTAGGCCGTACGTTGTGCCAAGTCAAATTCTCTGTTGTTTGTGCCGCGCAAAGCTTTTCCTTTCCGATCGCGAACCATTTGATCATGTAATCGGCATTTGATCGTCTCCATCGCGCATTCGTTTGTGTCGATCAGTAGCAATGTGTGATTAGCAGCATGTTTTGCATGATTGTTCAAGTTTACTGAATGGTAGCATGACTCATTGAATGGTATTTAATTTAGGGTAGAAACGTTTAACATTGTAAACTACTACTAACACTGTGATCGTTGATCTGTGAGACAGACTCCTAACACTGGGTGCACAATGTGATGTTTGGTTCGTTTCATAATCCAATGGAATACGTGTTTGGTGCTTTTTGCTTCCTATCCTAATGGCCCCGTAAGAAAGAGCTGCGCAGTGGAACATACTAAATGTCTTAATGTCTGTATTTGCTTGACACGCTCCACAATGTTTGCGTGTGCGCTCCGTGCGCTGGTAGGAGTCGACTGGAAGTCGCTCACGATTCCGGCCTGCCTGCCAATCACGACCGACTACTTCCCGGACAAGCGGTCCCTGCACAACGATTACGTCGTGTCGGACTACACACTGCTGCCGGAGGACTTTAACGCCGACTACGCCCAGAATCGGGCCGTCTACAAGAAGCCCCTCTCGACGGACGAAGTGTTCAAGGAGCTCGTTTCGCAGCGACTCGCGCAGGGCTTTCAACTGATCGTGCTGCCCGATAAAAGTGCCACCAATCCACCGCAGGCACCGTGCTGCGGGGGCCACTTACAACCCGCTTCGTACTTCTCGAGCCCAGCGTCCAGCGTACTGCGAAGGCAACCGCCGCAGGAAGCCACCAAGGAGTATCTGCTCTCGATCGGTCGTATCTTCCATCGTATAACGCTCAGCGGTTCGGCCATCACCGTCACACGCTACCGACCACGGTACTACACTATATGGTTAAAATGAATCGGCACTACAAGTTCATATTTTCTTCACCAGGCACCCGTACCCGCCGATCAACGTTGACTATCGCTATCGGTTCCACGCACCGCAACACGATACGTACGAGGTGAGTGGAGTGAATTTCACCACCGAAAAGCTGGAAAACTTCAACTGGAACTACATGGATCAGTACATCTGTACGCGGGGCGATACCGACTATCCGCTGCATGAGGTAACTAGCCACGTCGCCACTTCGCTCCTATTTTGTACTACCGCCGAACGCCCTCTTAACTACACGTGCAGAACATGAAGTACTGGCGGTATCGGATGTACCTCCTGCCGAAGGATGATCCAGCGATGAAGAAAATACTGGACGGCACGGTGCGCCGATGCGATATCTACCACGAGGACAGCCCGTTTCCACCCGAAAAGCAAATTTGCAACGACTTTGTTCGGTTCGTCGAAGCGCACCTGAACAAGATCAAGAAGATACAGCCGGCCAAAAAGTCTCGGGTAAGTGTGTACGCCGCTGAGGGGTGCCGTCCTTCCCGTGCCAAAGATCCTTGGCCACGATCGTGGTAAAGCCACCGTCGCCGCGATTTAAGCTGCTTACAGCGACGAATGTGTTGTGCTGCGTGTGTGCTGTTTGCTAACGAACGGATCCGGATTGCCAGTCAGTCATCATCAGTAGCCGACCCACGGACCACGGAAGCCGTTTGTGATCGTCTTCTCACATCGTTTGTAGTGTGCTCTAATATCAATGCAGGCAGTATCCCTGTCGATCGTTGTTGCTCCGTAACTAATGCGCTGTACCACGATGCTGCCCTTGTTACTGCTCTCGATAACTCGTTGATAACACACGTCGATCGGCCGCCAACGTAAAGTAACCGAGAAATTGTGCGTTGCTTTCAGGCTTAAATCTTTGTGTGTCCTCCATTCTAAACCGTGTTCGCGATTTAATGTTGCTGTCGTAAGCGAGTTCGATCGGTCGAAAACAGGACCCATATTATGTTCTCTCTACCAAAAAAGCTAGTTTCAGAATTAAGAGCCTTTTTTTTCCTTCTATGTTCATCTGAGAGAGCATTATTTAACACCCGCCGCAGCCGCAGCGCGTGAGTGACACGTTGCTACACAGAGACACACTTATCTTACAGGAAGGCCCACGCCAAACGCACCTCACCCGACGACGCCACAGTACCAGCATCCTGTCGAGGCCACCACCCAGCCAGGTGTGCGAAATATTCAATCTAACCGATTATCCCTGTCCACGTCTAGTCCCCCCCTTAGACCCCGGGATCCCCCCGTTTGTGTTGTTTCGAAAACAAAAGGAAGAGAGCATTATACTTTCGGTGGCAAGCAAAGGTTTAAGGGCCGTAGCACGATCTCTCCATTGTGGTGTTTTTTTGCCCTTTTTTTGGTTCATAAAAAGGAGATCACTTTTTTCGACAAAATCAGCACTATTCGGATGTTGTTCTTTCAAACTTTTGCCTTTGTTTAAGTTTCCAGTTTCATTGCATTATCCGTTTCTATTTTCATCTTTGCTTATCTTCATTCTTTTTTTTTGTTTTGGTTTTGGTTTTTGTTTCATGTTTGTGTTTTTCTACGGATTTTTGCGTTTATTTGTTACTTTCCGGATGATTTGCTTCATAACTTGAAACCTCGTTCAGTCGGAATTGGGACGTTTGGGTGTTGCTTTGCGCGTTTTTGTTTTACGCTTCCATGGGCGGTTATGGTGTCCCGTTCTCTTTCTCGACCCACAATTGCAACCCAAAAACTGGTTCCCCTGTTTAGTTTATAAACTCAATTCTTAACTTACGTGGCAGCTAATGTATTTTGTCTTTTCTTCTCTCCCTTCCATCTGGTCCGTGTTCCGTCGCGTACCCTTCGTTGAACAAATCTAACTCTTTGCGCTCCAACCACAGGTTACAGCACCGCAACCGTTCCGGGAACGGGTCTTCAGCAACCGCCTGCCGGAGAAATCGAGGTTCAGGTTAATGCCGTTTCTTACCCGTTGACTCGCTCTGTTCGTCGGCCCACAAGCGTGGCCGCAGCATTATGTTGGTGTTGGCTTGGTTATTGTTGCTTTGTGGTTATATTTGTTCTGTGTTTGGTTCCTGTGCTTCTGACTAGCAGACCTTCGTTGCTTCGTTTCGTTTCCCCATTAATCCTGCAATTCTTCTGTGTGCATCTCTTTGGTCTGCCGCGAGCTGTCATCGTCATACTATCGATTGCGGAGTGAAATTAAAAATCGGATTCAATTCTCCACACGACACGATGGAGACTCCAAACGAGCGTTTAGTATGGTGATGGCGATCGCGACTATTGCTTTAAGACGCTTAGACACCCCGTACCGTGTGAGGTGCTGGTGGCACATTTGGAAGCTGAGTGTATGCGTACCTGTTCGTTGCACATTCGCAGACGCGTGGTCTGTGAAGCTATGTTTTATGCCGTGTTTTGTTCCCACTTCCGCTTCCCTGGGCCCGTATACTTGGCTTATTGGCATTGCTTTATTTCTAAAACTCCAAATTTCTCTTCCAGCATGGTGGATGGGTTAAAATGTATTATAACGGCACTAGCAATGGTAACCACCACCATCATCACCACACTCCCGAACGCTTTTATTTCCCTAGCACTTTCGTCGGTAACAGGTTAGTGTATTTGGCCACGCGACCCGAGCCAACCCGCGGATCCTTGTCCCGTTCTCCACATCATCCGTTCCCTTCATTGCACACTTCAACTCAATCAGTCGTACGAAAATTAGCTGCATGCACGGCCTACTAGTAGCCAGTTGCTTTGTTGCTTCTTCTACCGTAACAGCGCTTCAGTGATGCCCTCCTCACTAACACCGTGTGTTTCTGTGTGTGCCGCCAATGCTTACTTGATCGGGGCTTTCCTTGGTAACACCACTCTCTTGCCTTTCTGCTAACGCCTCAGCATCCTGTCACGGACCGGTTCGAAGGTGCTGGACAAAAGTGGCAGTGCCATTCAGCAGGGTGGTCCGGGGGTTTCCACTGTGACCGCGGCCGGTCCAGGAACGCCCACCGGGCCTCCACTCACGGTCAGTTCAATCGGCGGCAAAACGACGGTCGACGGAATACCGCTGTCGACGCTCAACTCGGCCACCGAACAGGGACTCCCGGAGGATGCGGATGATTTCGGGGGCGAAAGCACCAAGCTGAAGGCGACCGCTACGTTGCAGGAAATTTTCGATGCCATGCGCCACCCGGAGCATGGCGTCGGGTGCCTGGGGCCGGCCCAGAGTATGCCGTCGTGCACGTTCGTGTCGTACGATGCGATCAACTGGCTCCAGAACCGGATCGAGGGCCCGTGCAATCCGCTGGAGATTCTGGAAGAAATGAGACGGTAAGATATGGCGGTCGCGAGTGCGCAATGGATAGTACCACCTTCAGTTCGTCATGACCCAAGTGTGCTCTCTCTCTCACGCTCTCAGTGGCCGGTTGATTTGTCACGCGTCCGGCGACTTTAACAAACCGGTCGTGCCCGGGTTCTGCCTGTACTACATCGCCAAGCAGTGCAAGGAGTCACCGGAGTACGTGCCGCCGCTCGGGGATTTGGCCGCGTTCGAGAACGAGTGGATGGAGGTGGAGATCCAGCATCCGGATCTGACGAAACCGATCCTGGCGCACGACCGCGGTGTGCCGGGCTTTCTGCGCGAGTCGATCGATCTCGACGAGGACGACACGCTGGTGGTCGATGGCTCGCTGTACAAGCAGACGCACCTCGAGATCGACATCGGCAACAAATCGGACCGCACCGAGTGGGGCCACGCACGGTACCACCAGCGGATGCTGCCGGGCCACGCGTACGAGATCGTCGTCCAGTGGATTACGGCTTCCGGTCCGATCGTGTACGATCTCATCTACGGCTGGTGCCGGAAGGCGCAACCGTGCGGCTTCCAGCTCGTCACCGTCCCGGCGGATCCGCTGGCGGAACCGTTCACCGAAAAGTCGGACCCCCTGCGCGGTCCGATCTTCATCCCGCTCGACACCGAGTGCCTGAAGCAGCACCGCAGCTTCCTGTTCGAGGAGTTCCACAAGGAAACGTGGCCCAAGCGGTTGCTGCTGTTCCAGGAGGAGATCGTCCGGCGGTTCGGCTTCATGCGCTGCACGGTCGAGACGAAGACGGGCTCGAACCAGGTATCGCTCGACTACCAGTACGTACACTGCAGCGGCAACATGTTCCTCCTGGTACCGAACCCGAACCTGGGCCTCCGATCGCGCCAACGGTTAGCATCCGGTGGGAGCAGCATGAAAAAGCCGATCAACTTCATCAACCGCTACTCGGCGTCCTACGAAGCACAGGTGGCGCCGGGCGCTGGCGGTAGTGGTGCGGCCCCCGCTGGCCACGAACCTTCCTACATCACGCGCCACGTCACCGGCAAGGGCAACACGAAGGACGACTGTGACGTGAGCCGACGGATCGGCTTCCTGTGGTCCTGGAACCACATGATACCGAACAAGAAGTGGAAGTCACTGGTGATCGCGCAGACCGACGATCTGTTCCAGCTGAAGATGCTGCGCGACTTCCGCGAGTTCTGCAGCAACACCGACCAGCGGCTGGTCAACTTCTGGGAGTCGTGCTGGGAGCTGAAGGAGAAGGCATCGATCGAACGTACCTGAAACGTCGCTATAGAACTGCCGTTACATTTGTTACCGTTTATTCGTCTTTTTATTGACACAAACTCGGCCACTGTTGGAAAGTGGGAGCGCGAAAACCAAATACACGCCACGCAAATATGTTTAAAAATCACCTTCACGTTCTTTTCCATTCTAACTAAAATCGTCCAGCGGACGGGACGCGTGGCACGGGGCTGTTGGCTACCCCCGGGTATTATTGCTTCATTTCGAATATTAATAAAGGAGGGCTTAAATCTCGAATCTCGTCTCTGAGCTGCCGTGTTGCAGAATTACGAGGGCTACACGCTTGTCACAGTGAGTTATTGCTTAGCTGTCTAAGGCGATCCGCGTTATTAGTTCGTGTTCCCGTTAAGTAGATAGACCTATCGCAAAAGCTCTCTAAATGTCCTACAGCGTCTCTTGCCACCTGAAGTCTACATTATGTTAAAAAAAGTTTCATAAACTTTGGCATATTTAAAGATCTGCTTCCGGTGCGATCACCCCACACTTCGCGATCGCTTCTAATCATTTACTCAGTGCCTCGTTAAATCATCCACCAGCACCGTGGGGCGGTTGGTCCACCGTTTTCCATCTACCGATTATCCGCTTCGGTATTGTTAGCACTCTCTACTCTCACTGGGTGACGCTTACCGAACGCTTAAAAGTCGAATACAAAACTAACATCTTATCAAAGAAATGATCGTCTCACTGTAGGCCTCAGTCGATTGGCGGCGGTGGTGGCGAGTCGAATGAGTCGCTGCTTGGGTCCATCTTGTTCCGGTTTGTACATTTTTGGTTATCTGCTCACCACACCTCGGCCTCGGAAAGCCCTTTAGGACCCCTCACATGGTCGTCTCGGAGTCGGGCGGCGTGTGATAGTTGAGATTGTACGCCGGTGGTCCACTGTTGAGGAACTGCATCGCCCGGACACTCTCCCGCGAAACCGATCGCCGACTGGGTAGTTGTGGTATCGCCATCGGATCGGTCGAGACGGCGGCTGCGATCACCTGGCCACTGGCGACGGCGGGTGCCGGCACCGTTAGGCTGGCGAACACATTCTCTACCACCGTCCCGGCGGCCAACGGCGGTGGTAGCCCTCCTCCCGGCGGGGACCCACTATAACCCCGGTTGGTGATTCCACCGGCGGGACCCCCGACACCGGGAGTCAGCCCGGCCCCGGCCGCCAGATGGTACGAGCTGAGGGGACGCGTTCCGTGAAAGTTGGAGTAGCTCGAGCGTACCGATGGCGGCCGGTTGGGGTTTCCGTTCGTGCCGTAGTCCTCGTTAAGCTCCGGGCTGTGGTTCGCCAGGTTTGCGTTCGAATGCTGGTAGACCGGGTTCGAGAGGCCACCGCCAACGCCACCGTAGAATCCCGTCGATGCTGCCGCGGTCGCTAATGCCTGTTGGGCGGCATGAGCTGACGCCCAGGACGTTTGCTGCTGGAGCAACGGTGATGACGAGTTCATGTTGTAGTAGATCGGGTCGATCGGGCTGGTTCCCTCGGGTGGCGGGAGCGTCGGGGGTGTGTGGATTGGATGGCGATGCGGTGGCAATGGCAGCGGCAGTTGCTGTTGCTGTAGCAGAAGTTGTTGTTGCAGCTGCTGCTGCTGTAGCTGCAGTTGCTGCTGTAGCTGGAGTGGTTGTTGCTGCTGTTGCTGTTGCTGCTGCTGCTGCTGTTGGTGGCCACTGAATGTGTTCAGGTTGTTGCTGGCAACGGTGTTGGCGTCAATCACACCGGAGCTAAAATTGTTAAACTGACCGAGGATGTAATCGTTGTTCAGGGACTTTAGGTTCGACTCGGTCAGGTCCGGGTTTTTGTTGTGCACGAACGGCGGGAACGTCTTCGTGAGAGTCATCGTGCCCGCGTCGTCCATCACCGTGCCGCCGGTGACTCCGCCGTGTCGATGGTGATGAAGGTGGTGGTGGTGGTGCGGTTGAGTCTGCTGCTGCTGCTGCTGTTGTTGCTGGTTGAGTAGCTTTGTGACTGGATTCTGGTGCATCATTTTGCGCCGGGAAGCCCGCGTGCTGCTCCGATGGCGGTGATGGTGGCCGCCACTGCCTGTGGCCGCAGCGCCAGCCGCTGCGAGAGATGCTGCAGCGGCGGCCGCTGCCGCCACCCGGCGGCTACTCTGCCGGATGCTGCTGCCGGCCGTGGCACCCCGTTGCATCACCGATCGGCGCTTGACACGCCGCGGAGTCATCGGTTTCGGGCTCAGCGACGATGGCACCCCGAGCCCGGTGCCGCCCGTAATCAGCTCGTCATCGTCGTACCCGCTGTTCGGGTGCGCCCCACGGATCGTGTCCACCGGGCGGCTGAACTCGACCGAGTAGAGCGACTGGCGGTGCTTGGCGCCCTTCTTGCTACTTCGGCCGGCTGCACACAGCCACACAACACAAACGGTGCCGTGAATCGAAACCAAAAAAACGAAGAAGACGAAGAAAAAACGGAAAAGAAAAGCCAACAACAACCACCGTCCGTGATGAAGTCCGTGAAAAGGATCGAAACGCAGGTGATCGGTGTATTGGACAGAAGACAGAAAAAAAACATCAAAAACAAGAACCGAGCGCCGAACCGCGAACAGGTCGAAAGAGAAGAGAAAGAAAAAAAGGGAAAAGAAAAGTAATGAAACAAACGAAAATTAGTAAAACATATTTGCACGAGACACGGGAAGTTGAAGAGGAGAAAAAACCGATAAAAGGATTTGGAAAAAGTATAATGGATCCTGGGGGGGAAAGAATCAGCAATAGAGAAGAAGCGCGAGAGAAAGGGATCTTGCGCGAAGATCATGCGATTAAAGGGTATCTGAGCACTGAAGAGCAAAGTAGTAGTTAGGTTAACAGGGCTTTCGTTACTGTTTGGTGCTAGTCTCCCGCCGATGCGGCACGAAAGAAGGGTCAGTGAAGCGCAAAAGTTTCAACTGCTGCGCGTTATCAACCCTATCGCAGTCGTTACTGTAAGGACGCCAAATTTACTCTACAAGTACTATCGACTGTGTCTAAATACGAAAACAATACTAAAATAAAATGCACAAGGCTACAACTTTCCTTTCTTCCAACCTTCCAACCTTGGATCAAGGATAAACGGCCTCTGATATTGAAAAAGGAATGAAACTGAAGAATCACAATAAAAATTCCTCCTTCTGCTGCAGAGGACCCTGAAGGAACACTCTAAAATTAGAACCACTTTTGATCACGCCAAGGGAAACCAAATAAACCTGCGCTCATTTCGAATGCAGTGCCTGGCATTATCGCATTATGATTTCATTATTCTCTATCGATCGACCCACCCGCCGTGTGTCCTTCAACGGCCTGTGACGTAACTTGAAATGCACGTGCAGGATGAAAGTATAAAAGACCCGCGCTGCAACGTGCGTGCGTGAGACCCCCGTGAACAGTGGAAACTGGAAACGGACACAGTGAGGTACCTTCACGTCCACGTTTCGCTCGGTCGCAATCTACCGCGAGACTAGCACTTACCCGGAGCAGGGCTCTCCGTGGGTTGATTTTGGTTGGAATGCATGATTTAGTAGAGGAGGGTCCCCGCCGGTCACTGCGTGGGACACACAGGACATGATTGGAAGTAATAAATGGTTGTCGAAATAGATACGTCATTTGTTACAGTTGGGACCGGAACAGCAGTTGGCGGGTGGGAATTGTTACGGGAAGGACACGGCGACTTAAAGCTTACGTGTTACGAGCCGGAAAAAGGCCCACGGCCGCGGAACCAACCGTCTAGGATACTTTGCTAAAGGATAAAGGTAAGAAATGTAAGCAGATCAAAGAAGCACCACAAACACAATAAAACGGACCCTTAAAACGGGGTAATGAAGCACCGCAGACCGAGTTTAGGGCCCCCAATAACGTTGTCCACTAAATAACGTGCATATAAATGGGTCGTGAGAAAGCCGTGTTAGAGAGGATCGCGAAATGAAGTGGTATGTGTCCCGTGTGATGAATGTAGAATACGTTTAACCTCATTGAGACCCACCAACACGACCAGCAGATCTACTACCTTCTATCTACAATAATCTGCCAGCCAAAGCTAAAAACACACGCCGCAGGATAATCGAACATAAATAGGACACTACTGAAAGATAATACTACAAAAGTGACCCCAAATAGCGTTGGGGCTATTCGGGTTTGAAGACATAATTGCCACGCCCTCCTTCAAGGTCCTCCCGCCGAAAGCCAAACCCAGAGTGGCCGTCACAGATTCGATTCTAGATTCGTTATTTATTGTTATACGCTTCGTTTCGCCCTCAAATTCGCGGGGCGTGAAACGGTTGCCCATCCCCGACATACACCGTCGAAAGTCTTGTCTAGTGTTGTTTTGCTAACATAAATAAAATGATATCATTGACAGAAACTCGGATGTTAATGCTAAAGAATCTCAACCGTATTTACCATATTCGGTTTTTAGTGAATCACATTCCCCGTGTGCAGAACGGGGAAAGCTGGACAGAAGGATCTTCAATCCCTGAAAATTCGAAACCCCAGGGGAGGATGATCGCGACCGTCCACAGTAAACTCAAACAACAAAAATCAACCTTCTAACCACACTCTACTCTGCGCGAAAGGGTTTCCTTTTAACCTACACTAAATCCGCTGTTCCCGTCTACTGGTGGCAAGAATTTCCTGGAACTCCACTCGAATTCGATAGCTTAGGAAGAAGAACTACGGACGATGTAACAGTACGGGAGAGGGTATCACTCACTATTCTACGACGCACGGATCAATTAACTCCACAACTACATAACACAGTCGAACGTAACGAACGCTTCGTTTGAGAACAAGATTGGCGTAACCATATACGGTAGTGGGTCGAACTACGAACGATCGATAAAGGGAGAAAAGGACGCGCACGATCGCACGATTCTACTAACGCTTTCTTACAACTAACCTAGCCCGTCTACCAAACACCGGTCCGTTCTCGTCAACGCCAAAACAAAGCTCGCTTCTATGAATTAGTCTGTTTTAAAGTTTTTGCTATTTTCCTATTTTCCTACTACGTCACGCTTCCTCGGCTGCTTATTCGTTTCGTTATATGTACGTAAGGTAAAGATTGTGTAATAAATCGCATACACGCCACGAACAGAAACGGGCTCGTTGTAGTTTGGTTGTAAAGTGTAACGCAATATAGCAAGGAACATTGGCCAGCATCCTCTCTACGCCTACGGAGACGATAACACATTAGATTAAACGTTTGGGACACAGCAAAACTTATCCATCGTCAATGGACTTCTCAATAATGAATTTAAATTAAATTTTACTCCATCTCTTCCTGTACGCCAAGTGTTGCTGTGTCCACGTTACTTTAGAAAACAGAAAAGAATCGCTCGAAAGTCAGTCCCAAAAAAATGATGCCTTTCCAGCACCGCCTATCTTTATGACCGCCACAGTACAGTTGAAGTATTGCCACTGTCACTGATGAGTCTTCTAAACCATCATTCTATAGGAAAGATGACGGCCTCGGCAGTCGTTAGTCTGATCGAAATCGATCCTACCCCCTGAAACGCGGGGACACAGTCCATAAAAATCGCCTCGCCCTCGCCCACTTCCGGACTGGATACTGCACTCCCATTGTTCTCCACTCCGATCGCTCCTCAGCAATGGTCAGCATACCCGAATCGGGAACTCTGCTCGGCTCGTACTCGACCGCCCCAAACCTACGTCCAGTCAATTCCATCTCATTCACTTTTCTTCGCGCACCGAAAAAAGGATGAAACGGATCCGCGGGATTCGCGCCCTCCCCCCTTCCGGGGCCTGGGAAAAGGGACAACTGGCCCCCAGTCGATGAACTGGTTTGAAATTGGATAGCATAAATTGTTGCGACAACGACATTCTCACGCGCACGCAGAACTTCTTCACGGAAGAAATGTGTTCCGCGTGACCCACAGCGCCGTGGTTCTTCGTCGAGCTTCCCGGCTTTCCTATTTCTTCCGCGATGGGCCCCCCAATCCATTGTGCGCGAAGAACACAATAAAAGCCGCGTTTTCGGGCCCTTTGAGCTAGCATCAGAACGCCAACGGGGAATTAAGTGGTGAAGCCTGGCCCCCTTCCGCGAGTGACGCCATAATTCCGGTCTATTCCCGCCCCAGAGAGCGTGGTGGTGCGTCAGCACGATGGGCACGATTCGGTACAGAGGAACAGGGGACCTTCACGCGCCAAGACTTCCTGGCGCCACCGGGGCCGGCGGTGGTTTGATGGCCTAGTTCCCCGGGTGCTCCAGGATGACGTAGTCCGGGTAGACACCGTTGTTGCTGCAGAACGATCGTGGCCGCTGCTGCTGCTGGGGGTGGTGGTGCTGGTGATGCTGGTGGTGATGGGCTCGGTTCGACGACGGTGGCCGCCGGCTCCGGTACGCCAGCCGATCCTGCGACTTGGCCCGGTGCATCACCTGGGGTTGATAGTTGTTGTTGTCGGCCGGTGACGTAGGCGTGGCTGCGGCATAGAACCCGACGGATGGTCTTCCTCCGGCCGGTCCCATCTCGCGGATCTGATCGCACTGGGTCGCCGTGTTCGGCAGCCTCCCGTTACTGCCCGCTCGTCCGACCGGGAAATTCCCCCCGGTGTTATTGTTGTTGTTTTGATGGGCACCGCCGCCGTGATGGTGGTGATGGTTGTTGTTGTTGACACTGTTGGCCACACTAGTAGTACCGTTGAAACCCGGCGTGGCCGAGGCCCCCGCCGCTGGCCCGTGCCCATTGTGGCGGCGGGCGATTCGGTTCAAGTTGGGCGATCGCGTCAGGTACGCATTGGTGGAGGCCGAAGACGTTCCGGGTGAGGCCGCTGCCTCGTGAAGCACCCCCGAGCCGGAGCGCTGAAAGTGCTGAGGTAGTGGCGGTACCGGTGGTGTCGAGTGCACCACCGACGGTGGACCCGGAGACCCGCGGCCTCCCGAGCCACCGACCAGTGAGTTGCGCTTCTGAGCCAGCTGCTGCGCCGACCCACTACGCCGTCCGCCGTCTGCTCCACCGTCCTCTCGGTAGCCCCTGGCCACCGGTGGGCCACCTCCTCCGGGAACTACGCTGTGGAAGGGATTGCTGATACCGAAGTTGGTACTGCGGGGCTGATACGAGGAGGCACTGCGCGGGATGAAGAATGTGTCGTCTTCCGGATCCGGGAGTCCTCCGCGCTGCCCGGACACTAGGTCGGCGTAGCGTAAGATGCTGACGCTGCTACTGTTGCTGGTCTTGCGCAGCGGTCCACCGGCGCAGCCACCGCCGGATGACGCTTTGGTGAAGCTCGCATTCCGGCTCAGGCCCCGGGCGGGCACCATCGGTGGTGGCGGAGACGATTCCGAGCTGTCCTGGTGCTGCAACAGCACCACCCGTGAGCCGCCACTGTTCAGACTGTTGTGGCTGCCGGACCTGAGGCCGGGCCGGGCGGCCGAGACCGGGCCGGGCTGCTGATGGTGGTGGCTGACACTCTGCGGGCTGCTGTTGAGGTTCGTGAACGTGGATGACGGTGAGGATGAGGATGACAGGAGTGTGTTAGTTGTGTTCGAGGGTGAGTGGTTGCTAGTGGCGGTCGTGTGGGTGGTGCGCCCCCCGATCGGTGGTGGACCGTGCCCGTTAAGCTTTGCGAGAAACACCGCGCCACCGACACCCCGAGGGCCTCCGTTGTTAGAGGGATTCGTCGTCGTCGTCGCCGCCGGCGACAAGTGCGCCGCCAGCGGTGGTGGTGACTGGATGGGGTGGTGGTCAGTGAGGTGAGTTTGGCGATCGACCGCACCACCACCACCGTCGGCGGCGGCCATCAGCAGCAGCTTGGCGCTACTGGACGCCGGCTTCAACTGGGTCGAGTTGCCACTGTTGGTGGTCGGTAAACTACTATAGCTCACGTACATGGGATGCACGGCCGTGTGCTGCGGACTCTTCGCATCGCCGCCCATAAAGTCGACTGCGAAATAGACGGACGGTGGAGGGTAGAGTAAAGCGCACAGAATAGAAAGAGAGAGAGAGAGATAGAAAGACAGGAGGAATGAAGGACAAACACACAACACGTGGAAAAACGAATGGGAACGATCAAGGAACAAACAGCGAACAAATGAAATCGAAATGGAAACAAGGCAGACGAGGTGAAGAAATGAACAAAAAACAACGGACAACACAAGCAACATAAAATTAAGAAGAGAGGACACAATTAAAGATAAAAAATTGGAAGAATTAAAGAAAGCAAGAAATGAACAAAGAGAGAAGAAAAGAAAAGAGAGAAAGAAACGGGAAAAGATTTATTCGGGTTCTCTGTGTTGGGCGGTGTTCTGGCAAAAAGAGTTGGTGTATTTGTGATGGTTTTGGGCATTCAATTAAAGTGTCCGTCCTGGGGGCACTGGAGGGACAACACTGGGCAGGATCAATTGTGGCATTGAACGCACCACATTTGGTGCCAGGAAGATGAGAGATGAGATGAGAGTCCTTCCGTGTGTATGTGTTTGTGACTTGTAATGAGAATGTGACAGACTTTGTGAGTCATGTGTGGTCAGTTTGTCGTTTGCATGAACACCTTTCGCATGCTACAGGGCTTTCCTTTCCGCGAGAACAGCCACAGGACAAAGGCGTCAAATGGGTCAAATGGACCCAATGAAAACGGAAAACTTTAATTTAATAATTCAAATCAGGACCTGCAATGCGTAATTGATGATGCTCATAAAACAGAAACATGTCACAATGATGCTTGGCGAGCAGCAATAGCATAGGCCCCGAATGTTCTACCGTATTTTTGCGTCAGTTCTTCTGATAAACCTCGTGAGCTGTGCCTCGAATACCAAGGTTCCAGGCTCAGCCAAAGGAGTCACGAGTTGGGTGTGGTGTGTGTTTGTGAAGTTATAGAATCGTTTACACGGTTCCTGGTGCTCGCATTATTTACATGCTAGTCACTGTCGATGTTAGAACGTAATAAAATAAACACACTCCCCAGGGCACTTATAACGCCGTATAATACATCGATCAATCGTACATTTGGAGGCCGTTATTAAACTCGAGGGAGCAGGTGTTGACTGATAAACCCATCAATTGGATTATTATTTTTCTCGCAGAAGCCCATCGTGCTTCCCACGGTGTTTTTGTACATTCGAGGGGCTAATATACAACATTAGAATAACCGAATGAACATTAAGATGTTTTTGATAAAAGCTTGATTTTTTAAACTATTCACAAAGTATAGATGTTGTATTTTTGTTACAAACTTTATTTTATTTACATTGTAACGACTCAAAATTGTTTGAATGACCTAAGAAAATTTTTTCGTATGACGAATGTTCAGATAAATAAAAAAAATATTAAAGATTGAGCTTACACATAACGTTATGGTGGATTGCATTATGCTTAGCAGAATAATTACAACAAGCTATTGTTTGCTAGCAAAGCATTGTAAAGGAATGAAGTCAACCGATGTATCGCCCATTAAAACGTTACACCGACCACGGGACCATCGGGAAATGGGCGAAACAATCGATCGATCGTATCCTCGATTTGGCGCAAATCAAATAGCAAACTGAACCATTCGACGAATAATGCAAAATGAACCGCAACAAGCGTTACATTTTCTGATGGGGAAATTTGCCACTTGAACTGAGCTTTCAAATGAGGACCATAAGCAATTTTCCTGGATAAACATTTCGGTACTAGAGCGTGGATGCTTCAACATAACTCGGCCCAGCCCAACCAGTATTTTGATCGTTTGAATACCATATAGCTGAGATAAATTGAACCAAAGTAATGTTCACACGTTTTCGTCTTTCGATTCAATAAAATATTCTCTCAGACAAAACAGTTATGAATATTGCTTCAAACAAACAGCTATGAGAACCACCTCCATCAGTAGTGTTGCAATAGAACTGACATATAACCGAGAATGGAATTGGTCCAGCCCTTACCCAATAACAGTACGCGCACACACGTCTTTCTCGCGCCGCGTCTTCACTCACATCTTCCGCGGGAACCCGACCTGAATTGTTTCGGTTCGCTGTGTGCATGAAACATTCACGCCATACATTGTTCGTGGTCCCGTACCCCAGATGGACCTTACTCGAGCCCGTTACACACGGAACGGTCTTCCGGGCTTCTTCTCCTACACGGCGAAGCCTCTCCACACGTTGGCCCACCGCGGACCGGTTGAGCGCGCGCGGCCTTCAATTATTAATCGTTATTGGCGTCGACTCCGGCGGCCTCATGCGCTGGAGCGGCCCTGCCCGGATTTGATCAATTTTTTGGCTCGAAATTGATTTTCAACACAAACACACGGCAAAAGACACCGAGCAACGCGTGCAGTGGCGGCCGGGGATTTACAGAAGGATCTAGCGCGGGCGCCCAGAAAACAGTTCTTAGCCGGGCGATTGTCTGGCGAAACGAAGTCGCGCACCCATTTATTGGAGGCCAATCGAGGAACCAAGAATGCAAATCATTCACTTTAATCTTCCCCATGCTACCGGAGGCTTCCGGGAAGAAAGGCCCCAGCGTCCCAACGTCCTGGTCGGGAGAGGAAGATTTTCTAGGATGAAGGTCCCTTACGTGGCCCATCTTCTGTCTTGTTGATCCCATTTAGGTTCTTTGCCTTACTTTTGGTGTTGTTCCGTGCCTTTCCGGTAGCCACTCAAGCGTGGCTTCGACACAAAGAACTTTTAACCGCGGGCAGCAACCAAGTGTTGTGTTACTTCTTGCTGTAAGCACCCCATAAAAGCACGCATGACACGCCGGGCGATGGGCCACGCCGCTTCTGGTGGGTAGCCTCATAAGCCGCTCGATCGATACACCACCAATTTTGACCTATAGTACCATGCAAAGGGCGCCCCAGACCCAGGAAGTCCCGTAAATCCTGAATTGCTCCGGGGAACCCATGTGCGCCCATCACTCAGCAGTCTTTGGGAGAATCAATTGCGTTAAACCGATTGGCTTATCTCGGGGGCCGGCGGGCCAACGCATGAATTACGTACCGCACAACATAATCTTTCTGAAGGATCTCGGATCTTCTCGCATTTTGACACACATCTGTAACGGCGAAGGCCGCCAAGTACTCCGGAAGAACAAACATCAACTCACTACTCATCGGGATCACCGACCCGGTTGAGGTCGTTGGAATATGCTTGCGGTCCACTCGACCCCTGCTCGACCGAAAACTGTCAAGTAAACCCCACTAAAAGGCCGGCAAGATTCGGACTTCCAGAATCCCTAAACTGAAGCCCGCCTTTCGTCTCTGTCGCCGACAACAAAACTCTACCACTGCTGGCACTATCCCAATTCGTGTCAACTTTGGTCGCCGCCATCGGAGGAAGTATGGCAAACAAAAGTAAAAACAAGTGGGACACAAAAACTTGACGCCATACCGACACAGACAGGGCCGCCACGCGTTCGGCCAGGCGCCGCTTGGCAATCTCTCCCGGTCTGCTACGTGCTATTTTTCGCCAAACGTCACGTTCTTCGGCCACTTCGACCCTCTCCGATGCGGAAACATAAACACACACTCGGCCACCGGCCACCGGCCGGGAGGGGGGCGGTCGAGGAGGACAGCACGCAAAATATGTACGATTCCCCCCCCGGTTTCGACGGTGACCCCAGGAATGGAGGCACACAACACAAACAATGTTGAGCGATCCGGTCCGCAAGTACTTGGGGTAGCGAATTATGCGCCGCGGACGAGGGGATTTAGGCCACCAATTAGTTTACGTATGATAAGCCTGTATCGGTGGGTCGGTTCGGGAAAGTTCGCTAAAGAGGTTCCCGCCCGAAAACAGCGGGTTTCCCACACTTCGTGGAATCGTGCATTAAAGGTAACGCCGGGAACTGGGGAACGTCGTGTCGAAATTGTGCTGGAGATTTTTTTTAATCTCTACACCAACGGGACAGCCAGGGTGGCGCTGGGGCGAGTGTCAAGGGATGGACATAGCAACACTTTACATGATTTTTGTTGCCGTTAATATAACTCAGGTGGGTCGATAAGGCGGAAGACGCGGTCTAACAATGACAGTGGAACAATGTGAAAATATGGCAAACTTCAACACGCTGAAGTGTTTTATAAATTTTATCAGTCCATACGTTTTCTACGTTTTTTTCCATACGTTAAAAATTAGTCCATACATTTTTTGTAAACTTCTCGTTCTCATTAATATTGTTATAGCCTCCGTCGCCTTGATCTTAACCTCGATCGCATGGAGGTTGATCCGAAACCATAATCTAGTTTTAAACGAAAGGGGATAACTTTAAATCGAAGTGGAATTCAGTGTTTTGCATAACACGGGAACAAATCACCGTATAACTACGCGGCAAGGTCAGCGATCATAGGAAGACCAAAAAGCGGTTAAAGTTAGCCAAATATGCGTTTCCTGACGCTGTGGACCAATGGACAAAAAGGCAACAATTTTATAAATGGAAGCTCGAGCAATCTACAAGTTTACCTACCAAAACTGGTACTACAATATTTTTTTGAAAAGCACGTGCCAGACGTGCACTTCTGGCCTGATTCAGCCACATAAGTAGCATGTATGAAATGGCATTTGAAAGGATTATTGCGTAAAATTCTAGAAATTGATTGTCAGCAAGTTAAATAAAAGTTCCAAGATATGAATGTACTGCCAAGCCCCTTTCTAGATAACTCCAACTGAATTTCCGCTGAATGTTTGCTGTGAATTTTTTTTACCAAAATTTTGCTGTGTCCGTTCCTTACTTCCTGACACGCGTGTCATCGCACAAGCAGATGGAATCGAGTGACGGTGCCAAAAAGCGTCACTTCATTTCGATTTCAGCTCGTAAACACTAGACTGGAACTAAATTCTCACCGGGCAGGCGCAAGGCGCACTGTACCGTAGAGGCTAAAACAGTCCCGAGCCGACGCATTCCTAGAGCTGCCTGGCCCCGGGGGCTCCCGGCCTTGGTTGGGTGCATAGTTGCAGTGCGATCGCTGACCTCAAACCGACCTACGATGCAGCCAGCAGGCGCGAGGAGACGAGAAAGACGGCAACATCCCAGGCATCCGAGCTATTTCCTGCCCTGGCTCGACGGACGGTGCGAGGCCCTACGCGTCGTACGGAACCGGCCTCGCCTGTCGAAGTCTGAGAAAGTGTGATATCGAAAAATTTAATCTACATTTATGATGCTGCATCGTTGCGTATGCCCGGCCCGGTGTTGCCGTCGTCGTCGTCGCCGTCGCTGTCATCGTCGATGGCCTTCTGCCAACTGGCCAGCGATGCATGCGAAAGCCTGCGAAAGCCTTCTCAGTAACCGGGGCTCGCTGGCTGTGTGCGCTGCAAATAGATTCGGTGTGGCGGTCACGATGCACAGCAGTTTGTTCCCGGTTGGCACTTGTTTTTAAGCCGGGAACTGCTTTTCGGAACGACAACAAACTTATAGTAGAATTGTACGCAACTAACTTAATAGAAAAGGACTAACACCTACAGTAAAATATCTTATTTGAATAAAGATCGCTAAGCTCTTGCTAACCAGACTACGAACATTACATTTTTACGCGAATAGTTATCAAAGTACGAAGAGTTTGCTAAAATTCCATCCGTGTTGAGTCGACATTTTATCGACCGAAAGATTGGCCACCGCCGTTGGGCTCGTTCACGTGCAACAACAACCATAAACCGGGGCGAGACGGTCCTGGTTCATAAATTCGGTTCCCAACGCAGATCTAGCAGCTTTTCCCGCAATTAAAATGGAAGCTCTCCCAGCTGGGCACCGGGCTAGACCGGGAGGCGCACGAATAAATCTCACGCGGCACTCACGAAGCCGCCCGGAAGAGAGATGCACCACCGGCGTGGCGGCGCCAGCGGGCTGCAGTTTGATGCAGCTCGCACGCGTGAAACAATGGTACACAACAAACGGGCTTCGGAGCTTCCCTCAACGGCCAAGGTTCGGTGTGTATGCGCCTGCGAGAATCATTTTCGTTCGCTCCCGCCAACCGAGGGCACATTTCGCGGCAAGATCTCTGACTCACGTACCGTGACACGCGCCACGCTACGCTAAGGTTGCTGCTGTAATTTATTTCCTACTTCCCGTTACCGGCCGCGAATCCGCCCATTGTTCCGTCGGCCGGTCGGTCCGGGAGTGTTACGATGGTCAGCTACGCGAGAACGTTCAATGTCCAGTCGGGTCGAGGGGAGAACTGGTGTCAAGTAATGAAACCTTCATCGTCGCAGTGCTCGCCGTTGATACAGAAGACAAAGGCAATCAGCGTTTCTTGACTGCAGTTCTCGCGAACTCGACCCCAAGTCGGGACCGCTGGGGTCAATGATTCACTTCACCAAGCATTACACCTTCGATCAGGAAGATCATCGTGTTTTTATGCCCTAAATTGCTAAAGTAAGTTAAAATAATCTTTTTGTTATTATTTGTTATTATCGTCGGCCACGTAGCCGGACGGTGATCTACGGACGACCAAGACTTAAGAATCCTTTTACGGCAACACTAAGGAAACGCAACTGATCCCATGTCACCGGCCTGCATGGAATGGCTAAGTACAGCCGCAAAAGTTAATCTACTGACCCCCAGGAGAAGCTTACTCTACTCCACTACTCACTACTGACTTCTACCATCTAAGATTATGCCCTACTTTTAGCTCTAGAGCCCAAATCACCTGAGATAAACCGCTAGCAAAACCCCCCCGGGGGGCATAATTGATTTAGTCGAAAAGCAGGCGTGGAAAGGGCACCAGGGACTCGAGTCAACCCGGGTCCAACCCGGGCACCGGGATTAGGATTGCTGGGGCCTCCCGCCCCAGCAATGGGAGATGAGAAATTATTTTCCAAACTGATTACGATTAGAACATCGAGGGCATGCCGCGCTCTCCAGGAGCAGGCTCGGGTAAGTCGGTTCCTCGGTTAGTGATGGGTGATTATGATACGGTCACGGACTACGGCGAGACCTCGGCGCGTCGTTTGG
Source organism: Anopheles bellator (assembly GCF_943735745.2). Lineage (NCBI taxonomy): Eukaryota > Metazoa > Arthropoda > Insecta > Diptera > Culicidae > Anopheles > Anopheles bellator. The sequence goes on along the minus strand of NC_071285.1, from coordinate 44,056,103 downwards.
TGTGTTAGAGTACGAGTGATGATGAAAGTGATTGGTTAAACGACTGTGGTTAGAGAGGGGAACCAGAGATTCTCGTGGACTAGAGGAGTAAGACACCGAGAAGCCGAGAAGAGGCTAAGCAAAAAACTAGGAGCATTGAGTTACCCTTTGCTTAATCTGATAAGCATTCGGCAAACGGAAGCGTTGGCATGATTAGGGTAGGGTAGAACAAAAGGCGACAGGAGTCGAGATGGAGAGGGTAGAGACATGGGAATGTTTCCAGCGGGCAGTACTTACAGCTATCGTCCTCATCCAGAAACGTGTGGCCCAAGCAGATGGCACTGAATATTCCAAAAACCTGCGAAAGAACCGTCAAAAACCGTCAGATGTGGGTCCGTCACACGCCGTGTCTTCGCGGACTTACCGCCAGCGCCGCGTGAACGCCCGAGTGTACCACTTCCACGATGTGATACTCCAGCAGACAGCCTTCGACCTTCTCGGGCCGCACCGGTCGATACGGGTCCTCGGAGGTGACGTTGGTCGGGTACGTCGGTCGGCAACCGTAGCCGTTCTCCTCGAACCACGACACACTGCCCGTCCCCAGGTTCAGTAAATCGCTATCCTGCAAGAAAAAGGGCCGGTGGTGACTTGACGGATCTGGTCTTATAGCACTACAGAGAGAGAGCGAGCGAGAGCAAAGTTTGCGGATATTTTGAAGAAGCCAGCCCGCCAAAAAACGGGACCACAGCCCCATACCAAAAGACAGCTCATTTTTCAGATTCATTACAACGCAACAACACTGCAGAAGGTTGACGTTTTGCGCCACCGACAGACACTACGACTCTAGACCTTCTCTCTGGTCGCCGAAAACGTTTCGATTGACTATGGCGTTAGAACCCAAATGGGGAGCTTTACAGGTGTTCGGAGTGAGTAAAGGATTGCCCCAATTGACCTGCGATTCGAGCAAAAGGAATTTGACAAAAGCACAAGTCTTTCAGTCAGCCGATTGAGCGGAATTGCGCAGCTTGGGACTTTTGAAGCCTTTTTTAAGAACCGAAAGATAAGCATAAGTCGCCGGTAAACTTTCCAATATCCAAAATAGAGCCAATTTAGAGTTAGTTATTTATCTAATAAATAACAACGTATTAGTTAGTTTGAGAAAACTAACATATTTTAGAAATAAAATATTTTTGAGCCATTTTGGTTGAAATAACCATTAGGTTCAAAAAGCTCTAAATATTTTAGCAGTAAAACAAATAATCAGAACTTCCAAGCCAAAAAATAGCTTCGTAAAATAGGTAAACAGTTGCGACAATGATTTTTCTTATTATAAAAATTTCCTTGAAGTGTTTTACGAAGCGGCATGGCTCAAAAGCGACAATGGCAAAATTTTTAGAGATATCATATGTGTTGAATATGGTCCGTATCTAATTTTTCTAGTTCGTCCAAAGAAGTCCAAAAACGGCCGCAACTATGGATCACTTTATTCAACAAATTAAACACAGATAAGTATCAAATAAAGGGAAGTGAAAGATCCAAAACCAAAACCCAAACCGAAGGCCACATTGAACAGTGTCCCCAAATTCTCTTTTTATCTAATCTAACTAATAAACTTCAAAACTTATAGAGTTACTGTATGTAATCTGGCCCGGACGATCATTCACCGTAAACGAAAAGTAATTAAAGTGATCCCAAATAAACAGAGTCGTAAAACCTACCCACGTACATTTGAAAATACCGCCACGGTGACGCACAAATCGAAGCGGAAAATAAAATCTGCTATAAATGGCAACTAAAAGATTCATTCTCCCACGCGCCTTCTGGGCGTAAAACCGGCAACACTTCGGCGATCCGACAACACTCCCCAGACATACCGTCGTCCGGGGTCCGGGAGAAACTTTATCGCAAACGCCGCTGGCGCGCGTCTGCATCGATGAAAAAGGACCTTCAAACGACCGTCGTGCCGGTGTGGGGATTGGCGCGCAAACATCCTTCGCTGGCCGGGGCACTCCTTGCAGACGGCGCGCTACGTCTGTGACGTAACGTTTTATGACCGAGCGCAACCGACCGACCCGACCGGCCGTTAACCGAGCAGCTGAGCCACCGTCACCGGATTTGGCACTGGCAAGGAAGAAGGACACGGGGACGGAAGGTCGGTCGGTCGGTTTCGACGTCCAAGGCGGGCGGGACCAGAGTCTGAACCGAGTCGGAATCGGTCCACTGGGAGTTATGATGGCTGTGCGCCCTGCTGCTGACATTGCTTTCGCCTTTGGCCGAACACCACCCAACCCAGTCTGCAAACGCCGACGACCTCACGGACCGGGTCAAGGTCGATCCGGAATTCCGCAACGCAGCTCTCTCAGTGGGCTACTCTCTCTCTCTCTCTCTCTCCCGAGCTGTGCCATTATTTTCCAACGTCATGCAGACATGCGACAAACCGGGCACCAGCACCGGTTGTTCCGTTCACCGTTAATGGAATCCGAGGTGAAACATTTTTTTGGCGCTATGCTTCGAATAAGCCCCATTACGGTACGACCTCTGCGGACGCCCATCGACCAGCGGTGGCCTCCTCCCAGGTCCCAGCCGCGCTCTGATGTTGGTCTGATGATTTTGAATCAGAGAAGCGCCCCGGTAAATTCCAATTACGGTCGCCAGAGTTGCATAGCGGTGCCAAAAGAAATCCACGACATTGCGCTGATTGTGCATCGACATGCAACCCACCTGGGGGTCTCCCCCCGGGTGTGCCATCCTCGGGGTTCAATTCTGCATTTAGTTTTGGTGAAAAAAATTCAGGACGCCTGCAAAAGAAGGTTCGAAGGAAGAGATCTGCTGGCGGAGTGCTATTGTAGCACGTTGCACATATTTTTCGGCCAGTAATGAAAAGTAGTTGCCGGCCAGGTTAGGTGCTACACACCGGCGGGCGCAGCTCGTCTTGGTTGGCATGGATCCAAGAAAGTTTTGCACTTTGACTTGACTCTCTCTGCCACGTGGCAACCACAACAACACAGCTCTCGCCGTCCAAAGTGACCTCGGTCACCGCACCTACCTGTCACCAACCTGCGACGTTGGCGAGAAGGCTAACGAACCGATCTCTTGCCTCCGTATGGTAGTGGCCAAAGTTTCCCAAGCCGAGCCACGGTAGACCCCCTGTCTAGACAAGATATTACGCAAGAGATGAGGGCCTCGCCGCCGTGCTGCGATAGAGCGTTTATCGGCTAATGAGATTAGTATACTGACTTGCCATTAGCATTCGTCCCGTCTGGTGGTGGGTCGCGTGGGTCGGTAGAGTGTGCCGTGAGGAGCGGAAAAAATGTCCCAAACCGAACGGGAACCGGGCGCAGTTCCAATAAACTTCGTCCAGCCGAAATCCCATTCCGGGAGAGGAAGTCGTACACACTGGTGACGTACTTTCCATTTCCGATCACACTTGAGCGCGTGCGAAAGCTGCTGAGGAGACTCGCTTCTTAGCCGTTGCGCTAATGGGAAGGGTTTCTAATTATAAAGCTTCGAAGGAAACCATCGGGTGGTATCAAGAAGACCCTCACTTCCAACTTTGATTAAATCCTTCCTTCTGCTATTTACTATCCCAGCGACGTAGAGGCGAAGAATTACCACTATAATCCTTGGAATGGATGGCGACAGGTTTTCTTTAGTGAACAAACTTCTAGCAATTCCCAACTTGGCTGGCAACTCAATTTATCCGCAAAATATTTTCCACATTCTCAAACTGTACATGGACTTGTACTTACCCTATCTAAGATTCCTACGTTTAGGTAAAAGCATATTAGGAAGATGTTCCATCCTAACCACAGCAGACTCCACAGTGAATACTGAAATAGACGAGACACGAAAATAGTTACACATTAATATTAGGAACAAAAGCGAAACGGTATATAGAATCTGGAGCAGTAGTACTGCAACCCATCAACAGATGGCGTACCAAGCCTGAACTAAAATTCGACTGAATTCGGCTAAAACTCGAGATAAAACATGTTTCTGATACGCCGAAAATGAACTATGGATGACCTATAGTGTAACCTAACGTATCGAGAGTAACTGTTGGGTGTAATGAACAGTTGTTCTAATGTCCGAAAATCACCTTTGGTCAAAACAAAGTTTAGGAGGTCGGTTAGACCATTAAGCCATAACCGAGCTATTTTAGACTACATCGCGTATCCTAATGCATTAGACACCGACAAGCACCACGAAAGATGCGCTTCAACCCGAATGCCACTTTACGGCCATTTGCAGGACCATAAAACCCGGCTACCGACTTCTGGCCCCCGGGGGCCTTCCAAAGCCGCGCGAAGTAGCTCTTCAAAGGGATCACCTTTAGCTTGACGACTCACATCGGTTGTCATCGACAACGGCAAGGGGTTTTTGGACGTATGTTCCACGGAAAAACTCAACGAGCATCGTCAAGGTGGCGGAAAAATTGTAATCACCTCCACCGTCGACCGGAACAGGCGTGACACATTTTCACAGGCGTCACGACCGGGGGGTCATCTCCCTTGGAAACGTGCGCCCATTGTCACTGCCGGCGTCATTAGCCGGGGTGGTCAAAGATGGAAAATGCACACGCAACCCGCTCGGTTCTTTTCGGGGGCTTCGGAGTTCTTAAGCCTTGTGCGTGTTAAGCAAACAGCCGCAAAACGCCGCGAGGAGCCGAAGAAATTTAATGCTCGGTTTGAAGAAGCAGCCGACAAAAAATGGCTGTCTTTTTATCTTTTCTTCAATCAAATTTACGTGTTCAAATGGAGCAAAAATCAGACGACCCCGGTAGTTGTGGGGGGCGGGAGGACTGTGAGAACTTCTTCCGCCTCTCCCGAAGGGCCGTTGATGGTCGTAAAAACGCGTGTTCCGGACGCAGCGTAGCGTAACTGTCACGAGGTGTGGATTAGTCGTTGGGGTCGGCCTTTCCTTCGTCGTCACACGACTTACGCTGGGAAGAAAGCCACCGTCAGCACCAACTTAGAACGCAGGGCAGCAGAATAGAACGCCACGTAATCAAATTACAGCTCCAAACGTTGCTCGTCCAACAGCTCAGCCAATGAAACACCGAGCATCGAGCTGCCGTTGAGAAGTGATAATTCATTGGGACGAGTTTACCCTTGCGGTCACAAACCTCACAGGAGCTGGTGCTATCGAGCCGCGGTAATCGTGCCGATCACCAGGATCATGCCGGGAGGCGAATGTTTCGTTCGATGATTTATCACATTGGTTGTCGGTGGTTATCTAACTCTAAATTGAACTGACAGTTTAAACAAAATGGTGCAAACACTTACCGCTACTAAGTATCGGGGCCGATACTGACAGGCACCGAAGATACCGAATATCACAAACAGGATTTGAAAGAAGTTCACCAAGATCGGTGCCCACATGTAGCCGAGGAAGTCGAACACCTGCCGCTCGGTGATGAACAACTGGGGAAGAGAGAAGAGAAAAAAAGAGGCACACATTAAACACAACATTCCCTCAGATTCCGGTGCGCAGCATCACTGACGTTGAGACGTCGGCCTTTAAAGTTATTTGGCATCAGTATTGACGTTTCCTTTTTGATAATAAAATTACGTTTCATTTAAAACACGAAAGGCCCCACGAAGTTGCTTGGGACCTGGTCTGGTGGGCTAGGAAACGATATTAAAGTGGCACGATAATGGCGAAAGATTGTTCCCGGTATGTGAAGAAGTTAATAAGCCCACCCAGGACTCGTTTGGGGCACCCTTGTTCGGTGTCTTAAATACCTGGTGGGAGTGATCTAATTTCTTCATTAGCATACACCCATTAGATTCACTTTGAAGCGCTCCTGTTACAGGCAGAGCATCCAAAGTACCACAAGAAATGGCAGAAGTGAAGGAACATGCATATTTCATCGTATGTAAATTGATTTCTTCGAACAGTAACTAAAGCGAACGAGTGTTTTGATTCCCAGGCCGCCCCTGAAAATGTATGCTTCTACTACAACCACAGAATTAGACAACAGAGACAGAGAGTCTTCGTAAAATTATAAAATAAAATATTTGTCGCCTGACATGCACTTAGTGTAGGCTTGGTCCAGCATCACTTGAGGCACTTGTTGCGTGGCACATCAAGTAACGAGACCTGATAGCAACACCGGGGGGTGAAGAACTCTCAACCAGCTGTTGATAACCTATCTGCGGCTCAGCTGAGACGTGGTTCACATCGTCTGCCTGTCATCTGGGTCGCGTATATCGCGCGCCAACAGCGTTCTGGCTGGTGGGTTCAAGCATCGACACGGCCGTCATATACGTTTACGCTCCAGTTAAGCTACCATCCCGTCACTCTCGTCACGCGTCACCGTAAGACGGAAATGAAGAAATACGCGGAAGAACGTGTTCAGCGCAATTGCATAACGAGACAGTAATAAAAAAAAAGAGCCCAAGACACAGTAACGGGCACTGGTTTTGCCCCTCAGAGTTTCTAATTTTGAACAAAATCCCATGCTTTAAATTATGCATTGAATTTGAAATTTACGGCTCTTCAGTTCAGGCTGCCTGGGACCTCGAAGTTACGTCAAATGAGTAGCAATCAAAATTGTTTGCTTAAAAAGTTAGGTTTAATATAAGAGTTACTGTCGCACGTTCAATTGCATAAAACCAAGGAATCGCAATAAGCATCATTGTTCACGATAAGCGAAATACAATGAAAATACCTTTGTATAGTCAATTTTATCCTGTAAACTTCCGACATCCAGTTCCTTGATCACGGTTACGAAGGATGATGTTGGAAATGGAATCGCGGGGCCAGAAAATCGAACATTCCATTCCGCCCGACTAATGACCACATTCCAGTTGCAACGGATCGAAGTTTGGTCATAAAACCAATGTCAATAAAAATCGACCAGACCAGTGGACCTCGGATTCTTGGAGACCCTTGGTTTACGTGGACAATTTCGTAGTGCCGAAGTTCAAGAAAAATCACACCTCTTCGTAGGTATCTGAAGACCACAAAACCGAACAGCTAGAAGGTTTAGCTGCGATCCTAACACGACTTCTTTCCCATGACCGTAAACATCGAACACAACGCGTCACTAAACAATGAAAATTCGTAAACAAATATCTTCTCCCAAGTGTGGCCTCGCGGTTGGGGTGAATGGAGCAAAAATCAAATATTTATCGGGCACGTTGGAAGAATGTCTTGAAATACTTCTACGTGTGTTGTAAAATGGACAAACAATATTTACTTCTTTGCACACAGTTCAGCTGTATCGAGCAATGTCAGGGTCACCATGATATCGATTCAGCGAGCAGCATTTTTCGGTCTGTGGTCGTACGAAACCCTCACGGTTGACCAATCGGACAAATAGTATTAATTAATTAGACTTGGAAACGAGCGTCCGTGCCATGCATGATGCCCATACGAATGCGAATCGTTTTGGGTTTAACAAACGAATGTTAGCGCTACACAATTAGCCAATAGCCAGTCAATAATTAGATTTCGCCCTTCACAACATCTTCCCGACAGGACATAAACGCAACGAACGATTCTCTCTTCAGTGGTCTGATCAGGGTAAAATGTACGAATGGTCGATTGGACCATAACCATGTTCTTGCGTTCTGGTTCTGCTTCTATCGTCCGTCTTCGCGAAAACAACTATCAAAAAAACGACTGTAAGATGGTGTTATGCCTTCGGCAGTTAGTAGAAATCCACTCCACAATGTCAACCGCGACCTGTAGTAATCTTAACTTTAGCTAACTTCATGACATTGCATGCTTCAAAATTAAACGTTTTATTGTGCTACCATCTCAAATCGTTTAAATCCTTCATCTACCAGTCTTGTATTTACCTTCTCCACTGTTAAGCGAATGTAGAGTTGAGCTGCCGACTGTGGCCACTTCAACACTCGAACACACACGCCACGGGATGTTGGCAAAAGAGAAGGTTAAAGAAACCCCCATCATTTCACGTCCCGAGTACTGATCGAAGGCACTACTTCTTCGGTACCGCGTGAAAGTATCGAAGGGGTCATCTCAGGGGTGAGCGAGAGAGCGAAAGAAATCAAACGCTGCACGTTGAGTAGTGGCCACAATCTTCGGATCTGGCCAAACCGTTCATTAGCTAGAAGCGGAGCAACCGCTTCAGGCCGTGAAGGTGAAGGCACAGACCGACGGGGAAAGCACCGCAAGATGCAGTAAGAAGGTCAGCTGGCCGGCGACTGGCCAGCAGACGGGGCGACCGAACCGGAGGCCCGGGATCTGTGTTTGTAGGTCGACGTCGAACTAGCGCAATGGGTTGAAGAAAATACGCTAAAAACCCATCGCAGTCCGATCCGAGCACTTCATAGCACGTAGAAAACTATTTCCCTGGCGCAAAAAAACAGCTACCCGACCGCCAATAATGTTGTTGATTTGTCGATCGCAACCTTCCCGCCTCGACAGTGAAGTGTGTAACTATCCAAAACAGAAAAACATGAAACAACAAAGCTCTGATGAACCTTTGAACGACCCCAAATGTTGAACCTTTTCCAGAGATACTCCGGGATCCGGGTTCGCGTAAATTGTTAATACTCCAGCGAAACGCGAACCGCTGACCTGCGCGATAAACGAACGTGACACGGATTGGTGGCACCACGGAGAAGAAAGTTTCCGCCAACGGAAACGACTTCCTAAATGCCACACGGTACTCTGACAATACATCTTCGCCCAGAGAGCGCGAGAAGGATTACAACCTCTTATCCCCAGGCAAATGGCTAGGGCACGCGTCATTTACTAAGGTTTTGGGAGGGGCGAAACATGCGATGCTGCTTATGCGCGGCGTTATGCTAAAATCAATGTTGCGTGCGTGTAGGGGGTGAAAGCCGCTAATGAACCGGTCGCTGATTAGGACCGAGACATTTTGGGGTGCGATTAAACTGAGGGGGAGATGGCATAATGATGCCATTTAAGTCATCCACCATCTATCGGCCAATCGTGGCTTAATTTTGATCATGGTGCCCCCCACAACATGCCAGGCATTTTCTAAACCATGTCCGATCAGGCTGTAAGAAATTAAGCCGATTGCAATCCGATCGAGCGCGTCTCGGTAATCACACCCCGCCGAGATGGTGGCATGTTCTACTTTCACAACCGTCCCCACCTCGCGCGCCCGTGAACCGGAAAAATTCCAGAGCAAACAACACCGACCAAGAGCCACCGCTACATTGTTTTAGAAGCCCCGACCGGGTCTGAGGGGGGCCTGATACACAATCTCGCCAACGGTCGAGGATCGAATAACTACCAGCTAGGTAACCGTGATACACCATCCCACCCCGGTAAAGAAGCATAAAAAGGCGTTCCAACTCGAGCGTTTACGATAACGATGGTCAAACGACCACATCACGCACCGATAGGCCACCTCGTAGATAGTTCCCAGCGCCCTCGGGCTTGGGCCGCCCTGCGCTACAGTTGGAAGATGGACGATGAAGCAGAATTTTGGAATCACTTTTCCACGGTAAATACACCTTTACGGCCCCGGAGCTCGCGGATCCTGGTGAGGGTGCTGTGGAAAAAGCAACACACGAACGAAGCGGAGGAAATGATGGCTCCCGATTCATAAATAATTTAGGCTCAATGGCGGCGCTGCGGATGTTGCCGGAGACATATTAATCTAACTGTACACCGAACGCACGCCATCCAACGAAAGGGAAAGGCGGCGTCGTGTACCTTCGCTGCTTTAATCTTCCCCATCATTGTTTATGCAGCAGTCGGACCTTCGTCGAGGAGGACGAAGATAAATCTGACTTATGCGCATGCTGCTGACTGCCACACTTTTACGTTCTCGGTTGGTTAAATTGAGTCTATATTCTTCGCTAAGCGCACTGTTTTGGTTGAAGTTACTTTTTAGAGATAGAGAAGCTAGTATGGGATGATGGAGACCATTTAAAAAGGCAGCAAAATATTAACGGCCAAATCGAACAGACGGAGACAGACGACGTTAACGATAAGAGCTACAAAGTCCGTCAAACTATCAACCCTCCAATCGTTCATTACACGAATGTTACAGACGGTAAGGCTTCTTTTCGAAACGAACCCAACGCTACCGGGTCGCTTCCCTTCAGTTTGGAAAGTCAAATAGATACGTGAAATGTTTTTCTTTTCTGTTTGTTTACGTTCGCGTAAGAACTAGTCCATTGGAAAAATGGAAAAACACCGTTTCAGCACCGAAGAAACCTTTCACCCGTGCTCTGAAGTGAATGCCGTTACGCTAGCGGTGTCGAGACGTTAGAACGCGGGCAGCACGTGTGATGGGTCTTGATGATCAACATTAGATTTCAATTACCAACAGTCCCCGAAGCCCGAGAACCCGTGTGGAACCCCACCGAGGGAAATGAACTTTCTGGCGGCAGCACCGACCGGCCCCCTAGGCTGTCGAAATTGAAAGTGACCACCTGTTGTCGTAAACTGTCCGAAACTTGGCTCCCGGGGCGGGATGGGAGAGATGCTAATCCACCACCCGTCACAAGAAGAGGAAATCTTTTCCACGGAAGTTTAAAAATAGATGACACACTGAGAGAGGGAGAACGAGCTAGACGCGTACGGCCATCGTTCCGTGACGATACATCCCCCGTGCGGTAAAGTGGCCATCACCGAAACCGGGTAAACGACAAAACATCGGTTCGCAAAATCCCTGAAGGCATAGGGCTGAGTTTGAAGGATCCAGGTCGGTCTCGAACCGAGAACATGGAACCGCGCACGGGCTCCAACTCCTGGAGCACCTGGAAAATATACGTTTTTGTTGTTATTCGTTTCGTTTGCTTTAATTCGAATTTATGAGGACGCCCAAACTGGGAGCTTTAAACAAATACCATCAAAAATCTCGACGTAAAAAATTTTGATTAAAGGACAACATCGAAAAGGTGGGCCAGTTATTGAATTTTGCTGCCCGTAGCTATAGGAACAGGCTACATAAAACAATCATGAACGAGAATTGGTTCAAAGCAAAGAAAAATCAGGTTCATGACTGTCTGTTAAATAAAATATGATTCGACACAGCATAGCTCTAATAATCGTGCCATATTTAAAAAGAGATAAATTATTTTGAGGCCATTCAAAAACAAATTGCATTTTAAAGAGCTTATGAATTGTGTTTCTTATTATTCATGGCAACCGTTTGCTGATGGACGTTTCTTAAATTTTATGGCAGATAACTCCCGCAACAGGCTAGAGCTGGTGTCATCGTCCGCCTCAAACGATCAGGGCAGGTGGGTTTCTATTTTTGATTGCACCACCGAAAGGCTAAGCTTTCCTAGCGAAAGGGGTGCATAAATCACGGAGCACCACTTTCCGAAGCCGAACACCACCCAAGAATCATGCTTTCATCCATGCAATTCACTTTCACTCTACCACGATCAAACGAAGCACTTTGCATTTTGCATTGCTCCGAGGACCAGCGCCGGGCGAGCGATGGGCGTTCCGTTTCGTTCGGGGCCAGTAGGTTAGCCGTTGCAGCGCTACATACGGACGCCACTGTGCTGTTTAGACCGTTCCCAGCGTTGCTGGTGCACGATGGTGCAACATAAGTTCTCGCACACGGGAAACGCGGCCTGGCAAAATATTATTTATTTTTAAAAGATCATCCAAATGATGGATAGCGAACGTAGCGCCGTACACACCCACTACCGACGGATTCTTTCGCGCCAAAAAGTGCAGCTGTAAACACGGTTTTTCAATACGTCCATAACCACCCCAGGGGTGGTGCAGGCTGTTTGTTAAAAATAACTTTCACTCTGGAAGTGTTCACTTGACGGCGCTCGAAACAAACTCGTAACCCAAATTTGTGACATACGCCTCACAGACGCATTTCTATTCTAACATTACACCAAAACGGTGCTCGAAAATTTGAGCATATCGTGTCAGTATTAATCAAAAATGCTGAAAAAGTATGCACATCGCCCGCGGTAGCAGCAACAAAAAATAGAGAAATTCCAACGCTCACCGACCGGCGACGGTCTTCTCGATGGCCTGTCACGAGACGTGTTAAAAAACATTTAACAAATAACTTAAGCATAGTTGAAACTTTTACTGCCTCGCATAATTCAACGACAGCCCGCGCGGACGAATAATTACACTTCGTTCCCCCTGGCGGCGTCAACAAACTGTAGTCAACCGAAGAAAAGGCAGAACGAAACTCCGGCCGTACTGGGAGGAACTCAAAGGGCCACAAGATATTTGCGTTTTACACGCGCCCACCCAGCCCCGGCTGAGCCCGGGTTATGTAAAGAGAACGACGGAGTTCGAGAATTGTTTCGATTGCTCCTAAACAAATAAATGTCCCCGCCGGTTGGCGGCTTAATTGTGTCAAGTCCGCCGACTGTCCATCGCTGACTAACAAATTATGCTGTTGGTCAGGCGCTTTTTTTCCTCGCTTTTTAATACACTTGCAATATTAAAAATGGTACCTGGGGCTCACCGAATTGTGACCGAAAAAAGCTGGCGGCTATTTAATTCGGAGGATTATATTAAACTTTACCGACGGCGGCCAACACAGGGAGTCCTTGTTACAAGCAACCCTCAGGCTTCGTAGGAGCGAGGCTATATGGACACAAGTAAAGCTTAATTTAAATTTCGAATTTACCAGTTACCCATCGTCGAGGGACTTTCAACTTGAGGGACGGACACAGCATAGGATGGCCAAAGAAAACCTCACGATGAAAGTTTCAATTCAAATCATTTACAAAGTCGAAAAATTTCACCTTAAAAATAAATTTTGTACCCCTTGTTGTACCTTTAAAAAATGTCAGCACAGTGCTTCTGTGTTCTTCAGTGTTCTTTTTGGGGAAATCTTTCTGATCATTTATTTTTCCTATCGATTTTCTAAGATGAGTTTGCTCTACGAGTGCTCAGTATTGATGCTATTTTTAACATACCACTTATGAGCTTCCTGTCCATGATGGCAAGCGGCTGAATCAGTCACAACAAGTACCGTTTTTCGTAGGTAAACTTGTAGGTTGCTCGAGCTTTAATTTGTGAATTATTCACGTTTTCTTGATCTTCATTTTTTCGCATTTTTACCAAAGTCATTTTTTATCGTCAAACGTAGGTGAAGTTAACTCTCAGTGGCTACATTTTGCAGCGTACATTCCTTACGATACACATTCCCCTACGATGTAATAAGACACAAAAACAAGAAACGGGAACAAAGAAAAGCAATGTGAAAATGAACACAATCATATCCATTGTGAAATGTGTAACTCATCTAAATGTCATTTCAATGTAAGCCCCCCACAACCAAAACACATTCAAATAATGAGCAATCCTTTGTGAAACCTCCTGAACCGTAGCATGAAAAGCTGTCAGCCAAAGGTTAAAAAGGATTTTCGGATGGGTCTGAAGGCAATGGCCTGGATTCGTGTACCGGAAGCCCACGGAGAGCGACCTGCTGAAGGAAAGCATACCACGCAGACGGGCACCAGGATTTCGTACAATTTTGTTGTTGCCAAAATAATAACGAACAAAGTTCGCGGTTGTGGGTACGGAAGCGTGGGAAGGATAAGGGGCCTCCGCCGGCCGGATGGCGTGGACATGAAGGTAAATTGAAGAAGCAACAAACGGCAAATGACAATCGGCTTGGCCTGGCAATTGGAAGCTAATGCTGTGGGGCACCCAATACACACGGCAAGCAGACGAGTCGAAATAAGGACGAAGGAAACGAAACGGACAGAGAACAGAGGCAGAGGCTCAAACATAAGACAGGTGTTTCGTTTGCTCGCAGCAGCATAGAAGGGAAGCAACGCATTCGAAGAAAATGGGGGAGAAAAGTCAAAAACAGGTTTCCGTCGTCGTTACAACTGCAACGGTCGGTTCGCTCCCCGCTGGTGCCACTACTGCCCGCCAACCACAAAACGCGCTTATGCTCGCCTTTCAAGGATTCATTTTCATTCCGCTCCACCTGCCTCTTCGGTGTGACCTTGCTTACCGCCCCGCCGGGAACGCGCCGAGATTTGTTATTATCAGGTTCTGTTCCAGGTTCTGCCCCGCACGGGATTCGAAACACAGAAGTACGACGGGGTTCGGTGTCGGGGTCTGAAAACGGATCAAAAGCTGACGGTACGCAAGGAGCGCGACTTTTAACCACTTAGGGGTGCAACCAGTACGAGAAGCTCTTAGATCAAAACTTCATTCTGGAATCATGACAGCGTAAGTAATACAGCTCCACGGTGGGAATTATATTTTATGGCATGTTTTTAAACTGGCTAACATAACATAGAACCTCGTATACAGATTGTGAGAAATTTTAACTTAAAATGTTGCTTTTAGAAGGTTAAAATAGCATTCGACATCTTTGAAAAGCGGGTAAATCAGGAAAAGTTCATATAATAAACAGATAATTAAAATTGTTTTGCAAACCAAAGTCGCGGCAAGCAATCCAAACCAACTGCCTAATGGAACGAAAGAGCAGCTCCGCCAAGATAACCCAGCCATCACCCACCGGTCGATAGTTATCGCAACCCCTAATTGAACACTTTCCAATGTTGACGTTAATGTTTTGTTCACAAAAAACTAAATTAATTTTGAAGCATGTTTTTCCCACAAAACGTAACGAACGATTGCTTTTTTATCGGAAAGCTTGGCATAAAATAAAAATGCGTGACGCAACGGTCACCGCCGGATGGCACTTTGCCAGCAGTGTACTTGAACGCGCGCCCGAAATCTTGCCCATTGGCTAAGGTAATTAAATTAGCAATACTTGAGAAAAAAAGACCCACGAAAACCATCCATTCAAGCTGCTGCCTGTTGCCCGTTGCTGAAAACCCCGGTGGACAGAAAACACGGAAAACGAAACAAACCCCGCGGGCGGAAAAAGGCGGAAGCGTCGGTGGCCGGTTTAGTTTCAAATGCTCAGTAGCCCCCCGGCCCGGACTTATCGAAAGTGAAACCATACGAAAGACGCATCACTTGAAATTGACTGGCTCTGCCGGCGCTCGGCTGCTTTTTTGGTCGATTTTTTGGGCACTTTCTCTTCGCGGCCGCAAGTGGAAAACGAAAGCTCTTGACTGTGCCCCGCCACCACACGAATAACATTTATTTTCTCGAACCCAATAAAACCACGATCTTGGTGCCGTTACGGGGTGAGCGAAGAGTCGTGCAATAAACCATAGGAAATCCCACGATGGCTGTCTCTCCCATGGCGATCCCGCGCTAGTTCCAGTAAAACGCAAAGCAATGTGTCCCATAGCGCCGTCATACATAATCTGATCATGATGTTTTCCCTCCTTTCCATCCCCCGTGTGTCTCGCGGGCAGATTGGGGCGACGAGGAATCCGATTTTTATCCCCACGCGAGCCGCCGATCAATTAAAGCAGCTTCATATTTAAACTTCAAATAACACTCAATTAGCGGGACGGGAGTTGGGCTCGTTCGCTGGAAGCCCCGGCAGCAAGGCAGCCAACACACGGGCAATGACACAACATAAGTTAAATAAATAACTAAATGAATAAATAAAAAAACATCACGCAGCCAGCAGAGTGCCACGTAGGGGGGCCACGTGCCTGGCTTTAAATACTCATTTAGCCTCCTCTCCGTCAAGAGTTATGTTCTGCGGCGAACGAAAGAAGTGTCGCCGAAGGAGTGTCACCGAGAGCGCGGACGCCTTAAATTGATTGAACAATTTTATTTTCCAAACTTCCTGCAGCAGCAGCAGCAGCAACAGCTCGTCTGCTTCTCGTCTGCGCGCCACTAATTTGCCGCATCGAGCTAAATTAATAAATTCAAAAGTGGCGTTACTTGGAGCGAACGTAACAACACGCCGCCTTCCGATGCGCCACTTCCCGGGGAACACACACGCGGCCAGCAAATAAATCTTTCAATTTATGGGGTTTTTTTTTTCATTCCGGTCCTTTTTAAGATGAAAAACTGCAACCCAGAATTGCATTCTGGAACCCGGCCGGGGCCATTCGCCTCAATCGAAGCACTTACGGGTGGCCGAGGGCTAAGTGGTTTTAAATAAAACGATACGGGTATCTCGTGCCTATTCCAGCTTTCGAACGCTTTGGGATAGAATCATTCGGTGGGCGCCGCACGCCACGCCACGCCACGTCACGCAATTGATGCAATCATGGCTATCGAAGTGTGAATCAATTTACTTCGTCGCATTCTCTTCCAGTTCGACTGGCTTGATGAAGAGGCCAGACATTCTGCTCCATCGAATTACTCGCTGATTGATACTTCACGATAAGCACTGTGCCTAGTTAAGACAAACTAATCAGGCCGTTAAAAGCGAATGCTTTTGGTTGAAGGTACGTAAACCCAAACGACACCACCGCTGCAGCAACACAGAACAAACTGCTACATAAATAAAACACGAGATGGCTGATGGTTTTGTACATTGTAAAACGAACGCTATGCTCACCGAATGAAGCTACGATAATTACGGGGTCACTGAGCCTCTAGCGGCCAGCGCAAGGACGACCAAGCACATCAGCAACATTCTTCTTGAAGCGGTTTTTCCAGTTTTTCCAACCACGCGGTCCACGACGGTGACCCTCGGACCCTGCCGGACATGGCCCTACCGTGGACCCAAACGGCGATCGTTTATGTTCCGCAAGTGAAACGATTAAAATATCAATCACCGGATGCAGCACGGTTGATAACGGCCCAACTCCATGAGGCAGACGTGCGGCGGCAGAACAACGGATTGCTGCCACGTATTTTTAGTGTTCCTGGCCGCTTTAGACCCACAACCCAACTCATCACTTTCGTGTCATTATCAGATCGGTCAACTGCTCTCCGATGGACGACGACTTCGGTAATCCATTTATCACTTCCAACATGCCACCACGCCCGACGACGAAGCGGGATCCAGGGACTTTGCCGAAAGTTATGAAACTTTTCCGATGATCTACAACCTGCTTTCGCTGTTCTTCAAATATTGAAAACGGTTTCAAGAGTACAAACGTTGCCTACAAAAACCTTATCCGATACTGAACTGATCCGTACGCTTGACAGGATAGGGATTCGGTGGAGTGTGCGTGCGGTGTGATTAAGCATCGATTGTTGAGCCTTCGAAAATGTCTTTTGCTCCACCGGGTCGCACGCGTTGTAGGACACTTCGGAGGGCTAATGTTCTGCTGCTGCTGCTGCTGCTACATTCTAATCCTCGCAGCGATGCGAAACTCGACACCCGAAAGCCTGCCTCCCTTTACTTGTGGTCCACTAATTCGGCCACACACAATGCCTGGGCGGTGTCCCGCTGGTGGGCAAGAAATTCGAGCACCCTTCACTGTCCCAAAAGGACACTTCAAGCACACGCAGCGTGCGGGTTATTTCACGCGGAACGTGGGAAGCATCATTTGTCGGCCCCGTTGTTATCACTATGGTCACCTCATGTGGGTGGCTCGACAGCGACGAAGCATCGAAGTCGGTCGAGCCGACTTCGGACGCAATCTAACGTTGAAAATCACGGCAACGGTTTTCCTTTGGGAGACATCATTTTTTTCCTGTCACAAGCGGATCCCTTGCTGACAGTCGTCAGATTATAGTCAGTTTGGAGTGGCAAGAACCGAGTGTAAAAAAACATCATAACCTCGAGGCGCACAGTTAAAGATGACAAACACTTGATTGATTATCCTTGACACAAAGGAGGAAATTGCAAACAAGTGAGTTTTCCTAAAAATAAGGCACACTTAATTAGTCAACTTTAACAACTTCCTATAAGTATAATGATTTAAAAGAACTGAAAAGGGTAAACGCAAAAGTTTGTTAAACGCATTTAAAAGCCACCCAACGTTTTCTGACACCAACCCTCTACTCGCCAGGGAGCCAATTCCAGGTCCTCGGTACGAACTTGTACCGTTGCACAACCGAGGCCAAATCTCCATTTGTGTGCGCCTAATTTAACGTAATTTACATTTTAATGGTCAATGAAACATACTTTCTTTCGCCGAGCTCCCGGAACCGGGACATATTTTCCATACGACATCCGACGACCCTGAGCCCACCCCGCACATCGTCCAAGAAAGTGGAAGGAAGGAATGTGTGGCCATGCATCGTTCTGCTCCGGCTCTGGCATTGCAGCGAAGCGCATACTCGCAGCGCCTTCCAAGACCTTATGTGTGAGTCATCGGTAGGGGGTTCGGTCTTCGGGCATCGCAATAGTGGCGTGTCCATAACGGTGCGGAATGTGTTCCAGGACCGAGTGTCTGCATTCTTGCGAATGATATTTACTGAACAAAGCACGATATAGTCAAGAACTTTTTCGGAGAGTGTTACAGTATGCTTGGCACCTACCCTTCGGAAGCAACGCACCCCTGGAGGTGACGATCGAAAACTGGACAAAGACGCCCTTCATCGCCCATAAGATTAGAAATACCGCAAACAGGGCACGGTAGGGTCCACATTACTCCCTAGCCGACCGATAAGCCCTGGGACCTTTGCCTTTTGTTCATGCCCGCAGCAAAAGCGGCGTGGCTTTCGAGAGCATAGGAAACCCGTCCCGGAGTCCGGTCTTTCTGCAGATAAATGGGGGCCCTGGCCGCCTGATGGACCATTTCCGGCCGGCTCGATACACGAGAGATCACGACTAGCAGCAAGAACCAGAAACCGGTTCTACGTCCCAGTCGATCTCCGGTGGAGAGGAAGTTGGCCGAGGAATTTGCCAAAGAAGAGTCTCCGGGGTCCGTTCGATCGCGGCCCGTTGTCGGATTGCCGCCAGGACCAACAACGCTCGGCCAACCATGTACCGAATTGGTCTTTCCGAGGACCAATCGATTTGTTTCCAAGAGAAAAACTATGCCCAATGCGGCCCAAACAGCAATCGAGAGAAAGGTTAAGACGATCTGAATCTGGTTATTTTCGCTTCAGTTTAAATTGCAAAAATAGGCCAGAGAACCTGCGGATTGACACCGCATGCCCGTGCCGAGATGCTCTCGAGATGCCTGCATTTGGCCGCGCATCGAAATGGCTCCAATTACCGGGCTGGTGTTAAGTTTAACCTTCAAAAGCATGGCGCTCATGCTCGATCGATGGAGCACCGAACAAAAGCCAAGCCTCCCCCCTATTGGTATGATTTACAACCACCAGCCTATTCCGGTTCGCGTCGGTCAGTATGGAGCTTCGTGACCGGCAGCGTGTGATCGGTTGCCACTCTCGGCGGATCCAACGGCTCAGCGAAGACGCTGAAGTTTCAAATTCTTCACGACCCGTCAACAGTTTCCTGTGGACATAAAACCGTCACAGCACCCGACAAAGGAGTCATTTTCAGTGCTTTCCATTCCGGGGCGCAAAAAACCGCGCGATCTTTTGAGACTCGTCCAAAGCGAAAGCAATTTGAATCCGCGCAGGGGCCCCCGCGTGAGAGCGAGAAATCGTGCCTCAATCTTTGCAGCCTCCAAACGGTTGGGGTTTCAAGTGAAAGAGCGGAAGGCACATCGCACAGCAGCAGGACTTTCGAAGTTAATCGTTGATCGCAACGAGCACGGAGCAAACACACACGCGGCGCATTTTCATGCTCGGTTCGTGACTTGGCGTTACTCGGCTCGAGTTGAGGAGTCATTTCATGCTGTCCACCAAATTATCGTGGCCCGTTTTCGCGGAACTGTGCCGGCGAGCGGCCGTCCAATCTTCAGGCCGACCGATTGGACCCAGCGAACAAGAACTGGTCTAAAACACATTGTGAGGTGAGCAATCTTCCGGTTCGGGCACATGGCGTCCCGCGTTTTGGGCGAGGGGGAAAAAAATGACGAGAACTGGTAACGAGTCTGGGAACCGCTGAAAAGTAAGGCTTCATCTCCGACTAATTGCTCGCTGTTCGATCGCTCGCAATGACGCACCGGGTTCAAAGAAAGAGCCCCGTCGAAGGGATCGATTGCCGGTGCTCCACGAACCAACCACCTGCGCAGGGAAGTGGTCTAATCAATTCGAGAAAATAATAAATCACACAGAATCAGCAACCCCGAAGGCTGAGTCGGCAAAGTTGCCGTTAGGTGATTAATATTGGCCACGTTCTCTGGCCTAGAGGCCTGCCTACACAGAACCTTGGAAGGAAGTCTTGGAGATGTTTCGCAGAAGCAATCGGTTTCTTGAAACACCGGACAACCCGGACGGAACGAGTCGAACAAAAACACACGTCAGATCGATGAGTAAACACACCGAGAAACTGGGGAACGGCGCTTCCTCAAAAACCTGCGAAAGCCTCCCGCCGGTCCCCACAATTACTTCTGTGACTAATGATGCCTATTCCGGAAACGGCTGGGTTTCGGATGGACACAGCCACACAGAAATTCGAATTCGGCTGGCCAGAACCAAGTTAACCCCTCCCGGTCGGGCTGATTGCGAAGCCACGGAGGGTTGCAAGAAATATGAGTTCTCGCAGCTCCCCGTTTTGTTAATGTGACAATTAATTCCATTAGACACAGGCCGTTAATTGGGCCCGCGGTCCGTGTTCGATTATGTTTCATTCATCATCCTCTGGCTCCGGCAATGATGATTATTTGCCCAGAAAAGGTGTTACAATCAAATTAGCGTCCGGTGGTCGAGTCTCATCGGGAGTGTGTGCGTGACACAGACATCAGAGAAAGGACGTTGTGCTGCGAAACAACTTGGCAGAGCCACGCAATGGCGTCATCGAACAGTTGACTAAAATTTGCAAGGGTCCCCCTGTATCGATTTGCAAACAACTTCATCCGTTCGAATTTGAAAGGGAGCCCTCGAACGAAATTCAACCAGTCTCTGTGACTGCGAAGCGATAGTGAACTTCATTAAATATGTCAACCGCCATCGATTTGTTCCCACATTTGCCAACCGACGGCCACGGTGTGTTAGAAAAGTCATCCATCAGATGCCCCCGGAACAATGAAGCATCCGAATCGTGCAAACCGAAACCGCAAACGGTAGCGCGGCACAAGTCACCTCTTTTGCGCAAAACTCATTAAAAAATTGAGCATCCATCGAGCCGCGCGGCAGGCAACCAGCAGTTCGCGATACGTGGATTTACGCCACGGCTCAAATTCCATATGCCATCGGAACGTCACCCATCATGTGGCATGTGGATATATGAGTCCTTGTGCTTGGTTCGACTGCCAGGAACTGAGAACGTTGCGAAAAAAAAAACAACTCAAACATTGAAAGTGGAGAACGACCGGATGCCAGCTGCAAGCGAAGACGGGAACCGCGGATCTGGGATCCGCCGTGTCTGGGCGCTGGGTCAGCACATTTGTCGGCTGAACATTGTCACGAGAATGAGTAGAGCTTCCTTACGCCGGATCACAAGATCCCGGTGGATTATAGTAGTAAAAACGAACCTGCCATAAAACGAAAACGGGAGTCACCAGAAAGAGGGTTGCGTATTGCGACTTATTAATGTGCTAATCGCCATTTGTCTGCTAAAAATAAACCTTTCTACGTTCTGTTTTGCTCATTAAGCAACAAAGCAAGTGTCACATTCTACGACAGGCCCACCGATAAGATCCAGGCCAGGCTGAGGGTGAGATTACATTTTGCAGTGAACTCGTCATGCGCGTGTGTCAGACCGTGACCATAAGCCCTAATCTTCGGCAAAGCCCCCATTTCCTCCCGACGGACACTAGCCTGTTTCTGAGAAAGTCTCGAGAAACCTGAGACTTGTTTGTGCAGCAAAGTCACTCCGATTGCAACGCATACTATCGCCGCTACGATTGGCGTTGGTTGCAGTTCGGCTGACATACTGACAAGGTCCGGCGGTAATAGCGGTACATTTTTGCCATTCTTGAGTCACGGTTCCGTTTGGGATGATTATTTCAAGATAACTTGGCGAAGAATCGCTGGAACCCACAATTGTTTGTTTTAGTTACGTGACTTTAGACGGTTAAACACACCTTTTACAGGCATTTCAGGCACGGGTTGCATTGAATTAGTTTCATACATGGAGGACCTCATATTAACTGGACACTCATTAGAAGGACTGCCGCATGATGCAATCGCTCCAAGAGCCTTGCAGAGTAATCAATACTGCACGTCTGATTGCTGCGTAAATATATTTGTCCTGTTCGTCATCGCTACGTAGGAGCGTTGTCGGTTCCACTGCTGCGAGAAAAAATCCCCATGGCCGATATAGACGCAATTAAGTGATGATTGCAGCTATCGATAGAACGGTTCGCAACGGGAGTTCCTCACGCACAAAGAACGTCCCAACGGAACGTGGCCACCGCTTCAAGACCTTGCCAAACCGAACCCCGATGTTGGATTATGCCCAACATCGTCAACGTAATCGACAACAGCAAACGAGCCCAACAAACGATTTGTGCGGTGGCCGATTTTACAATCGATTACATCCTTAACCTGACAAATCGTCGTGGCACCGGCCGCCGCCTGTTCCGAGAAGGGGGAGCGCCACCAAACTTGGACGACCGTTACGAAAGTGCACCGTAGAAACCAACCAGGACAACGGGCGAACATATGTTGATAAACTCGAACGCTGGCCCCAATTTTTGCTCGGGTTCCATTTCAACCAAAAGAGAGGTAGAAGCCAAAATGTCCCAACACAATCTATCTTATCTTATCGCCAAAGGAAACCTAAGGTTTCGAGGCTCACTATCTCGTACGACCCCACCGTTCAGGGGAGTCTCGATACTATCGATTGTTTATCATTTCGCAGGTGCTGCTCGAGGGCCCTTAATGACATAAGGCCGGTGTGATGAGCGTTTCCATGTTATGGGCCTTTATTTAGTTTATGAGCTCAACCGCTCACAGTGTGTGTCTCAAGGCACCAGTCACACTTCATTTAAAAGAAATGCGTCGACGTCACCATTCTTTCAACAGTTCAACACCAACCAATGTGTGACAGCTGTGATGCAGCCGAAAACGGCGTGTTTACGAGGGCAACATATCAACAGCAGCACACGGAAAGACTTCCGGAGGGGTGCCAGTGGGCAGTGACCGAGTTCGATCGAGTGTGAAAAACGAATCTCCTCGGCGCGTTTGCCCAGGTACCATCGATTCGGTGATCCTTCAAATTGTTTGAAGTTTTCCGACCTGTTGTTCGCCCACCAACAACTGCGTAAGTCCTTAAAGGAACGGGTGGCCTCGGGCACGAAGCTTCAGGATTTTTGTCATTCAATTTTCATTTTGCTGTCACGGCAACAATCGACACGCCAAAGCCGTACTCTCTATGGCGTTCGTGTCCCCTCCACAATCAATCGATGTCAGAGCTGTCGGACAGTTTGTTACAGCTGCCAAAGTTGGTAGGGAAGCGGACAATAATACGCTCGTTTAGGGTCCCCTCTCTAGCAAGAGGGTCAAGAGGATGGCTTCATGCTTTGAACCGTGCATAAAAACATCAAGTGTTTACTAACTGATTGCAGGTGTTTTTCGGTTGCGCTGCGCTTCACGGGCCGGGTTTTCCGGGTCCAAAAACATAAAAACTCCCCAGAGCACACGTCAGCTACAGTGAAACCCTCCAGTAAATTGGGAAGTTGTGATAAAGCAAGACAGGCAGGAAAACCTGCTGGAAGCATAAGGAAGCCCAAAACCATGCTGCTGAAAAACTTCTAAGTAGCTACTCCGAGAGCGATTTCATAATCCCACGGTTCCGACCTGTCTGTCACTGACAGGCGACGGAAAGCGGGTTCTCGGAAGTCGTGCTCCATTACATCGTCGGCGAGGTTAAATCCGGTCCGTTCGCACTGTCTATTGTTTCATCGCACTGCTGTCCACCTGAACCTGAACTAGAGAAGTTCCGGCTCGGCCCGATTGATAGCATACTACAGAATTGAAGTGGGCGGAAGCACACACCGGTCCATTGCACCTTCCGTACAACGAACTACCCTACGCACGAAATTATGCTGCGTTAGTTGTCAGCACAAGAAATCGATCGAATCGGCCGGCAAACGATAAGGCATTGAACGATAAAGCCTCCAATATTCCCCCTTAATGTATGGTGTATTTCATCAAAACTCAGTATCACCTCAACGAATCGTTCAGGTTTTACTGTTCCAGTTTTTTCTTCAATTTGAAATACACAAACCTACTACACACCCAAAAACCGATGTCAACGGGTGACGGGTGACGCGTGTGGGATGAATGATTGGTAACCGGTTAATTGTATTTACATATCGGAACCCGCACGCCACGCCAACGCCACGAATCAAGCGAGTTCAAAACAAAGGTCTGGTTTGGTGCGGCGCCAGCTCTCCAGCCTTCGGAAAATGATTAGCCACCCACTTCCGATGCCCCAATGCCCTTCTCGCATATGATCACAAACTGCTTATACTCTGCTTTGGGCCAAGTTTTCTCAACAAAAGCGAAACGAGGCATTCACATAGAAAAAAAAACCAGCGAAACACGGAGCATAGTAAAAGACGTCAACATCTTATTTGGGGGAAAATTAGGTCAACCCGGAGAACCGGATCAAAGGCAGATAAATCCAGCGCCCAACGGAAAAACGTCAACAAACTCCGCAAAAATTGAAAGGGGTTACAAGAGGGGGTCTTTCTTTTACCTCAATTTGCACTTTGCTTGGCTCGCAAACGGTGAATTTTTCACCGAACAGGTCTGTTATGTTGTTAAATATGCTGTTAAAGAATGTGATTATGATTAATGAGCTACAAAAAAGGGACTTGGTGTTAAGGTTTTAGTTCCCATAATCCACAGATTGTAGTGTTGGTCTGTGTATAAACTATGCTTTCCATCATCTGACGTCCATCCAACGCAAAGACTTCCCAGAAGGAAAATTCTCCCGTGTATCGATGCGAAAAAAACTTCATAGTTAAGGAAATGCCATCAAAATAAGTGTCGTAAGATGGTTCATACAACCTCCACAAGGAAACGCAGGACAGTGGTACATCGATTGAAAACTGTGCTAAAATGCCGTAGACATCTGGCACCTCGACGTTATGTTCTTTCCTGCAGCATCAACCCAAACACGGGTAGTAAAATTCTGCTTATCAGCATGGCGATACCACAATCCCTGTCAACCTTACAGGCCTGGCGGGATGTCCCGGAAAAATCCGACGAAAGCCAAGAGTACCATTGTTCGGCGATCGAATGTTGTCGATTGCGTCTGGCGGAAGTGGCGCGCTGTGCTAGAAAATATCAGGCTATGATATATGCTATTCTCGTTCTCCGCTGCGCTCCCAGACAAGATGCAGACATTAGATACCGCACCAGGATCGGATTTGTATGCTTTTTGGTGAAGCGATAACGATAAGAAGCAGATGATGTGCCAGCACTTTTTCTCCCTGTTCTAGCTATCGTTGCCTTAATATTAAATTTAAATTAAAAACTTCAATTGGTTGTTCGTTCTAAAGTTAAGTATTTGCGCAAATGAAGTTGTAAATCAAATTGAGTGTACAAAGGAACATAATGGTGAATAAAGGAGTTCCATTAACCTGTTGTGAACTAAATAGTAAGTCTTGCAAAATCGAAGAAAAAATAAGTTTTTCCTTCCAAATAGAATAACATACGCTTTTATTGAAACCCTTTCTTGAGAAAATTGACCTCTCCGTGGCAAGTCATCAATCGTGAACCTTCCTTCGGGAGGGAAGAAATAAATTTGCATTTAATCAAATTTTCTGTTACATGAAAACCCCGATGCACGTACACAGTCGATTCTTCGCATGCCGCCCCCTTGTTCACAAGCAAACAATAACCAAAACAGAAACAATGTAACAAAGTCCGTCGCGGTCATGCTCGCATGCTCCCTCCGCACACACCATAGCAGGAGGATCCGTTTCGAAGGGTCCGTCCAGCATAGCAAACGAAAGCGCAAACTAACGGATGGTGAAGCAGGCACAGGCCGAAGACGAACCAGCTCCAACATAAACCGTCGTCCCCCGAGCGGATGGTCAGGAGATGTAAAACAAAACAGAAACGAGAGCAGTCCAAACGGGCCCGCAACAAGCCAGCAAACGGCGGGAGCAGCATAAAAGGCAAATGAATGAATTTTAATGAAACGACCATAAAGCATAAGGAGCAGCAACGCGAGCGGAGCGATCGGCCGCGCTTGGATCGGCTGGCGAAGGAAGACGAAGCAGACGGAAAGCTACGGGTTAAAGGGTTTGAGAAAAGCAAAAAAAAGCAGCGGCATCCACGACGCGCCATCGTAATCATCTAGACTAAGGACGGAAAAAAGCCTCTCGCTATTTCTTTCCCCTGTGCGGCCCGTTCCTCCGCGAGTAGAAAAACTCCTTGGGCCAGGAGAATGAAGAAATGGATATCGAACCCGAAGCAACTTCGTCAACAGGATGTAAATAAATATCTTTGTTGCCGTTGCGGCCGTCTTCGTCGCGGCCGCCAACACAGAAACTTCTTAGGTACGCGGGGCGCGGTTCCTGGTGCGGGAAACCTCACAAGGAAACCGAGGGCAGGTTATGGCAAATCCCACTTGAGGTCGGTTCCCTCAAGCTAAACACTCGGCTCCTTGGGGACACGACGATGCTTGCCGCGCGGCCACGGCTCAAAAAAGGCGTCAGAATTCCACAGAGCGAGCACCGCAACTTTGGTACTTCCGCCTATTATCGCTCGAAGGCGCGCGCAAACCGATCTCCTACCGGCTTTCCACCGTGAACCGCTTTCGGTGAGGCGATTGGGAATGCGGAATTTTCCCATGGGCCGCGGAACGCGACCGGAAACGGGAGGTTTAACCTCATCATAAGCCTCGCCGTCGTCAAGAGCAGACACCGCTACCGTTCTGTCGGTTGGGCGGCTTCCGTCTGCGTGGATCCAGGAGAGCAAAAATAGCGTCGCAGTCAATGAACGGAAATGGGATGTGAATCGTATGAAAACCAATGTTGAGCACAGCCAGATTGGAAATTCACTGCAAGGATGTTGGAGACTTGGAATATAATTTTACGTTGTTTCGCAAGAGTTAGTTTTAATGTGCACTCATTCAAACACTCACCAATTGCAGGAAGCATATTGACAACAGGAAGTGTCGTCTCGTGCACGATCCCATGTCACATTATTTGCAGCCCGCTGTTGGGGGGGCTGATGTAAGATCCACTTTATCCGGTCAAGAAGTTGAAGTGGCTGAGGTGGTGGCCACCATCCGTGACACGCTGGTTCAGCGAGATCGCGCACTGAGATGATTCACGTAACGGACGGTGATGACTCGTCGACGCAGCGATCGCAGCGGACGCCAATAGGCCAGAAAGGTATGAATCAGCTCGATGCACAGAGCGAGAGAGCACGATCGCACGCTGCAAATTCGAGTGCAAAAACGGAAGCTTCAGCGAGTGAAGC
The DNA here is from genome assembly GCF_943735745.2 of Anopheles bellator. Classification (NCBI taxonomy): domain Eukaryota; kingdom Metazoa; phylum Arthropoda; class Insecta; order Diptera; family Culicidae; genus Anopheles; species Anopheles bellator. Next base: position 44,028,974 of record NC_071285.1, on the reverse strand, counting down.
GCGATTGCCGATCGTCGATCGGGTTGATAATTGATGCTAAAATTACGCACTCAGCACCACTGAGAAAGCGAGATAAAACACAATTGGCCACTGCACAGAACCACGGCACACCAGCGGGCACCGAGTGGAGGCGATGAAACAGATGAAGACGGGATCATACGGCTAGTAGAAAATCGAGGATCATAAGGACGATGCAGCGCCGCACACACTCACACACAGCGAAAACACTATGGCAACGCGCTGGCTGCTCGCGTTGCTAAACGGGTTGGTTAAATGTTGGCAAAACAGCAGCAGGCTGCGGTTGAATCCGAAGGCTCAAGCAGCGGAACATTTAACTCGCACTTATACACTCACTCGCGGTGGCTTAAGATCGCCTCTCAGGTGTATGTGTGCGGCGCGTCGTTGGGCTTTTCTGATGATGAATGGTTGGTACGCACACGTCCCGCTTCCTTGGAGGCTCTTTGTACACACTCACATCAATTGTTGCGATCACCACCGTCCCTGGACACAGGCCACCTTTTCTGCACCGAGCACGTGCGTGGCATTTATCAAACCAGAATTCGCACGCACATTTTCTATCCCGCCACCACTGAATGGTAGAAACAGTGATGATTGCAACACCATCCAAACTCCAAACCGCGATCAACCGCGAAACAAAACCCGTCCGCCGAGACCTACAACGCACACAACCGCACCGCTCGAGAGTTCATCTTTTTGCAGGTTTGTAGGTTTATTGTTTTGGATGGTATTGTACGCACCCACGAATGACTTGGACGGGAAATTCCCTATACACGAGCGCGCGTTCCCGGCAAACGTTGGAAATGTTAACTAAAGCACCACTCTAATTTCCGCTTGGACGTTATTATTGTAGCGAGATACGAGAAGTTTTCAAATTGTCGTATTCCTTCTTGCTCGAATTTTAATTTTAACGGTGTTCGCGCGGCAGAGGTTGGTTGGAAGTTAAGAAAAAAAGAGTGTCTGCTGTTTCCTGAGAATCTCAACACGGTTCAACGTAACTTTGAGCCTTCGAACCTGATGACAAACCTGAACCTGTCCTGGTTTGCACCAACACCATGTTAACGACACGTCCACACACATCGTTGCGTTCGCGTGTGTGCGTGCGATGGTGTTTAAATTGGATTGTTCCAAAAGTTCTGAGGTTCAATAAAAGAAGGAACATTTTGAAAATGGCCAACGTTTATGGAATTCATAAATTGGAGTCTCGTTGAAACCAGTGTATTGATGTCCAGGGAGAACATACTGAATAAAAAAGTGTTTTTAAAACCAAAAACTGGTGTTTCTCTTATCGAGGCGCAGAACTCATTGAACAGCCTAGTGTTGCGGTGTAGTTGGCCGGCAACTTTTGCAGGTTAGAGTTGTTGTTTTGTGCGCAAAGTGGTAAAATTGAAAATTTGAAAATGGATTTCGTGTTGACCTGATCGGTGTGATCTTGGATGCGACCTGAATATGAATATGCACTAAGAGAACGAATGTTAGGTTTTGATATCTACGACAGTTTGGGAGCTCCAGGAGATTATGTGGTCAAAAGTTTGTGCAACCGCTCTTTGAATCGACTTCCCTCATAAACTCACCGATTGACTCCTTGTTCAATTAAAACTTTTCTCCACTGGTTTGACTCTAATAAGTTCCTTTGTCCCTTTGATTTGCCTCTGGTTGCTTGATTCTAAGTTTTTCCTGTAAGATGCCAATTATCGCAAGTATAGTTTGCGCCAAATTCCGATTAATTTTTTGTTTTCAAAGACGCCTGGCAAAACAGCCCTCAAGACTGTTCGTTATAATAACTAATAGGCTACGAGCCATTAGGATCTTACTTAGGAACAATTGCAAAGCACCATTGTTTCAACCAAGTTGTCTCGAGATTGATCTTCGCCACCTGTGGCTATCGCTGGGGAACCGGGAACTCGGTTGCAAATTGTTATCGCAAAACATTATCCACATCACGCTGTCGCTGAATTTATGCATAAAGTTAGAAACCGACTTAAAATATCAAACGGTTCGTTGCTGAGCGATATTTGCTGCACAGCGCACATTAAATTTGACGCCTCAAAATAGAAGAAAGGCCTTAACAAGGCTTCGGATCGATGTATTTCCGATCGTCATTAAACATCTAGTTTAATTATTATTATGTTTATGGAGTTTATGTTTATTAAACATTGCACATCTTAAAACTTAAATCTTGCCCCGGTTTTTGCTTTCGATGATTTCTATTTTAACATATTTACTATTAATATATTTACATATTTTAACATATTACTATTTTTTTTTCAACTACGAAAATCCCGAACACGAAACGAGAGAGAGAAAGAAACTTTTCTCTCCCTCTCTCTGCGTTCCCAGCCTCTGAAACTGACTGGAAAGAGATAGCTGACGCGCTAGAACGGGACAGTTCTCCTCTCTCTCTTGTGGAACCACGAGAACGAGAGGGGGCAGAGGAATAGTAGAGCGTGCGACAAAGAAAGGACATTCAAATTTTCCCACAGCAACCGACCGTAGCTCAGTTTGCTCACTTTGCCCATCGAGCATCATTCTGGTTGAAATTAAACAATCTGATTCTAACCGGTTATTGTTCGAATCTCACCAAAGAAGTTAGACCTTGAACCGTTCGAAGCAAATTGGTATAAAAACCCGTTTGTATTTGTGAAAAAAAACGTTGCGAGCGAAAAAACGATAGGTGAGTATATAACATTTGGACTGCAATGTAAAAAGTCACATTATCCGAGTTAACGTACTGTGAAGGCCACTACACAAATTATACAGATCGGGCACGGTAATAATTTCAATGGCCGATGGAAGATAAACTAGTTCCAATGGTGTTTGGATGTGGTCCACGTGACATTTCATATTCTGTGCTGTGGTTAAAATTGGAAAAGGTGTTCCAAAAACGGAGGTCCACTTTCCCTGGATGTTAAAATTTTGTAAAAATTAGTGAATTAAATACATGCATGCATTTAATTAAAACATGCAAGTAAACATCAGCGATCAAGAATAGATCTCCAAAAGACCGTAGACCCACCGGCTTTTCCTGCTTTCCCAGGCAACTACGTAAACAGTGTGTAAATGAAGAAAGCCCATTCATAGTGCAACATTGCACACCTGCAACCTGAGAGAATGTTGCGATTGTCTTACGGCAATCAATCGAACTCGTTGACTGTTTTAGATTGCGTCATATGGCATACCATTATCACGAAGCTCCGACTATATATTGAGGTTCAGATCTGGTTTGGCGGATCACTTTTGTGTGCTGCCTGAACTGAAGTGCCATATCAGTGCCTGCGATAAGTAACAGGTATCCTGAGAACTTACAACACCTTAGATCGCATCTTCGTCCGGTGATCACCCGTATTCTATTTCCATTTTTAAGGACGGACACTACTTCATCCGTTTTGCCAGAAGAGTAAACCGCTGTTAACAATGAAGTGGACCTTCGTAGTGGTTGTTGTGGCTTGGGGCATGGTTGCCGCCAACCTTTCCGGAACATCCGCTGCAGCGAATCCGCGAATTATTATCGTCGGGGCTGGGGCATCGGGGCTGGCAGCTGCTACCACTCTGTACCGTGCTGGGCTCACCAACATCACTCTGCTGGAGGCTTCTCAGAGAATTGGAGGACGCATCAATTCTGTGCCTTTTGGAGGTAACGGTTCGCCTGTGGAGCTTGGAGCTCAGTGGTGTCACGGAGAGGAAGGTAACATTGCTTACCAGATGGCGTCCGCATTTCCCGGTCTACTCAAAACCTCCATGGTCGACGAAAACGAATACCTGGTCCAGTCGGATGGAAAACAGGTGCCGGAGACGATTTCCGATCGCCTCTGGGCATTGGGCGAATCCATTTTACAAGCATCCTATACCTCCGGCTACGCGGGATCGTTGGGCGACTATATTACCACTCAGTATCGCACCAAAATAAACTCGTCAAAGTACAGTGACATCAATCGTGAGCTGGCGGAGCAGTTTTTGGTAAGTTTCGACAACTCCGAGCTCTTAGGCCACAGCGCGATCGATTCGTGGTTTGATGTGGCCGCAACGAGTGACGACGGGTATGTGGAAACCGAAGGAGAGCAATCCCTAGCGTGGACGGGACAGCGAGGCTTCAGCTCGATACTGGACATAATGACGGTAAGTCGCTTGGTGAACACAAGTTTAATACGAAATACTTATCCTGTGACATATGCACAGGGCACTTTCCCAGGATCCACCAACTCAGTGGTGCCAATCAACACTCTGACTAGTTTCAACAAAGTGGTTAACGGTATCTACTGGCAAGATACTACCGATGGCCTTGTTACAGTTGCTACCGAAGACTGTTCTACATATTCTGCCGATCACGTGATTGTGACCGTATCGCTGGGTGTGTTAAAGGCGGACTCTCGTACCATGTTCAACCCCGCGTTACCGACGATCAACCAGAACGCGATCGATGGCCTTTAC
>NC_071285.1:43956726-44024428 GCF_943735745.2 Anopheles bellator | reverse complement strand
CAGACTTTACGGCAATCGAAGCACGCCTGGGCCGAAGCCGTTGGCTTCTTCTACCGCGTGGACAGCAAACCGCACGTGCTCTGCGCCTGGTTGAACGGTGCTCAAGGTCGCCAATCCGAACTCTTGTCGGATGATACGATTAAGGAGGGTCTGCTTTACCTGCTTAGCATTTTCGGTAAGAACTACAACTTCGGAAACGTACAAGCTGTTTTGAGGTATGTGTGTCACACTGAATGTTGCAGTCGCTAGGAGATACAAGATTTTCATCCATTCCCAGATCGAAATGGTCTTCAAATCGCTTCGTCCGTGGATCTTACTCTAGCCGATCGATCGCCACTGAGCGTCTTCAAACTGGAGCGGGTGATCTGAGTGAATCGCTCACAGCTGCTGCTAATCACCCGGTAGTTCTATTTGCTGGTGAAGCCACCAGCGTCGAACACTACTCCACTGTCCACGGTGCGATCGAAAGTGGCCAACGTGAAGCGAATCGTTTGATCGACCTGTATCAATGAGCTACGCTCTACGGAAACTAAGAGTTCATACAGAATTGGAAATGAAATAAATTACTTTTACCTCAGCATTCAAACTTCGAACGTTGGACCTACGGTAAGTGGTCCCAGCATGATCTACACTCAGTGCTGATTACACATGCTGTCACTTTGGTATGAAAGCATTTCGCACTTCCCTCCGAGCTAAATTTATCCGAGATAATCACACGCGATAAATGTTATCCAATGAAACGAAACCGAGTATCACTAGCGGCCGGTTTGATTGTGATTCACATTTTACCATACAGAGACCCGTAAGATGTGTTTGTGTAATGTTTGCTTACAATCATACAATCATACAATCTCAATAAGCGTTTTCGATGCTCGCGGACTGGGGTAAAAACTCACGCTTAAAAGACGTACGACGAGAACGGCTTAAACAGTCAGTCGTCTGTCTGGTCAGGGGACTGTTTGTTCCGTAAACGAATGATGGCGAATCCGCGTATAGTCGTGGTCGGTGCCGGAGCAGCGGGTATTGCCGCTGCTAGCAAACTCTACCAGAGTGGCATTACGAACGTAACGATTCTTGAGGCCTCGGAACGCTTTGGAGGACGCATTCGTACGACTCCGTTGGGTAGTGCCGGAGTTGTGGAGCTGGGTGCCCAGTGGTGCCACGGCGAGCAAGGTAACGTTGTTCACGAGCTAGCGTCCGGTTTTCCTGGTCTTCTAAAATCATCTGTTGCCGCGGAAAAAATCGTGCTAGTGCGCTCAAATGGCCAGCGAGTGGATCCAGATGTTTATGAGCGCCTTATGGCTATGAGCGAAGAACTTGTGGATTCTGAAGAGCGCGACGAGTTCGAAGGAAGTTTAGGAGAATTTTTCACGGGCAAATACTGGGAAAAGCTCGATACCGAAGAATCTTTCCGCGATGTCGAACGAGCGTTGGCTGAACAGTTTCTGGTCTATTACCACAACTACAATCGGGGCTACAATGCGTACGATACGTGGTATGAAGTGGCCGCTCAGGAAACCGACAGCTATGAGCCAGCGGAAGGAAATCAGGCACTTGCCTGGACAGGGCCGAAGGGGTTCTCTACCATTCTGGATATTCTGTCGGTGAGACGATCCTCTGAGCGCTCTGCTGTTGACTAAGTCTTAAAGATGTCTCATACATTGTAGGGTAATTATCCAGGTTCTAGGCTTACCCCCGTACCGCTGGAGCAACTCACTCAATTCAATGAATCGGTTACCAACATTGAATGGCACGAAACTCCAGCGCATACTGTCATTGTGACCACCGAAATCGGATCTTGCTACGATGTTGACCATGTGATCGTAACGGTCCCGTTGGGTGTTCTGAAAGAAGCTTATCGTACTCTGTTCACCCCACCGATACCTTCCATCAACCAGAACGCCATTGAGGGAATTTGCTTCGGCACACTGAACAAAGCTTTCCTTTTATTCGATACTCCTATTCCGGAGCAGCTTGGAAACGTGCTTCATATGTTGTGGTACGAGAATGATTTGAAAACGCTGCGTGAATCAAAGCATTGCTGGGCGGAAGCGGTGGCCACCTTTTCGTTAGTCGACGGTCAGCCCAACGTCCTGTGCGCCTGGTTAAACGGCCCCGAAGGTCGGCAGGCAGAGCAGCTGCCGGACGACACGATACGGGAAGGATTGCTCCATCTTTTGAGTATATTTGCCAACAACATCCACTTTGGGAAGGTTCAAGCAATTTTAAGGTACGTTTCGAATCCACGGAAACATCATTAGCATTGGACATTATGCGTTGAGCTTCTCACCCGCAGGTCCAACTGGTCATCAAACCGTCTCTTCCGCGGCTCATACTCTAGCCGATCGATCACCACGGAACGCATGCAAACGGGTGCCAAATATCTTGCCTACCCGTTTATGGACGCCATGAATACACCGCGAGTTCTGATGGCGGGAGAAGCTACCAGCCACGTGCATTACGGAACGGTGCAGGGCGCCATCGAGAGCGGACAACGAGAAGCACAGCGTTTAATCGATATGTACAAGTAATGTGTTAGTTTAATGCAAACACAATACCACACAAAGTGTACGGTTATAAGTAAATGTAAAAGTTTTGTTAATAACTGCTTTATCTCTAAGCTGGACCTTTTTCTGAAAAACATAAGCTTAATGCTATTTAAATCCTTACCCTAAGCATTACGATAAGGCAGGGACTAAATTTGTTTTGGGGTGTCGAGAAAGGGCCAAGTTAATTCTAGTGTAACCCAAATTTTCGTCGCTCATTGCGTCTACTTAGCAAGTGACAGCATTCGGAAGGAATATTACGCACACAACAACCCAGACATGCTGTCAGATTCCAATATTCAGCGAAGATCGTTTTCGTGTCGATCGTTTTGTATCGGCCTAAATTTAGAACAATCGCCAACCTAGACCGTGACATCGCATAAACTGTGACAAAGTTCTGCATCGGTCTTCTATTTGTTCGTACCGTTTGCATTATCAAACACGGTAAAGATAACGCGTCCATCGCTTACCTCACAATCCCTGCGCTTCCAGCACTTCGTGACTATTGTGAAAACTCGCGCAATGAAGTGGACTAATGCAGTCATTGGCTTACTCTGCGGTCTGTTCGTCGGGTCCACAGTTTGTACCGAGCACGATATGTTAAACCCGCGCATAATCATTGTTGGAGCCGGAGCGGCAGGCGTGGCCGCGGTTAGCAAACTCTACCAAGGTGGTTTAACGAATTTGACGGTTCTCGAGGCATCGGAGCGCTATGGAGGACGCATCCGTACGACTCCGTTCGGTAGTGCTGGCGTCGTGGAGCTGGGTGCGCAATGGTGCCATGGTGAGCAGGGAAATGTGGTATACCAGATGGCGTCCCGGTTTCCCGGTTTGTTAAAATCATCCATTGCCAAAAAAGAACTCACTCTCGTACGTTCAAATGGCGAGAGGATAGATCCGACAGTGTTTGGACAATTAATGGCGCTTGCGGAGGAAATTGAAGAGTTGGACGAGCGCCACGAGTTCGACGGAAGCTTCGGGGCGTTTTTCGAAGCCAAATTTTGGGAAAAACTAGACATTGATGAGGTCTACCGTGGCGTAGACCACGAGTTGGCGCGACAGTTTCTTGTGTACTATCATAATTACAATCGTGGCTACAGTGCCTACGATTCTTGGTACGACGTTGCGGCTCATGAAGCAGATAGTTTTGAAATTACCGAAGGCGATCAATTGCTGGCATGGACCGGGACGCGAGGCTATTCCTCCATTTTAGATATTCTTTCGGTGAGTGGCGACAGTGGAACATGTTCAAAACGATGTATTTTCATGAAACAATCTGATATTGCAAAACTGCAGGGAAACTATCCGGGATCCGATACTAGCACACGAGTGCCGTTGGATGCGCTGACTATCTTTAATAAGTTTGTTACCAACATTAAATGGCAAGGAGCTCCCGGTAACTCCGTCGTTGTAACCACCGAAGACGGAGCGCGCTACGACGCTAACCATGTGATTGTAACGGTCTCCTTGGGGGTGCTGAAGGAAAATTACCGCACCATGTTCACACCACCGCTACCCTTCGTTAACCGACAGGCCATCGAAGGAATCCATTTCGGGGCGGTGAACAAGATTTTCCTACTTTTCGATGCTCCTATTCCGGCACAGTTTGGAAATGCTATAAGCCTGCTGTGGTACGAACGAGATCTGCTGGCACTAAACCAGACACAGCACGCCTGGACGGAAGCAGTGTCCTTTTTCTATCGAGTGGATGGCCAACCAAACGTCCTTTGCGCTTGGTTAAATGGCCCCTTAGGTAGGCAAGCAGAATTGCTGCCCGATGACACGATCCGGGAAGGCTTGCTTCATCTTCTCAGTGTATTTGTTAACAAAATCGAGTTTGGAGAGGTTCTTGCTATCGTGAAGTATGTCCCCTGTCCCCTTCAAGTAAATATTGGCATGGGTTAATATGCATTGAATTACTTACCGATTAGGTCCAACTGGTCATCCAACCGTTTCTTCCGCGGCTCATACTCTAGCCGATCGATAGCCACGGAACGCATGCAAACGGGCGCCAAATATCTTGCCTATCCGCTGATGGACACCAACACCACACCACGGGTCCTGATGGCCGGGGAAGCCACCATGGAGAAGTATTATTCCACCGTTCACGGAGCAGTCGCCAGTGGACAGCGTGAAGCGAACCGTTTGATTGATCTGTACAAACAAAAGGGAAACTCGAATGATCAATAAGTTACCATCTGTATCATCTGTAGCAAGGCGTAAAACGTCTTAAACAAATTTAAATACGATAATAAAATCGAACATTACATATTTCACCGAATTGTGGTAACTGACACCAACGACGAAAAACGTTGTTCTTCCTCCGCTAGGATAGAATACTTTCCATCCATCTTATCGCAAGCTGATAGCGCTGAGACCAACCATTATCGCAACGAAACGTTCGATTAATTCGGTATTTCGGCATTAGTTCCTCGGCAACAGAGAGCGGGAGACCCGGCGCACGTGATAAAACCGACACAGTTACAGCACTCGTTTGTTACGTTCCATCAAACTGTGGAAAAAATGAAATCTTCGCCCGCCGTGTTAATCGTTGGAGCCGGTGCAGCGGGCATTGCAGCAGCAACGAGACTACTTGAACACGGATTCTACAATCTTACCATTCTGGAGGGCGAAAATCGCATCGGAGGCCGCATCCATTCTATACAGCACGGGAACAACATGCTCGACTATGGTGCCCAATGGTAGGTACGCACCGGAAATCTGGCGGACTCGATATTTTGACCAGCTTGTGTTTCTTTTCTGCAGGGTACATGGTAAAGATAATAATTTCATCTACGATATGGCCAACGAGTACGGACTGGTCGAAATTGAGACACACAAGGAGAACGAACTCTACTACCGTTCGAATGGTGAGCCCGTGCCAAAGCACATCTCAGACCGGATGATGGACACCCTGCACACACTACTCGATGCAAACGCCGATACGTTGAAGAGCTTTTCGGGATCTCTAGGAGAGTTCTATGACATGGTGTAAGTTTATGAGTAGAAGATTTTACTTCTTCCGAAAACAACCTCCATTAAAGCGCGCCGATTCCAGGTTCCAGGATGCATTACGGGCGGGAAAGTTCGCTGGAATAGATCGGCGGACTTGTTACCAGCTGTATGATTTTTTCATCAAATACGAAAATACTTACAACGCCACAGACACCCTGCACGAAATATCCGGTGCCGGACTGCTTCAGTTTGAAGACAACCAGGACGAGTACCTCATCAACTGGAGGAATCGGGGATTTCACACGCTCCTTGACTTACTAATGGTAAAAAATGGCAACCAGAGCAGGAGCTTTCAGGCAGTCCACTTGGTAAGCTTTTCTCATGCTTCACAGAAAAAACTACCCGAACAGAACAGCGCCAACCCGATTCCGGTTGATGATTACATTCGGTTCAATCATACCGTCAACTCGATTCGATGGAACAGCACAGGTGACAATCTACCGTCACAGGTGACGGTCGGCTGTACCAATGGAGCATCGTTTACGGCTCGCCATCTCATCGTAACCGTGTCCCTGGGAGTGTTGCAGGAAATGCACCATCGCTGGTTTGACCCGCCGCTACCCCTCGCCAAGCAGAATGCCATCGAGGGTCTCTACATCGGAACGATCGGTAAAATGTTTCTCGAGTTTGATGAGCCCTTCTGGCCAACCGACGGGACATGGCATGGATTCGGCCTGCTGTGGGAGAAACACGATCTCGATCAGATCAAACCGGACCGGCGCTGGCTCACGGGGGTTTGCAGTTTCTTCGTTCCGGCACACACCGAACGCCTGCTGGTGGCATGGGTTTTCGGAGATGCAGCGCGCACTATGGAATCGCTACCGGAAACGGACGTTATAGATGGATTGATGTACTTGCTGCGTAAATTTATTCCTTCCACGTTCGGACGGCTACCGCCCGTTCCACGGTGGTTTTCGCGAACGCGATGGCACAACAATCCGCACTTTCGGGGCGCGTATAGCAGCCGGTCCCTAAAATCGGACTCGATGAATGCTAAGGCAGCCGATCTGGCCACACCGTTGCTGGCAGGGGAAGGTTCGCGTGCTTTACCAATCGTTCAGTTTGCCGGTGAAGCTTCCCATCCTGAGCTTTACTCGACCGTTCAGGGAGCCGTCGGAAGCGGGTGGCGCGAGGCTAACCGTTTGATCACCGCGTACCGGAGCACTACTCTGCCAAAGAAAGCAAAACTGTGAACAGTGATGAGCATGCTAGGTGGGTCTTTAGCAACTTAAGCAGACTTTACCTTAACAATTTAGTTTTTAACTGATAAGACGTTCAGTTTTTTTTTATTGAAGACATTGTTTATTGAACTTATCTCGATCATTTGTTTCGACTTTCTGCTCATGCAATCAACCAGAATTTACGAGGGGACGAAGGAAATGTGGGGTGTCATTTGTTTTTACCGCGATCAGAATTCCGTTCATATTGCGGTAGGGAAATGGAGATGAAATAGTTTTTGATAACTCATTGCTAAGACGATCGATGAATCGGTGTATTCCGCTCATTATTCACTATTAACAATATTCGGCTGAATTTTCGTACTTTAGCTGATTTCGCGTCTCACTATACAATCATTTATAAAACGCATTTTAATTGTTTGTGTTTGCTCTTCCTCGTGCCCATGTTTTGCAACGTCATTTGTATCTTTGCCTGGAAGCTACAAAAATGGAAAAGAATGAACAAAAATAACTCAACTGTAATTGTGTTGTGGTTGTGTTCTTCTTTCCGCCTGAAGCTTCCGGGTTTCTTTTTCACCTTAAAACTAATTCCAATCGTTTCCCTTCTCTAGAATGTAGAGCAAACCTAAACAACTATCCATTTTGTAGCTTTAAAGGATCAACTTTTTGGTTGCTACATTCTAACCGCTTATCAGTATCATTGCAGAAGGGAGCAAAAGTGCGGGCGGCGGTTCCTCTCTGCGGGTGTTGCTCGTTTTATTTTTTTCCTTATTTCCTTTCGGCCGAAAAATCTCCGCACGCTGCTACATTCGTTACTAAAGTACAAACTTAACTTACTTGCTTGAAATATATACTTTCAACCGAGATGTCGAGAACAAGTGATTGTGTATAAAATATTAAAAGACCATCAAAGGGAAATTGCAAAACTGTGTGTTCACAGAAACACCAGAGTAATCCAACAGTGCAATAGGATCCGTCAAAGTCGCAGTTGTTTAGTCACCAGTAAGTTAGCAAAATACAAACAGTAAAAACAGTTACCCCTTAAAATAGGGTAATGTTAATCGAGAATAAGAAACCGGAGCATTTATGACACAGTTTTGTATTGCGTATTTTATCTTTCCCACTGGTGCGCGCTGGTGGGGTCTGAATCATTAATAGGAACCCAAATTTGATAGAAACTAAAGCGACAAATAATGAACACAATAGGCCACAATGATCTATTTTGTTCGTTGTTTGGCTTTACGTTACAAGTGCGACTTTTGTCTAGTTACAACTTAACTTACTACGCATCGCCCCAAAACCTCTGACTTAAATTTCTGGCTATGGCTAAAATATTCTGCTGCTGCTCGAAACAATTAGAACACAAACAGTACCCTGTTTTATGTACAGTTTGATTGTGGTCTGACTGTTTTATCCAATCATTTGCCAGCATTCATCCTAAATTAATAAAGAAAATCACGTAAAAATAGGCGCCTGTTTGAGGTACTTTGTTCCTTTTCTTGACCCAACTAAACCCACGTTTTGTGCCATTAACAGATGCTCCTAAATGTGTTGGAGGTCTGTTGGTTTGCTCTGGTGTTTCCATGATGTGTGCCTCTTTCAAATAAACTGACATCTCTCACTGTTAGTTCTATTTACATGTGTATTGATTGTTTACTTCCTTTGCCGACACCGCGGTGTGTTGCCTTTTTTCGTACATTTTTAAAACAACCAATGATGCTCCAATGGATCAAATGATAGAGATAAAAATAAACCTGGAAAAAACCCTTTCATATCTCGTGAAACATTCACACAACAGTTGTGGACAAGAAATAAACCTACAGTAGACGTTTATGTGAAGTAATGTCCATCCCATTTCTTCACCCGTCAAATGATGCATTCGGTGTATTAAACACAGAGTTGCTGCGAGAAAGGTTCAATTGCAAAATTGCAACCCAAAGGTTGATTGCTTGCGCAAGGGACCATTCAGTGCATTGTTTGAAATGCGTGTAAAAAGTATGCAATAGTAATAATTCCCTGCGTGTTTTTCTGAATCGTTTACTGACGAACATTTATGTACACCACACAACTTGCCTCAAGTTACGTTAATAGAATTGAAGAACATCCTATATATTCTTGGGAACAATGATACGTCTGGTGGACGGGGCTTTCGAGTCTCGAGTGATTTCGACTCCGGGCCCAGAGGAAATGCGTCTTGTGGTACGTCACAACAAGACATATACCGAACGTTGCCGCACTCAGTGTCGTCAGACCGAATGTACCAAAGGTGGTGCATCCCTTATACTACGAGTCTACTTTTTACTTTTCTTTGTCTCTTCAATTTCTGTGTTAGGTGAATGCTCTCTGCCACCCAGGTGTTTAGTTTCCGAGGACATGCACATCATCTTGTTCTTTTTCTCGCTGGCGGACAGCGACAGCCGTCTCTACAAGCAGGTAGAGACACTTAAACTGATCTTTATCGTCGCGGATTACGCCTGTGAATAGAAGAAAAACCCAGTCAGCATCTCTGTCTAAAACAGTACAAATGAAAGCATTGCAATTGACAGCATTATTCACGTACCTTTAACTTTGACTGCCGTCGTCGTATGTTGGTTGGTGTTCTGAGAATTATTATTATTGTTGCTACTACTGCTGTTGTTGTTAATGTTCACTGTGGTATTTCCGCCGCCCCCGGTGGCATTGCCACCACCAGCACCCGGGACTATTGTGGTCGTTATCGTCTTGGCGTTCGATTCACTCAGTGGAGTTGCTGTTACGGTCGTTGCCTTTCCAGAGCTTGTCACAACGGTTAGCTTCTTGGGACCCACTTTCAAAGTTTGCAGGGGAACTGTACTGCCACCGATCTTCACAGTGCCAAGCGTCGTGGAAACTATGGGCTGGCCACTGACCACATGGCCCGTGCTGATCACATTCCCAACCGTAGCTGTTCCCGTTGTTGTCTGTCCGATATTGCCTGTTGTACCGATCAGCTGCACTCGCTGCAACCCGACTGGAACTGTTTGTCCGGATTTTGGAAGATTCAAAATAAAGAAACACGTTAGTATAGCGCGATACTATATGGTAACGAAACTTTCGTTACATTTGATCATTTTTAGGGATTGATTGATTAAATAGTTGCCTGTACCTGGTGTGGTCGTGATAATCTTAGAAGGATTGTTGGTTGCAACTGCTCGAGATGCTGTGAGTTTGAATAGGAAGCCGTTTATAGATGACACCAAGTCGTTATGTTGCCATTTCCAAGCGGTTACGTAGTTTCAATTTATATATGTGCGTTCCGTAGAGCAAATCAAGAATAAATAAAGACGAACGACATTAGTATGTGTAATTATTGTCTACGTCCCAATTCTATAAATTTTTAAGGTTCACTAGGTTTAATAAGGTTTATTCTTACCTGTCAAATTATTTGTGCTCAACGTAGGTATATGAGCAATATTTGTGTGTGACGTCGTGAAGTACTCGTTTACGGGGCTGTCAATGACTTCCTCCTCCGTGATCCTACATAAAACATACATCGCTCATCAGAATAAATGCTAAGGCAATCCAAGGCAAAACAATGTTTAAAAATCTCGTTCTACTTACTCTTCGTGAATTTCCTCGTCCTTGTCCGTTGCGTAACGAATGATGCCACCCCACTCGGTTTGCTCCGACGGTTGCATTTCCTCCTCGCTTTGCGTGTACTCATACTCGATGTTGCTGTCGTCCGATCTGGGAAAGGAAAAGAAATGTTTACGTTTGCACCAGTTTAATTTATACTCAACTAAGAGGAACAAAACCAAAATTGTCTTTAAGGAATAATTAAGAAAGAATAAAATTGAAAACCTTTCTAAACCGACAGCATGCATAACATTTTCATTTGAACGATATCTTCCGATCTTTATGGTTTGTTCAAATCTAATTAATGCACATAAACATCAAATAGACATTTAAAACATTTCTTTATCTGAGTCAGACAACGATAAGGAAAAAGTAAACTTCGGATTGTATCACGGAACTTACCGGTAGATGATATTGTCTTCGTAATCAACGTCATCCTCGACCTTCACCAATCCGTTTGGAGTTTGCACATATTGATGCCCAAGACTGGAAGTAATAATCTGCGGTACACCGTCTTCGATAACCTCTTCCTCTTCAATAATCTCCTCCGTTGCGCCCACTATCAATTCGGCTGTTGGGCTCAACGAATGCGCCATCTGACCTGGGCCACCCATTGGACCAGTCAACTTTTTGCCGCGCCTTGAGATGGTGTAATGCAGCGGATCGTGTCCCTCCCGTCGGATCATTTCTGGCAATATGCGCCTCCGCGCATTGATGAACCAGTTGCATACCTACAGCAACAAGCAAACCATCGATTACATGCAAGGCTCCCGGTTCATGGAACTAAGAAAGAGCTCGAGGATACTGCTCCGTTACTTTACCTGCAGCACAGTAAGATTGGCTTCTTGTGACAAAACTAACTTCTCAGCATCCGTCGGATACGCATTGAAACGGTGATCGTAAAGCCATCGTTTCAATATCTTGACGGATGCTTTTGGAAGATTTCCACGGCGCTTACGACTGGAGTTTAGGCCGCTGTTATTGATACTGTCATTGATTTCCTGCTCATTGCTGAAACTCAAATCGCCCATCGCATGCTCCTGGTCTGAACACTCCGTGTCATCGGCGCTTGAAGCATGCTGGAAGTGATGTTCTTGAGCTGGAAGCGAAAAATGACAAATAATTTCATGAGATTAAATAAAATAAACTAAAAATAACAATAATTAAAAGGGATTAAGTTTAGTTCCAAATGTAAGCCATTCACAAATATGTTTGGTTTAAGATTTTAGTTTGATTTTGGTTCGCCATACAAACATCCTGCCAATTATACGAGAAAGCGGCTGTTTTACGAAACTGTTTGGAATTTGATCAAAATATAAACATACATAAAATGTCAAAATTGACGCAATGTTTCGATCTATGTGTTAGTCTCAATGCTCTCATAGCCAAAATGTATATTTAACATTTTATTTCTCAAAATGGTATTGGTTTAGGCTCTCCATCGCAAACAGCCACTGTCAAACACAGAACGATAGCTAGCGCACTTTTAGTCGAACACAGTTTGTTGTCTTCCCACCAACGAAACAAGACGTGTGGTGGTGTTAGTGACTGTGATGAGTTTTTCTAACAAATCGACAGCCACCGCCGAATGACACCGCAAAAGCAAAATCAATGATGACAGCAAAAACCGCAAGCGGCAATCGCATCGTTCTCTAGATCAAAACTTATAACAAATATACATTTCAAAGATTTGCAGAAGATGTATTTTAATGTAATTTTATCGAGTGTTGGCTTTTTGAAAGCTGTGGACGATACGCAGTTGGCAACGCCGCATAGCTTCGTATACATTCACCACTACAACTGAATATGAGCATTTAATACATCAAACGCACACTTTCGCATCTCATATGCTGCAAATTACGTCAAAAAGGATTTTTGACATCTTAACACTCCAAGCCAAATATCAAATAATTGTGATAGAGATTTCCTCGGCCAATGCCAATCATATCCAGCAAAATATGTGTCGAACATGTTGCTAAATTACATTTTTCCCAAGCGCACGCACAAGAGGAAGCTTACTTTCTCCACTGCATCAATTCGCCGCCACAGTACGACGCCATGTTGGATTAGAATGAAATGTCACCCTGACGCACGATGCTTACCAACGAAAACTTTTTACGATATTTTGATGCTAAGACGAATAATCGTTTTTGTATCTCGTAGCAAACTACGGATCCTGTGAGCGATGGACTTAAACGAAACCCTTGATAAGACATTTTCAGTTCTTCCAGCCTAGACAAAATAACTAACATTTGACATTTTGACGGACTTTGGAGGTGGAGCAAAACTCAATTTCCGATGTTTTTGACGTTAAAAATTATGCAATACATTTTGAAAGATCGCTTGTTTACGAATAGCGAAGAGAATAATACGAAATCTAATGCCAAATGATTTTTTCCAAACACTGTCCGAAGAGTAGTCTTGTTTGCTGATGGTGACGCGGCGATCGCTTAAAGTTTCTGCCTGGTGCGGTCATACATACCTTCAGATTCCTGCATAAGAAGGCTGGCCTGATAATGAGCCTCCTTGGCCAGGTCCCGAACGTCCCGCTTCGTGTTACCCGAGCCGCTGGTGGTCGTTAGCACGGTGGTTGTCTCCATCGGCACCGTAGTAATTTCGAACTCCTCATGGTGCAATTCGTCGGGACAGAGGATAACCTCCTCGGTCTCGACGATTTCCTCGACTTCCTCAATTTTGGCGGCGTTTGTAAGACTGGTACTAACCAAAACCTTCGGGGTTTCGGCTGCCTTCGTATTTCACTATTTCGCTTCACTTCACCCACTAGCGGCTGCCCACTGAATGTCGCTTGCGTCAAAGCTCCAATTTTTCTACTTCCACTATTGAGTCATGTAAACTCTCACTGCTATGATTGGAACCAAATGATGACTGCTTGGTCCGACTATGTTACAACCTCATCGATTAGTATCGCAGCCCGAGTTCGCGATCGGTGTGTTTAGTATTTTTTGGGGAATATACTTCTGCCTTTCGCACACACACGCGTGCACAAACACACCGGATGGGAAACTGTGAGAAAAGAAAAACCAGATCCTTACTTCATTAGTCCTCCAGCACCAGAGATTTCACTGGCAACCGTCGTGTGCTATGCAACGCGCGTCTATCATTGTGAGTCGCTTAATTTCTTTCTGGAGGGCAAAATCTACGCGTAACACTAGATCGCAATGTTGTTCAGACTAACTGATGCCGTTGTTCAGCTGTCAAAATTATCAATAGAGGGGGAAGAAAAGACGACACAACGAATCAACAAAGCGCTTCCTAGTCAACTTCTCGTTGGCCACTTACAACTGTCAGCACTGACAACGCGTCGGCTTTGCACACAAACGCGGCAAAAATTCAATGATGCTTGCTTCGATTGAGGTGCCAGGAAAAAACAAAATGGCGATGAGCGCGTGCCTTCGATGGTGTGCGTGTTGCCTAACCAGATCGAAGGCTGCAATTGTATTAGTCGCATTTGTCAGCTGTCTGTCATCTCGTCCCGAGTATGGCATCTATTGAAAAGCATTTTCCAGGTGTTACATTGAACAGTTGCTGAGCGAAAAGCGCTGAATATACATATTTGTATCATTGAAACCAATAGAACCGCATGATAATAGAACAATAGTCTCATCCATAGAGCATCGATACACGATTTTCTGAAAACAAGCTCACGCTGCTACACACACACTCAATCAAGGAAGTATGACAGCCGCTGTCAAGTGGCAAAATATTTTCCGAAAAACTTCACCTTTAATTGTTTACTAATTTCAGCAAAGCTTCTGCACATCACGATGCACGAACTAATCGCGGTCAATAATCTATTGAGTTGTTTGTATGAGCGAATCTCGCATTGCTGCCTCACAACAGCAAACATAAAAGACATGAGCTACTTCAGATGCCTGTTACAAAATGGCTTCCCCCTGCCGTGCATCGTGAAGCATCAAAAATATCGCTTCAAAGCGCTACAGTATTTCGACTATCGCTTTGTAAGCCCAAAATCATTGGTCCTATGTTGCGTTCTTGCTGATCTGACAGTAACAATATGTTTCAATTTGGCACAATTAATGGCGCGCCGAATGAAATGTCACTCGAAAAGGGATCAAAAGTAGCTGGCCTTCTTGACCAACGAAGAGGAAGCTTTTACGCGTCAAGCTTCGAATGACGGCTCAGGCCGAAAAGATGCAAACTATCAATCACATTTGTTTACACTCCGTTTCCGTCCCGCACGGTGCCGCAGCCAAAAAAGCGGATTCTTCTAACGTATTCGCACAGCCCGTTGTTAAATCTAATTCATTCCATTTTCCATTTTAATGGCTTGGTAAGGATGACTGAAGAGTGCGGAAAGTACGCACAGGAAGGCCCGCGAGATAGGACAATCTAGACCACTAGACACTGTTTCAAGCTTGCTATTAATGCTACGTCGATTGCTTACCTGAGAATCGCCTGATCTACACTTATCCGAAGAACGGTACAATGTTTGGAACGATTTTCGTACGCCAATCGGATTTTTTATTGCTCACTTGACAATGTCAAAATACGAATGATGCGTCCTGCGTTTTGTTTTGCTGCGGTACGGCGAATTGCATGAGTTTCGCCTGTCTCTCACCGCGGGCACTCACGGGCGAGAGCTCGCACTCTCTGTTTTGGTCTTGATCTTCGACAGCGAATCACCTCAAGTTACGGGGACTATCGGACTATCGGATGCCGCGATGGCGACAACTACGGAATTCCTGGCCGAAAACAATGTCTGCGGGCAGACGATTTTGCAAATTGTTGCCGAAGGCAACACCATCATTTGTGAGCTGCTGCGCTTGAAGGACTACGTGCCGGAAGTATTTCAGTAAGCCCATTGATGTGCCAACACAAAGGTGGCCAGTGCTGAAAACCCTAAACTGCTTAATGCGTTCCTACACAGCTTAAAAACGAAAGAAGAGCAGCACCGGTACGGTGACATCGTGAAGGACTTTAGCTACTTTCAAGTGGCCGATTCACAGGAGGCAAAAATAGAGGCGGACGCCAAACTTCGAGCCATCGACGAGGAGCTGCGCGAAGGCTGCATCGTCACGTTAAACCGATTCTATGTCGTGTTCGAAAGCATACACAAGTACGTGAAAGACCTGAGTACGTTCCTGAGTGAGCTGAACGGAGGACTTTTTATACAGCAGTCGATGGAGAAGGTGTTCCAAGACGAGGAGGGCAAGCAGCTTATGGTACGACGACGGCCAAGAGCCATTAATCTTAGGACAAACGGAAATCACAACGGTTTTCTTTCCAGTGCGAGGCCCTGTACCTATACGGCATGATGCTGCTCGTCGTCGATCTTCACATTCCGGGGCTTGTACGAGAACGTCTGCTCGTAGCTTACAATCGCTACAGTGCCTTGAAAACCCACAGCGACAGCAGTATTGACGAAGTATGCAAACTGCTACGCTCCACCGGTTTCAATGACGATGGCTCGGCAGGCCGCAAAATCGCCAGCTACCCGGAGGATTACTTTGCGCGCGTCCCAATCAACGCTCAATTCATCGAGATGGTGATCGGTCGGCTGCGTTCCGACGACGTATACAACCAGATTTCCGTCTACCCCTTGCCGGAACAACGCTCGACCGCGCTCGCCACCCAGGCCGGCATGTTATACGTTTGTCTGTTCTTTTCGCCCACCACGCTCCACACGCAACCGGCCCGGATGCGTGAGATTGTAGACAAATTTTTCTCCGACAACTGGATCGTCTCACTTTACATGGGCATCACGGTGAATCTGATCAGTAAGACTCGGCAGTGGACGCGCTTCGTTGGGGCCGCCTTTTCATAAAACTTTTCCCCTTCTCGCTCCAGATGCCTGGGAACCGTTCAAAGCCGCCAAAATGGCTCTCACCAACACACTGGACGTGGCAAACCTACGCGACATCAGCCAACGCCAGAAACAATCGATGCAGGTGCTGCTAGGTCGTACGCGTAATATTCTGCGCGAGGGTAATCTCACCGAGCAAAAGTTGCTTGATCACATGCCGAAAGTGTTGGGACTGGTTCGCGAGTGCAACATTACCGTACGCTGGGTGATGTTGCACACGAGCACGGCCACGTTTGATGCTTCGTCCAAACGCTCTCGCCAGGTGCGTGAGCTGATCGAGTCCGAACTCGAGTTTAAGAATGGCGTAACACTGTTCGAACTGCTACTGAACACGAGTCAGCTTGAATTAACGGTGCGTGAGGCATTGAAGCGACTGCTGGCGGAAAAGGAGGTGCGGTGGGAAAACTTTCGGCGCGAAGCAGCCGATCGTATGGCGGACCTGGCCGATGCCTTTTCCGGTGTACGACCGTTCGTGAAGACGCGCAAAAATGCCAGCTTAGCACGCTGCTTCGCCAATATGCGCAAAGAAATCGAGGCATTGGGACGTGATGGCCAGCACATCAACCAGACCGGGCGTACGATCATACAGCTCCTTCAGGCTTTGGAGGAGGTGCAGGAGCTACACGATCTCGCGCGGAACATGCAAGTGAAGCAACACATTGTCGAAACGCGTCAGCTGCTGCACGAACTGTTCCACACGATCGGCATCAAGGAGAACGATCTGATCAATCTGCAACTGATCGGTGACTTTAGCTACGCCTGGCGTCTCATCGACCGTTACACACCACTGATGCAGGAGAACATCCGTCGCCAGCCGAGGCTCGTGATCAAACTGCGCTCCACGTTCCTAAAACTTGCTTCGGCACTCGAGATTCCGCTTTTGCGCCTCAACCAGGCGGAATCAGCGAACCTTTTGGACGTATCGCAGCACTACAGCAACGAGTTGGCCAACTTTGTGCGCAACGTCGTGCAGATCATCCCGGAAACGATGTTTACACTGCTGGCGCAGATCATCGAGCTACAGACGAACGTATTGCGCGAGCTGCCTGCCCGGCTCGAGCGAGAGCGCATGAAAGAGTATGCCCAGTTCGAGGAGCGTTTCCGGATTGCTGAGCTCACGTACACACTTTCCACCTTTACCGAAGGAATATTGGCCATGGAAACGACGCTCGTCGGAGTAGTGCAGCTCGACTCGAAAGCACTTCTCGTCGAAGGCATCCGCCGGAAGCTGGTGCAGAGTGTGTCGGAAGCGTTTCACCAACACGTAGTGTTCAGTGGGAAGCTAAAAGATGCCCAAGAATTGACAGGGCGGCTAGACACTCTACACAAACTGATGCACGGCTACCGGCGCTCGTTCGCTTATGTTCAGGAGTATCTCAACATCCACTGCATGCGCATCTTGCACGAGGAAGTGCAACGTATCGTGCGCTTTAACGTGGCCCATGAATGCGCAGCGTTGCGGAAAAATAAGCCAAAAGATTGGAGTGGCCAACCGGAAGATGGCAGTCTGGTGCGTATTCCGATCTACAACCCGCTCGACATGAGCTCGGTTAATTATATGGGGCGACTGGCGCGCGAAGTACTACGAATCACCGATCCAAAGTATGCAAAAACACCCTTTACCTTAACGCAGCTCCCATAGCTAATGTTTTTCGTTTCCTTAGAACCACTCTTTACATCGACATCTGCTCGACCTGGTACGACACCAAAGCACCACACCGGTTGCTGCTGACGAACAAATTTGCTTCCAAAATCAACGATACGCTCGGTCCGCCCGGATTGTTGGGGTTGGATGAAGTGTACGGAGCCATGTTACGGGCTGAACTGGAATCACTCCTCGCAAACGTACAGCAAAAAGTTGGTCACGAGCACAACTGGAGTGACGCTCTGGCGAACATCAAAAGCGAACTAGAACGGGCGGACGTCGTAGAAAATCCTGCCAAGGCGTACGCCGCTTTCGGATCGAGCGTATCACGGCTTTTGACAGCAATCAACATTTGCGAAGGGGTTCAAAAGACGGGCCAAAAGCAAACGTTGCGAGCCCACATTGCCCTCGAATTGAATTGTAGCTGCAAAATCAAAGCGACCAAACTGGAAGCATCGCTGAGGGCGCTAAATAAGTAAGTTGATTCTTGGCTGATTCTAGCAACCGTACACAAGTTTGTTAAAATTACTTATTACTTCATGCTACTCCGAGGGCCATTGTTTTGGACTTTAAGCGGCACCAAATGAACGAAATGCACCCGGTACCGCCAGCAGAACTAGCTGCAGAACTGAACACCTACCTACGGTACGCCGGGTTGTATGATCCGTATCGGAAGGTTTATTTGGCTCCATCGGACCGATCGGCATCTGCGCGCTTCGTTCCGCTGCTGCTGTTTCTCTTCGTCGTATCAACGCTGGGCAAGTGGCAGTACCTCGAAAGTGTGGATAGTCTCGTGACACGGCGCAAAAGCGATACGCTCGACGGTCACCCAACGGTGGTCGGTGTGCTGACCGTGCTCCGGCAGATGGGGGCGGTCGAGATGGATCTTTTTCTGCAGTATCTGTGCCAGTACGTGCTTTCCTTTGTCCATGCCAATCTCGAGTAAGTACGCGTGTGTCGATGAAGAACATTTTCCTACCATTATTCACGTGGGAATCGGCTTCACTGTCCTTCTTTCGCAACAGAGCCAAGCAGCTGGTCGGAACGGAGGCCCTGTTTGGTTTACGCTTTCTGGAGATCTTCAGCAGGATCGCCGAAATTCCGCGAAGCTATCTCGAGCAATATCTACCGGAGGTCGTATTGGATCAGTACATTCCGCAGGCGGACGGTAAATGACGGCGATCGCGTTTCTTCCAATTTTTGCAATAAAATGGCATACCGATTGTTATTGTTACCTGCTGCACTGGTGGCCAAATGGTGCTATGTACACCTAGTATATTTCTTTTGTAGTTCGTTTCTTTAAGTAGCTTCTTGGAAAGCAAAATGAGATAAGCAAATGTGTGCGAAGTGATAAGTACATGTGACCGCACTATTCTGGACATTCGGTGCGACGTAAATACCCTTTACCGGACGGCAGCGGAACGCTCGTAACACCGGCCGGGAACAGTGTTGGGAGCTGATCATCCGTTATCGTCGGTAGAACCATGACTGCCTCCCCTTGCCGCCAATCGGCCGGTGTTGCCACCTTCCTTTTGTCGGTCAGCTGCAGGGAGTCGATCGCGCGCAAAATTTCTCCAAAATTACGCCCAGTCGTGGCCGGATAAAGGATCGATAGTCGTAGCTTTTTGATGGCATCGATCACAAACACCGCTCGACAGGTTAACGGTAGTCCCGCCGAACCGATCTCGTCACGATCGAGCATGTTTAGTTTGACCGCGAGCTCGCGGCTCGAATCGTCGATTATCGGGAAAGGAAACGCGCTGTCGCCGGATGTGGCCGTCAATCGGCCGTACGCCTTGATGTCCTCGATCCATCCATTATGGGAGGCCACTGTGTCGCAAGAGAGTGCAATCGGTTTCACGTTACGCTTGGCAAACTCGGGCGCCAGCTTTGCTACGGCGGCCAATTCTGTCGAATCGAATGATGAACGAATCTCTCTTTATCAAGATAACAGATAGTAAATAACAGAGCGCCTGCCTTACCGGTCGTGCAAACGGGGGTATAGTCTGCCGGATGCGAAAAGAGAATTGCCCAACTGTTTCCCATCCAGCTGTGAAAGTCGATTGTGCCGATGGTGCTGTTCACGGTAAAAGTGGGGAACGGATCGCCAAGGTTTAATGATGCCATTTTTAGGACTTCTTCACAAATTCACGGTTCCACACGATACCGGCAAACAAACAGACAAACAGTGATTCACAGAAACACCGAAACATTTTGAGATCTGGAGCTCAGTGAGTTTCTGGGCGGACTTGTGAGATACCGTACTTCTTTCGTTTTCCAAGAGATGGCGCTGTTCGTTTTAAAAATTTAAAATTAAACGGCAATATTCATCGAAGAAGTTGGATTTGATAAAAAAAAAAACTAGGTTAAAAAATCCACCCTGAATGCCGAGTGAAGAAATGATACTTGAAGACCTAACGCATGATGAATCACAAAGTAAAAGCTTTCGCTTCTTACACAGAACGTAAATGCTTAAAAGTTCGTGCTTCTTTTATTTCCACAACAATTTTTCCTATCCACCGTTTCGTGCTATTTGTTGATCATGATTCTTATGTTATCGTGTGGCGTTAATACGCACTAGGAGCGAACAATTAAGCAAAGGAAGTGAACGGTAAATCTCAAAGAGGTACATCTCTTACACTAACTTTACTTATTTGCACTTTACCAGTAGAAAATAAACTTTTTTTATAGTAACCTAATATTGTTTGCTTTATTACTAGCACGGGATTGCGGGATGATTAACGAATAATCATTCTTTGCTAGTGCGATATGTACGTCGCCTTACACCGTAACCAGTCGAATCAATCATGAATGTTGAAAAGGAACTGTCTAACAGCCACGGGCGAGGCTTAGGCACTGTTGGATTGGTTGTTTCGGGGAGCAATAACGTTTTCCTAACCGTCTTAGCACAACATCGTGGCAAACATTGCTTAAATTTAACATGTGTTCAATGCCTGTTTGCTTACTTATAGGCGACCTGTGCATTTCTAACGGTGCGTAGGGCCTAGCAGAAAGGCTTCCATTTCAGCCGACCGCTCGCTGTACCTCCGTCCACGTGAAGCCTTTGTCGGCTTCTTTCAATTCCTTAATAAAAGTGTCAGAGTGTTACACAAGTTTGTGTAATTCAGAAAAAAATCATAAAATAAAAACTAGCAAACACAATCGTACATCGTTCTGTGTTCCTAAAACGTTTTCTTACAAAACACCACCCTTCTCAACGAACTTCTTGAACATTGTTTGGCATTCTGCTGTTGTCCATTGCTTGGCGTGTTGCTTTTGCTCTAACGTTAAAATTGTGTCCAGATTCGCCAGAAGCTCATGGCGAAGATGTTGTTTGGTTGACTGGATCGCCTGGGGGAAACAAAAGTTACAAAACACTGGATTTATAAAAAATAAACCACATATGATCCTACATACGATCACACGAAAGTAAATAACTAACTCTTTCTTCAATACCCTTATAGAGACAGGAATAGCCTAACTTTGTACTGTGTCCATGAACTGTGTCATTTGCAATACATTAACTAGAAATTAAAAAATATCTGCCACAGTTAACTATTAGTTTTAAGTAATTTATAGCCTGTTGGTTAAGGACAACATTTTATTCCTTTAGTGTTGTTTATATTTATCAAAATTTGATAGTGTTGTCCAACACATCAATGCCTCTTTGAGTGTGAAATGAATGAATGCAATAAATAAGAGCGAAGTCTGATCAAGAATCGATCCCATAGAAAAAAAATCACGGCATATTTTTGGACCAAAAACAAGCACAAGAGTTGCTGCGAGAACGAGATGGACGGCCCAACACACCGGTTGCATCCACTCACGACCACAATTCACGATCGCGCACAGTACACGACGGGTGGTAACGATCTTTTGATGTTTGTTTATTTATGTCTCCCGTTTGTCTAAACTGCCGCGTATCCATCCCGACCCTTGTGAGTATCCAAAAGAGCTATCGTTAGGTTTGTCGTCATAAGTTGTGCGTGGTCGGCCAAGGGACATGGCACCTGCTGCCGGGGGAATTCTATTCATCCATGCCAACTTGCTCAACCAATTGAGCGTAGACCAGACGTTAAGCCTGGGTGCGTCGGCGAATGTTTCCACTTCTCATCATTACCTCGGACACGGAAAATCCTATCGACATCATCGACTAGCACGAGGAAATCGCTTCGTTCCACATCCAACCGCGCTTCAAGATCGTAAAGATTTATTTTCGATCTCGTGGCGGCTTGTGCTGCGGTACAGGGTGGGGAACTGGACGAAACGAACCGAAAAGTGTTCATTTGCAATGGAGAGACGCTCGGTTTCCCGACCTGACGCAGCTGATGGTGCAGGTGGTTTCTTGGAAGCCGTGTGCCGTCTTGTTTGGATTTGAACGCTCTTGCCAAACGGCTGCCGTTCTTGGCAGGGCCAATTTTTCGTTGCGCTGGGGCCCATATGTCTGTGCGAAGCGCCAAGAGTTTGCAATTTCATCTCGAAAGGTGTGCCATGCTGCTCTTCGCCTGTCCTTTGGATTTTTTATCTCACTTTCGCGCCCATCCCCGTGTTTGGCGTGCGTGATTTTAAACGATCCATTCGGTCGGTCGGTTTTGGCGCAAGATTCACCGAACTATTGACCGACCGACTCAGTTGCTTGGCTGGTTTCGGTCGGTTAGTAGGGTTTGCCCACTTACACGAGTCAGCATTCCCGGGACATTTTCCCCATTACCCGATCAGCGTCATGCTACAATCTCAATGTGGCCTAGTAACGGTGATTGCAGGTTTCGTAACTATCATTCTCACACGATCGGTCGGTGTCACGGCCTACCGTTATCATTATGAAGATTATGTAAGCATCGAATCAATTTGGCAATTGCGATCAGTTCTAGTTCTCCTTCACTTTCGTATCGTTTCAAACATCGGCTAACCAAACGCGCCTCAGGATACGATGATGGGCACGTGCCGGGAGAACGAGGTTTGTAATATCGTACACCATCGTCACTGGATGCCGAGTACGGTGGACAAAATTTGCCGCTGTCCGTTCAACACGCCCAGTTGCCCGGTAGTTCATACGCGCCACGGAAACATCGTGAACGTGAACAGCCGGACGCAGATGAAGTTTTGCGCACCGCTTAGTGAGCTGCGTCCGTGCCACGATGGCGAGATTGCACTCCGGCGCAAAACCCTCTACCAATCGTACGGCGTGAAGAATGTTTCCATCGTCGTCGACTGTCTGTGCGATCACCGGCAGAGCTACTGGACATTTCACAACCGCTCAGGAGAGGACTTTAACGATGCCCGGCACCTGTTCACGGTGGTGCAAAACTACAAATGTGTTGGTAGGGCTGTGGTTGTTGGAATGTCTTGTCGTTTGTCAAACTCACGATCTCCAAACTATCTTTGCGTATCTTTTGCCATCTTGCAGCCATGAAGCGCTGTGCACCACACGAGTTTTGTGGATACGGAAGACGAGATTACGGATTCATCTATCATCGCTGCACCTGTCCCGTATCACACCAGTGTAAATTCGATCTGGATGAGTACGACGACGAGGTGAGTGAACTCTTCTATCAAGGCCCAGCGTACATTGCACGGTGCGTCCCCATCTATGACTACGATTGGTGGTAGCGGCACACGAATCATCAGCACCACACAAACATAAGAAAAACAACATACACACAAAAATAAACAAGCTTACCTGGGCAGAACGAGTGGCCAATGTTTTCGTCAGCGAGCGCGCACGGGTGTTAAGACGCTCCGGGATTACCACGTCCGTGACGAGCCCGTATTCGAGGGCGGTGTAGCAGGTGATCCGTTTTCCCAAAAGCAACAGCTCCGTTATCTGTGTGAAGCATACCGAAAGGACAGAAATTGATTGTGGCTCCATAATATAGCGAAAAACAATTATAACAACAGAGTGTTTCCCGTTTTCTCGTACCGCTTTGTTGCGCACTGTTCGGCAGCTGGAGAATGCTTTCAGGGCCTCCGGGAGGTAGCCTAAGTGTCCGTACGGTGCTGTCAGCATGGTTCCACTTTGGGCAATGACAAGGTCGAAAGTGGGCAGCAACATGACCCCCATTCCTATCACCTCTCCGTGTATTGCGGCAACGATCGGTTTACTAAAGCTGAGCAACACTTTAAGGAAGTTCCTATAACAGAAGAAAACGAGAAATGACCCATGAAAACGACTTGTGGACGACGGACAAGCGTTCCTAATGCGCACTTTAAACACTCGCTCATTGTCTGGGCGGTCTCTCCGAGTGTTTCGGGTGGCTGGATCAGGTACCCGACGTCCAGCCCTCGACTGAAATTGGTTCCTTCCGATCGTAAAAGCACAGCATGCACGGACTCATCATTCTCCAGCAGGGTTAGCGTTTCCCTTAACTCGTTCATAACCTAAAATTGAAACCCGGTTACTTGCGGCGCTCGTCTTTACACAAGCAAGGTAGAGCTTACCACGAACGTGAAAACATCCTGCAGCGGTTCGCTCGTTTCGTGTTCCGCTGCGCTGTTAATGTCCACACGGACACCTTGCGTTTTGAGGGCAAGCTCAACGAATGAGTCATACTTGGTGCAAACAAGCTCCTTCAACTGTTCCAGGTGCTTTTGCAGCGTTTGATCGGAACCATTCACTATTGCGTCGCCCTTCGGAGCCGCCCTACGATTCGATGTGGATCGAGCCTTGACTTTGGTTGCGTCCTGTTTCATTGCCCCAATCTTAAGCGCTTTACTCATCACATCTTTCATGCTACTTAACAGCTTCACGTCCACCTTCACCTCCGGGGGCGAAGAAGCTTTCTTTGTCGGTTTTGCGAACAGGAACTTCTCTTTTACGGTGTCCGCAACCGGCGACACATCTTGTTGTTCGGAGGGAGCAACTGGTGTGGCGTCTTTTTCGCTCGTTGAAAGATCGATGCTCAACCGCCGAGAACTGGCACTGCTCGAGTAAGAGCTGTTTGATCGGCGGCGTATGATCATCGCATCCTCACCGCCCTGCGCGTTGTACACATAATCCCAGTCTTTGCCGATCGACGCGTTCTTCCGTTTTCTAGTGGCAGTAGCTCTGGCCGTCGTTGGGTTGTTGTTATTGTTGGCCACTTTTATTTCTGCTGCA
This sequence comes from Anopheles bellator, assembly GCF_943735745.2. NCBI lineage: Eukaryota > Metazoa > Arthropoda > Insecta > Diptera > Culicidae > Anopheles > Anopheles bellator. The sequence continues at coordinate 43,999,509 of NC_071285.1, read as the reverse complement.
ACCGCCTTCGGACTTTCGGGCAATTTTACCTCCAAACCTCCACCACCGGCACTACCAGGCGATTGTGACGGCGTTGATGCGCGTTTCACGCGCACCCGAAGTGCCTGTGACGTGGTAGAGTTCTCGTTTGGCAACTTGCTCTGCTTGATGACCACATCGGTGATGATCTTTGTCTTTGCCAGCAACTTTTCGTCCTCGTCACTTGTGTCGACCTCACCGTCCTTCAGCAGATCTTTTCGCGTCGTTTCGCACTCCACGTCGTACAGCATATTGATCGCTCCTTCGTCTCCTAACAGCCGTTCAATTTCGTTCTTGCGCTTCTTTGCCTTCGGATCGATCACAACTGGCGATGGTTCGGGTTTTAACGTGCGCTTCCGAAACCCTTCCTCGGTGGTCTTGATCGGTTCGGGGGTCAGCGCACGTTTACGCTCCAAAGGAACGTGATCGACGCAACGCGATCGTTCGTCGATCATATGAACGGCGACGGAGTCGGCTCGCTTTCGTCGCATCGTCGCCGCGCTAGGGTTGATTTTCTCGTTGAATGTTGATTCTCCCGTTGGCTGTTGGTTGCGGCCCGATTTAACCAACGCTGCGAACGGCATGCTCGAATCCGACGGGTCCCATATGATTTTTTTCTTTTTAACTCGTTTCACTGGTTCCATCGTTGACGAAGGAACAACAAACTGTGTTCCTTGTTCACCGTCCTCTTGTGTCGCCGACATGATGGTGGACTGAGATGGTTTGGCAACCGAATCTTTTTCTGTCTTAAGTTCCGGCACCATCACAACATGCTCCTCATCCCAGTCGGAGACGAGCGAATCGATCAGTTGGCTTTTTTTCGCCACAACGACAGGGTTTTGCTTAGGAGATTTCATTAGTTTGGCCGCACTTAGTTCACCCTGAACAGCAGCTTTGGGAACCGCGACCTTCGGTGGTTTCTTCATTTCGCAGGGTTTGTTAGTGGGCTGTATACGCTTTTCGATGTGCTTCGGTTTTGACTCCTGTTTTTCCCTCATCTGACCGCTGTCCGTTGCCAATGGAGTGTCCAACGGCATAACAGTCGTCTTCTTTGGAATAGCCCGTATCGTAGTTTGTCCAATGGTTACTCCAGCCGAAATTGGTTTCGAGTGCACTACTGGGCTGTTGTTTGTTGTTGTGTTCGCTTGCTGCAGTTCTGGAGCAGCTTCGAGCTTCGTTCGACTGCGAGGTCGACCCTTCTGTAGCGTCGGAAGACTTTCGATCTGCCTTCGGGCAATCTCCTTGTTCCTCTCAAGTTGCGCCTGATGCATTTCTTCACCGTCCATGATCGTAATTTGCATCTCCTCCACTATCGTTTCGTCTTCATCTTCCTCGATACATCCGCTTGCTTTGGCAACACAACGTATTTCGACATCATTACCTTCGAGGATCGCAATCAGATCGTGATCCTCTAGCTCGATTTCCTCCGCCTCAGCCGAAGGAATCGTTGTCGCGGGAATGTCACTGCTCAGAATCATATCCGTGGGGATCTCAATCGCACCGCTCGAGTCGAGCGTCTTGGGTTTTGCCAGTGTGATCGCCTCTGGTTTCGGTTCAATCGACTTGGTCAAGCGGCCACGAATTTTCTGTATCAAGTCCTCCTTCGACGGAAGTCTGATCGGGGATTTCGATACAATCATCTGTTTTTTCGACGATTGGTGCATGACTTCGTCCTTCCTGACGCTCCTGTTTACACTGGGAAGCTTCCGTTCCTGCGCCTGCTATGAAGGGGCATACCATTACCATTACTATTGTTCTGATCACTGATAATTGGTGATTAGTAATTACATTTAAAAGCTTTCGCGCAGCATCCGATGATCCCGCATCTGGTACCTCCATTGGGGGCTTTGGCGGTGCTTCCAGCGTTGTCAGGGTTCTATTCTCGTCATCACTCATCATGCTACCATCTTCCGCTAGGGTTGCTGTTTTGGTCGCTGGTCCTGTGTACAAACCATCGTCCGGAAAACCTATTTCAACAATCTGCGGACCACTTTCGAGAACGTTGGATTCCGTTTTGGATTTTATTTCACTGCCTTGACTCATGGCGTTGGGTTCTGATTACTACGCTGTTATTGCGAACGAACATTGAGCACTGTCAGAGCTAACGCACGCAGGACGTTCGCAGTAGGCCACTCCCTGCGGTTAGCCGTAAGTCGGCTATCAGTGTCTTCGATAAGGTGGAATAGATATCAATACTTGATGAATCTTCACGATGGCCCGATTGTTTTCAATACAATCTGGCGCGCCTGAACGAGCCACGATCGCGAACACTTGTGTATAGGTACGCCAATTTTGTTCAGTTTCGTTGACATTTGCAAACAGTAGAGGCCTTTTCATCGCGTGCCTTCGCTTGATGACAAACTAGAAGCGAATTATTTTCTTGGCATGATTCAAACTGTATTCACTTTTTGTCCGTTGTGTTAACCATTCTCTTCCAGTTTCGATATGTTCGAAATTAGCTGGACATTCCGTTCCGAGTGAAGCAAAATTTCGGATTCGAAAGAAAACTACTGATATTTTTGTATCTAAAATAAGTCTTTTTTGAAAATATTGCTACAAGTGCTTTAGCATTTTTAAACCCTACCTAAAACATACAAATTTGTTCATTTTGAACTATAAACTAATCTAATATCACATACTCTCATGTGGATATTAGTAACCGCCGAGCTCGTGTTATACAATCACATTACATTCACTACGATCCATTTTATCATTTAAGTTTCTAAGTGTTAAGTCTGTGTGTTCTGGTTTCAGCCATTCCTCCCGCTACAACACTTTTGAATAGTGAGGAAACGCCTTGCGTTAGATCTGTATCATTTCTTGTAGAGGGTTGTTTTCCGATATTTTTTTTTCTTCCCTTACCAACCAACACTCAAATTAACACCCAGCGCTTTACCGTAGGCTCTGGCATTCAGGCACCGTTTGTCTAGGACGTTTCTATTTCACCCTCATTACCAGACCGTGTCTCAAATCAGTGCAAATTGTCGTGGGCATAGAGCGCCGCTTCCATTTTAAGGGATACTCGGAGATATGATCTGCGGAACTTCCTTAAAACTACAAGTAGAACTTCCGACAGTTTGTATACTGCAATAAATTAAACTAAAGCGAAATGTGAAGCTGAAAGATGAAAAGAAAAATGTATGCGAAGGACGACGATGCGGTAGCATCCTACATTAAACAACTTAGCAGGCAAATACGCAAAATACAAACAAATCGATTCTAAGTAACGCTTCGCACCTAGCAAGGGTGCCGATAAGTAGCAATCGAGGTAAAACGCATGCGTTCAAAACAATGAACCCGAATGGTTCCACGAACTATATATTACAGAGAGGAGGGAAAAGCTTCCAGTAAGGCAAATCAGGAACCTCGCCGTGGGGTGTGCCGTGGTAACGGTGCTATCTACATCCTACGACGTATTACACGAATACAGGAACTTAGTGTTGGCTATGGCCAAAAGGACTGTCTGTCCGCGCGATTGCTCGATGCGCTGCCGAAAAGACGGCGTTCGATGGGCAAATGCCGATGAAAACTAACTGGTAACTGGGAAGGGTTGTGGGTTTCTGTTTCAGAAGACTGCATATGGTGGGTTTGTACTATTTTTCACCAAAGGAAATGTGCTCGGAGTTAATCTCCGTTTTTCCGTTTCAACACCCGGGCAGCCATCTGGTTTCGTTGCGGTATCCAAGTTTCACACCGTATCATTGGCAGACCCATCCCACCTCGACAGGTTCTATGATCTAGTTTGCTTGAACTTGCAGCAATCTACTTGTGGCTGTGGCATTGGCTATGGTTGGACGCTGTAGGCGTTGCACGTACACACACACACACACACACCCTGGGTGTTATCACACCTGAAAAGCCTTGACGGGGAACGTAGCTGCGCGTGTGGATATTCCTCTTACGGGAACGGTAAGTGCCTCTCGCACGAGGCATCTTGTGTTCCGTCTTTTAATCGGTTTTCCTCTTCCGGACTTCTCTACCGCCAGTGAGCACCATTGAGCACCCGGCGTCACAGAAATTTGCGTTCCACAGTGCCGTTGACTCCGCAAATCCCTCATTTACGCTCGCTGGCGGCATCGCCACACGCGTTCGGGAGCTTGCGGTACGATCCGGCGACGTCCTCTATATCTTCCAGCAGGAACTGCTTGTCCTCTTTCTGCGTCTTTTTGAGCAGCTTAGTGTCGAAGCATGGCTGTTTGATGAAACATTCAAAGAAAATAAACAGTAAGTAAGATACCGCGTGTGAGATGGTCGATGCAGGATCGATGATCGCCTTACCGTTTCGCAGACGTTCATGTTGCAGCAGTTTTCTATCGTAATCTCGCACTGCGTTGTCGGCGGCCGGGAGGTCATCGGTGTAACCACCATTTTCTTCGTGATCCGAGGTCTCGGCGGTTTCATCATGCGATGCACGGTGACGACCACGATCGCCAGCAGCAGAAACGAGACGGTGAAGCAGAGCGAAGTGTATACGACGGTGCGGTTGAACGACTCCTTGCAGTAGGTCACTTTTGGCTCCATGAGCGGTAACGTTTTGGAAACGCTAAAAAGGGAAACGCGAATTGTGTTACAAATTTTACTAAATTCTTTTGTGCTGGTACGACAATAAATTTGCCAAGGAATATCGCACTCGTCTAAGCAGAAATCTGAAACCAATTCGGTTTGATCCCATTAGGTTTAGTTTTGACTCTCGAACTATCTCTGCCGATCATGCCTGAGAGAGCAGAATACCATTCCGTCGTACCCTGTTCGTTGCCAAGGCAACACGTGACGGAGAGATCTTCGCTGGATCAAAATTTCAACTCATTATCCACACCTTATTCACCGGTGTTGATTATAACAGCCGGGCATTGCGCGCAATTTTATAATCAAATAAAAAATCATGAATTCACCTATGCAAATAGCTTGTTATGTAACGAACAGGATATATGACATTGAAGCTACACACTGCGGATGCTGCTGACGAGTACCGTCGGCTGTTGTCAGCGAAACAAGCAGCGTCTGTTACATTGTAAAAACACATTAATCAAAAGCGTCCAGCCACTCTCTCCTAGCGTTCTGTAGTTAGATTACAAACACAGGCGGAGCAAAACAAACAAAACCTGTCTTGGCCGCTGCTAAAAAAGTAGTAAAGACCGTAATCAACTCACCCCAGACAGTACTGATGCCACTGCGGATCGTCGTTATACGTGCTGCACAGTCGGACTGCAATTTCGCATCGCTTTCCCGCAAACTCCTCCCCACACTGGCACTCAGGGACGGTCTCGTTGCTCAGCGTACACTGGCCCCCATTCAGGCAGTAATTGTTACAGCTGTATTCCTCGCACCGATCACCCCGGTAGCCGGTTTTGCAACGGCACCGCGGTAGCTTTCCTTCGACGAAACATTCGCCGTTGTAACAGTAATCCGTGCCACAGATCGAATTCTCACACCGGGATCCGCTGAACCCGGTGTTGCCACACAGGCAAAACCGATCGTTGGCGGTGTCGGTGGTGTTGTGGAAGAGGCAGCGCCCCCCGTTCAGACAGAACCCATCGCATCGGTTACGGTCGCACCGTTCGCCCTCGAACCGAAAGTCACACTCGCAGCGCGGTTGATTATCGCGCCCGATCAGACACCGTCCCTGGGCGCAGAAGTTGTTGCAAATGTCCACCTCGCAAAATCTTCCCCCGTACGCCGGAGAACAGATGCAGGTGTTGGTGTTGTGGTTAATCGTACCATTGTTGAGACACACGATCAGCTGCCCATTTTGCGCCTCCTTTAACAGCACCGTCGGTGGTTTCGAGCGCTGCACGTTTTCCAGGATCTGACTCACGACCGCCCGGCAGTCGGGATTGTTTTTCTGATGCTCGAGCAAAAGGGTGGAGCGTAAGATCACGGCCGACGGGTGCTCGCCACGGTACACGGTACGCGTGCGGTTCGGGGATTCCTTGTCCGTCTCGTAGATTTCGTTGTTCTCCTGATCCGTCCAGTAGATGAAGTTGTTTTTCACCGAAATGTCAGCCGGCAAGCGGTCGAGCCCGGTGAGCAGGGTGTGCTGATCGTTCACCTCCAGGTCGGCGCTCTCGATCGAGTACCGCCGACCGTATTTCTTCTCCACCCAGTACAGCCGGTTGCGATAGTGATCGACCGTGATGCCTTTCGGGAAGTAGACCTGGTTCTCGTGCACGTTCAGTATGGTTCCGTTCAAGTCGGCTCGCACGATGTTGGACGTTTTCGGGTAACAGTTTGTCCAGTAGAGGTGCCTGCGGCACTCGTCAATCGCTAATCCCGCCAGTTCGTGATCGGATCCGACCGTAGCGATCACTTGCAGTGGTTTAGCAGTGCTCGACTTGACATCGCGAGTGTCGCGTGAGGTACTGTTCGTCACCACGTCCACGGCCAAACTTGCCGCCTCTCCGCTCGACAGAAGAGGATCGATCGCCACGGAGTAGACCGATCGGGACAGCTTTTCAGTCCAGTAGAGCTTGCGCTCGAGATGATCGAATGCCATACCGGTGATGTATGCCGTTTCGGTGCTGGTGGGTAGCAGCTTCGACACCCGATGTAGCTCATCGGCATCGTCATAGTCGAGGGCGAAGATGCGATGCTCCGGGTGATCGAGATCGGCAAAGTATAGCTTACCCATCACCTCGTCGTAGGCAAACGCCGATATACGGCTGTACTGGTGTGCGGCCGATGAAATCTTGCGCCAGTTGGAATCGAAAAACAGAATACCGTTGTCCGTGGTTACGGCCGCCTCTGTTTTAGGAAAAATGAAGAAAGTAGCAGAAAATTAGTAAGTGCAACTATCAATCCAGAACCAGGGAAATGCTTTTCGAAGGATAGCGGGGCTACGACAGTTAAGCCGCATGCGGCGACACACTATCAGCTCACGCAAGATCTGTCCAAAGAGCGTGGATACATTCGATGGCCGGCGAAATAGACCGATAAGATAGGCAGGTGGTGGGGGGGCTATGCTGCTGTTTAGAGCCAAGCAAAAGTGACCGCAAACTAGCACTACATGACCGTACAACATGGGAGACCTCGTTATCTGGGACTCTACCGATTGGCGGGAGCGTGAGTAACGTTGTTGGGAACTTTTAAGCAACACGAGCAACCGTGAATGGAAAACGCAGACACGGCCAATTCTTACACATGACTTCAATGACGACAATGGTGGACGCCGTGAGTAACATGCCGTTCGATCGTACATGATCGATAGCAAACTGCTAAGCACCTGAATGGGTGCATTGTTTCGTTTTTTTTCGCATACATTGCTGAAGAGTTGTTTTTCTTCGGTTCTTTTTATTTCGTTATGCAATATTCCCGATGTAATTGATAAGATAAAACGATCGGCTGCCACTTTCGCCAAAACACTATCGCTGTACGTTACAATGTTGCAAATGACATCCGCCGCGCAAAATCGTGATCCATTGATTCATATGCCCGACCAATTGGAACGTATTCAGTGAATCCTCCTAAAACCATCGTACAACATCTATACGTATTGCGTGCTGAATGGCACAAAACCAAAGCCTCACCTTCACATGGACCACACCAAACGCAGAAGGTAAAAACGCCCATAAACCTAGATTGCTCTAGGATACGGTATCGAAATTGCTCGACTTGGTCTCTAATTTGCGAATGGCGTCTTGTTGCGAAAAAAAAACAATAAATTGCAACCTAATACGTCATCTGGCCGAGTGGAGTGTAAAGTAGCACCACCATCAGCGCTTCGGCGTGCCGTTTGACCATGATGTGTCTTGCCAAAGGGGAACGCGAGCGAGCGGAGAGGTGGCTAGCTAGTGAACCTTGGTACCGATCGAGAGCCTCGCTTGGGGCCGCCTTGGGCTCGGAGAGCTTCAACCGTCGGTTTCATGTTCCGCCTCGTCAAACCGCCACACGTGGTGCCACCTTCTTGCAATTTTGAATATGCGGCTAAATGTGGGAAACGAAGAGGGAGTTCGGAATTCTGGAGTTTCCTGTTTGTGAAATCGAATACAACTATTCAGTGACACCACAGGTACCGTCCATTTCTCGGAACCGCGCCTTGATCCTGTTTCTTGCTGCGCTCTGTGGTTTCGCGTATTACAGCAGGGGCACGAAAAGCGAACTGGGACACTAATGGGTTTCGGGTGCATACATTATGAAACTGTTCCGCACTGAGCTAATATGTAACGACCTCAGCGGTCGTCTAGACATAATAATTAAGACGCATTTATACGTCAATAATAGGATAGGAGGAAGCCAGATCTTGGCCAGTTTGATGACGCGTGCACTCCTGAAACACTCCGATAAGGGCAGGCTCGCCGGCAAGGCAAATAAATAAAAAAGCAGAAATCTACATACTCCTGTTTATATTCCCGTGAGCCACACACAAAAACATCCTCTCGTGAGAAGTAAACAATAAGTAGAGGCCAACAAAAAAACAAACGAAAGCGCCATGGCGTGCGAAGAGCCATTTACGTCGGAGCGGATTAGACTATCGGAGAAGCGTCAGTATCGCTCTGCCGGAGTGCGCCTTGATGGATTGGCTTTTGCGTCGAAGTGCATCTACCTTTCAAATGGACTCTGTCGACCAAAAAAGAAATACCTACGAGTGCATTACTTGTTTGACTTTCGCGCCATGACCTTCTATCACCTGAACCTTGGGCCTCCGCCTGGGCAGTGATAGGGAAGCGCGAGCAAATGGACTCTACACAGTTCAGAGCTCTTCTTTCAGGAACTCACCATTCCAAGCAATTCAGGCGGATACGACCAGCGGTGATTGCCCTCGGTTCTGGTCATTCGAAACATTCTATGGCACTATACAACCCCAAAAGCTTTGTGCCAAAGTGACGCATCCCTTTACACTGCGCGCGCGTACGCACCTCAAATCATTTCTAATCAAGTTCCCAAAAGCCTGCCTGAAAAGGTGTAACCCCGCTCTGGAGCCATTCCTTATCCTGAATATCACGCGGAGCGCACTGGGCACCCATCACCTGCCACCGTCTCCGTAGAAGAATCTAAAGTCTCGCGGGCTCCCTTTGAAAGGTGCCGTCAGTCAGCGCCCTGCGATCTAATCGAACTGCTAAAAAGTCACGTCACAATGATACCGCGGCCCTGACATTAGAGATGACGCTGATTAGACGGGGCCCACACCTTGCGAAAACGAACAACGTACAAAAAATTGGCCAAAAACGGCGGCGAAAAACATTAGGACCGATGTTTAGGAGAGAGGCGGTTCACCGAGGAACCTAATCATTCGCCGCCGGCAGGAACCGTGTGTCTGTGTGTGTGTGTGTGTGTGTGTATTTTTTGCAAACTGATAACAGCAACAGGGCCCCGAAAAGCCTGAGATGCAGGCATTGGCGGTGAAGGCAGCGTGCGTGCGTCCGTCAAGAGGTGTGTGCGACACGTCGATGACTTGTGTTATCGCGCGCCTGCCGCCGCCATGACGGGCGGATTGCGAACCGCGCGCGCACTGGCAAAGCCCGGGGTCCGATCAACCAACGGCCGAGTCTGCCGGTCCTCTCACACCGCACGTTTAGGCGCCAGTTTCTTGATGTTACATAATCGAAAAAAGGACGAGAGAGGAATTGTCCAGCTCAGCTAAATTGAATGTGCTGGAGCACGCGGCATAAGGAAGCATGTCTCCATCGGCTGATGACTGGGCCCGATTCATTGATAGCATTAATTATGTTGCACCCATTCTCCTCCTGGTGGCGACCACCCGACAATTGATTGGCTCCGGCACGGACGACGGCGACATAGAACACGCAACAATTGATTTGACTTTTCAAATAGAACACGAACTCGCGGTTGTTCCTCGCACAGCGAAACAGCCTTTTTGGACCTCTGCCCCAAATCTAATTTATACGTTAAAAGGATAACAATTGTGCCCAAGTGTCTGACAAACTGGGAGTACACTCTAAATTCCACCGTAAAACAGGCAGAATAAATCATGAGGCCAGTCGAGAGCAGAGCAATGCAAGAAATTCTCTCATAGCATTTGGTTCATCGTGTTCCAGTTGAAATCAATTGATGGCCATCCCTCCGTTGGAGTGGAATCGAGTCCCCGGGTCCGACTCGCGTCCACTCGCGTGTCATCAGTGCTTTGCGATGTCGCGTATTATTAGCATTGTAAATGCAACGTCGTGGTGCGACCCAACCACCAATCGTGGCCGGCTGTGGCAAGGCAAGGGCAAGAAAACGAAGGACCTAGGACACTTTCGCTTTCCACATCCTCGACGGGCAATTACATTTATTGATCCTTGACGCATGACCCACCGGCGGTGGTAGCCTTGTGAGCAAATTTCGGGCGATGATTCGCTTCCTGTGCAAAGCTTAGCCGAACAGACGACGTGAGTCGGTGGGCGCGAAAAATCGAACGCGAAACCATGCGTGCGTAAAACGGAACTTTGAACTCGGCCCCCCCCCATGTGCTGGCGGACGTCACACGTTCCCGCGTGAGGATCGCCACCCGATCTCCGCTTGGATCGGCGTTGGTCACGTACGCCATCGGCGCCCACTGCTCGGTGTGCGGCTGTTGCTATTGCTGTTGCTGCTGGTTGTTGTATTTTGACAGACCGCGGGAGGGAGGGCGCAGAGTGCGAAAACGCGAACGAAGCAGAATCAACTCGCGCTCGCCGGGCACGAGACCCGCGGTGGATTGAAGCGCGGTTAAAGGAATGCAGAAAATTTGCAATGCTAGCAGGAAGTGTAGTGGATCGATTGCGCTTCAAACCCCCGTTCGCCGGGAGTGATCGCGAGCATCGATCACAGGCCCAATCGGAGAGCAAACCTGGGCCCCGGTGGCGATGGCTAGTTGGATTGGAATGGTTTTTTTTTTAACCGCCATCGGTGCACCACTGTTTCTTATGCCCGATTGCGAGTCGGTCGACGCCGAGAACGCATAACGGAAGCACGCACACACCGCGCGAGAACCGGAACCGAGGGGTGGCCAGGGGTCAAATCGTGCCACATTGCCTACACGGAAATCGTGATCGTGAGTGGTTGATGGAGATCCAAAGTGGTGGAGATTGTCGGAACAGGAAGCTTCTGAAACCCGCGGGTTCGGTGCGCCACCGTTACTCTCGGAGGGCAGCGAAAGTACAAGCCGTATAACCTTGCCAGAAACAACAAACCACCGATTGACTGTCGGTCCCATTTGTCAGCCATCGGGGGAGGTTCAAGAACCTCAAGAAGGTAAGTGGTTTCTTCTAGTTTAAACGATACTCTAGTACTTCTACACTTCCCTCGACGGCTGTGACCTTGAATTTTTTCATGAACTGCCGTCATTCGTCACATGCACACAGGTCGCGAATGTGTAACGGCGCAATGATTTATTCTGTATTTTTTTTAATGACGAAATTTGCCCACCAATGCGCTGATAAGGCGCTGGGGCGAAAGTAAAAAAATATTTGTCACCTTGGCACTCACCATCATCCTCGCAACAGCAGTTTGTGCGAATTCCTCAAACTTTTTGTTTTGAGCTACACAGTGACAGTGAAAACCTCCTCCGGTGCGGTTTTCGCCAGCTTTGCGATAAGATTTCGGAGTAAGTTTCTTCCCATTGTATTGGTGGGAGCAGCCAAAAAAGGAGCGATAACCGAGTCGCCTTTGCTCGGGACCAAAACCAAGATAGAAAACACACCACCGTGTAGATATGATGCTGAAGACGCAAAAACACATGATTTCCAACACGCATTTTCAGGTTAAAGATGCAAACCTTAACGTGGTTGCACAATACGTCAGGGTCTGGATGGCCGGTGCTTCCCACAAGGATTTGGGTGTTGGGAATTTCCTATCCGCGCTCACCAGTGTTTACGTGATGGGCAATCGATTAGAAACAGTTGCGGTTCTGATGCGGAGATGTGGGCCACAGTCTTAGAAGTCAACCATTGGGTCAACCATTTCAAAACACAAACAACATCCAATGGTTGGCACTTCAAGTGCATGTTCCTATCATGCAAGGGCAACAGGAAGCGGAGCTCCTGAAGGCGCAAAAGTGTCGATTGCATGTCAAATAAATCGAAAACCATGCCATCAAACGGGAAACTTTTGCGCAGCGCGGGTAAGCTAACCGTCAATTCAAATGCCCACCAACCACATGGTTCCCTGCGAGTGCAGCACACGGGGTTGTTTTGACGGCATAAACCACAGGATGTGGTGCGAATCACTATTATTTCGCGATTTATTACGTTTTACGAGCTTTGCGATGCAAACACTCAATTGAGGCTTCGGTAACGTTCGAATGTACCTTGACCCAGCCTGTTGCGAATATCGTGCGGCACAGCGATCGCCACGATCAGTTGGACGCGTGCGAGCGAGAAACAATCTCCAGAGACAAGCCTGCCTCCCGACAATCGCGATCGCTACTTTCCAAAATGTTTTAACCATTTGCCAAATCTGCGAATTGATCAACGGACTCGGCACGGATGAATGTCCGCGCGGTGGCAGAAGGCAACCAAGCGCAGTAAAAACGAAAAAGCCGAAATGAAAGCACGAGAGAGGGCAAAAGCCATTTTCGTCTTTACTTTGGCCGTCGTGACCACCATCTCGTGCACCCGCCGAGATACGTTTGTGGTGGTGGTTGGCGTTAGATAAACCGCAGATCTAACACATTTGCACCAGTGCCCGCGTTAGAAGAGAAAAAAAACGAACAGAAATTGGCGAAATGGCGAATTGTTCCCCAGTCACCGCGGATCGTTTTTTACATGTGCCTGGTGAATGGCGGAGCGAAAAAAAAGATTGATGTTTACAAATCGCCAGAGGTTACGTCGCATTTCAACATTAACATAAACCATGCCTTCGGCGCAATTTGTAAGACAAATTTGGCGATCGGGTGGGGAGACCACGCGAAACTCTGTCGAGTCTTTCGCTGAAACGCCCTGCTGACACTACAGATCGGGTTTGGACTTTTTCCAAAATGGCACTCAGATCACCATTGGGCGTTATGACAACTTTAAAGTCGCTTGATAAAAATCCGGTTGGCATTGGTCTTTGGCGGCTGCAAAAATAATAAACAGCATACTAGGGATTGTAGAAAGATGCTTGGCGAAGTTGCTGGCCGTTAGAATTTCTGGCCAGCCTCCTGCGATTCAATTTTCGCCGTCCGAGCTACAAAATTACACCACAGTGCGAAAGCTCTTAACCAGCGCGCCCATGAACAAAAAAAAGGATGCAACAATCCGTTCGCGGACGACATTAAGTAACTGCAGAGTGCGTTCGGGCATGTGTTGGCGGTTGTCGTGTGCCGAAAATGATTATTTTTGGACGTCCCTGTGAAGCTTTACTGCTTCTGCTGGTCACGAGCACCGTCGCTGACGACGAGCACTAAATGCACGAGTCTCGCTAGAGCACAAATCGGTGGTTTCTTACCCCATTCGGCTGTGACATAACCGTAGCACGACAGGAGCGCCAGACATCCCAATGTGAGTGCTGTTTTGCTGGTGGAACCAATTTGCTTCATCCTGCTGCGCCGGAACTGGAGAGTGCGTTAGTTCGACGTCGCCAACCGTTTTCACTATCCCGGCCGGAACGCACGCGTTTTTCACCGGCACGTTACGAGGGCGGCACCGGATTCGCACTCCGACGACCCGAGCGAGTTGCGCAAATCTTTTTGCACTTCAATCGACGTGCAGAGGCTGCCGAAGGACGGTAGAAGGGTTGGCTACGATAACAATTCACACATCACTAATCGCGGGCAAACGGTCGACGAATCCGCACGACTCGGTATTCGGGGTTCGATTGATCCGTGCGGAACCTTGCTTTCAGTATTTGTATCGACTGTCACATTTGACTGCGTCAGAGTTGACGGAACTTTGACAGCGATGGGCAACAACAACAAATGTTCATTCAAATGTTCATTCAAGATTTCGCGCACACGCAGTCGGAAACGTAAAAAAGGAATTTTACCTATTTAATAGAACACTCAACGGATTGGCGCCAGCAAAATGGTGTATCAAGGAACAATAAGTTATGCGTACATACAACATTTAGCTGTGGTAAGTAACACACCACATCGATGGTATATCGATCAATTGCATTAACGTAGCGTTCGCCGTTCAAAGGAAACGAGGCGTCGCGTCGAATCTCTGGATCTGCCGTACGAAGATGAATATCGCAGTCATCTGCAGTACCTGGGAAGCAAAGAAAAGGTAGCCTTAATCTTAAAATTAATACAGATTAAAGATTTTTAGTCCAACCAACCAACATTTCGTCATCACGCAGTGCCTGCTGAAGTTGAGTTTCGTGCATTGCCCTTGGAACATTGGTAGTGCCCGATTGCTTGCAATATTGCAGGAAGCAGACATATTAACGGCCAGCGAGTACATTCTAAGGTCGGTGAGCTGTCGCGGTTCTCTGGTTCGACGCTCTGTTTTAATATTGAATATGTTAACAATTGTAGCATCGATTGCGCCGATTTAACACAACAAGTCATGAACGATCTGCTGGAAACTGAGTACAGTCTTCTTGCACACCTAATTTCTTTTGCCTACAAAGGTAAGCTTTCAACCGTCCGTGCACCATAATTCCAGCACTAATTTCGGACCAAATTGTTGGATTACAGAAAACGATCGTTCTCTGGCGCTTGCGAATGTTCTGAAGGGATGCTTTCGGTCACTGTTGACGGATCTGAAGCAGAATCCCAACGTCATTCCTACTAATTATTTAGCCTCACTCAAGGAGCATTTGCAGCCCGATGAGCTTGCCTTGGTGAAAAAGGAACATTTGCAATTGCTGTTGGCAAACTCGGAAGAGGTGTGTTCGGTGGATAAAGCGTTGGCCGAGCAGGATCATTGGCGTGATGAACTGCAATGTCTGAATGGATCGATTCTCGACGGTATCATCAGCGAAATTCTACTTGATGAGACAAACTGCATCGATACTCTGCAAAAGGCATTCGAAAGCTCCGCGGGAATGTCGCTGAAATACGCACTGTACATATTGAGCGCGCTGTCCAAAAGCGTTGGGGAGGGCAGTGAAAAGGGAAAACAGCTCAAAGATTGGATCAAAACAATGTTCCGTGAAACCATCGAAACCGGATTGACCAGTAAGTTGAAGGGATTGTTACTATTGGCACGTGAAATATGTACCGCCAACGAAGCGATACTGGGCACCTATGCGTCGTGGTACAAGCACACGATCGGTGAAATGAAGTACAACGTAACCAAGAATCAGTTCGTAAGAATGATAGAAATGTTAACTGCCGTGCTACCGTTTGAAAAAAGCCTCCAGATGCTGGAGATTCACTCAACGACTGCTATTTCTGCACCGGTAAAGTGTAATCAACTCGTTCTCGACTACAAGCAGGCCTGTCGGGTGCGCATCGTTAAACTGAGCGCACCTCTCGATCATTCTTTAAATGTTGAATAATCCTAACCAATCATTTGTGTACTTTATTCTATTTATTCGCCGCTCTTGCGCCCCATACCTGTATCGTGTCGTGCTGGAATTGTATTGTCACATTCAAAAGTATTAGCGCTTTAGAAAACGCTGTAAAATAAAGCATAAATCCTAAACATTCATAATGCGGATTGTTTTCGATCTCGTCGTTCCTCCTCCACTATCGATTTGTTTCGTTCGTCCCAAATTGTCACACCATCGCAGGCGCATATTTTTTTATAGTTCTCGAAGATACCTGCCGACCTGGCGATGATGCCACAGCCCAGACGCCTGCCGCTGTCTGACGATTCCGCAACCACCACCGAACGGCCAATAAGATTGTCCACGTCGAGTCGGCTGTTGACAAACCGTATCGTAGCCCTTCCGCTGGAATCGGAGCTGATTTCGGCAGAATCGTAAATATCCCCCACTGAATCACATCCCTGAGAGATGTCGCCGCATTCGTGTATGTTCAATCGGTATTGCCCGTTTTCCGATAGCCCGTCGATCGTGCCGTCAACAACGGTCCCTTGCCGTCTGCCCGACACACTGGCCGAGGAGATGGCGCAGAATCGAACCACACCTTGCACGCCGGTAGATTCGTTGCCGTGGGCAACCATTGCTACTGCGGATTGACCTACAATGGAGCAATTGATTAGAGAACTCGGACTTTTTCACTTCATGATGATGAAAATGAACCTCCGAAACCAGTCAGTACGGCCCTTCGTCCGGTTGCTTCGATGCGTTTGTGAATCTCAAGCCACGGAAGTGCAGTTTCGACCAAGACGCTTCCCTTCGCAACATCAATCTCTACGTTTTCCACATCAGCTAAGGATTTTCTTATCGCATTAGCGCATTCCGCACTCCGAATTTGGGCAGCAAATTCCATCTATCGTTAAAAAGGCGGGTTTATTATATGTACTTTATTATATGCTCTTTACTTACTTTTATATTTCCTTGATCGGTCATTTTTTGCTGACTAAATATCAATTCCTTCAAAAAGTTGATTAACATTAATCGTTCTGGAAGAATGATGTGCGGTTTATGGTTTATTTACGTTTGCGACCAAATTGTCGATTTTATGGTTGCCAGACCTAGCGAAATCTCATGACGATTCGAAACACTGATTCACCGCCTGGGCCAATCAGCTGACATTCGGGCTGTCAAAGCAACCCTCGTAAACTCCGAGTGGAAAAATGGTTGTGTGGGGATACGCGTTTAATGTTAATTTTTGTTAATTTATTGTGTGGTTCCTTTTTTCTGCTATAAGGCAGGTGTAAATTTGTATTCCCTTTGGCTAGTAAGCAGCCTTTTGCGTAAGCAGTACACGCGTGATATTGTGAATCTCTCATCTCCGGCAAGCAGCAAAAGCAGTGATCGCGGAAGTGGCCTGTGTCGAAAGCAATAGTGATTTGTGTGATTACTGGTGTGGGATCGTATCGATAGCTGCTGTTTATCAGAGCAACCCGATCATCTAACTCACAGCAAGGACCCAACATTCCGGTTTCTTCGTTGCTAATCCTAGATCAGCGCGAGACTGTTTTCCTACGGGAGCGAATATAATACAGTCTCGAAAAAGCGTATCTGGAGCCTGGAGCCTATCTTCCATTGAGGTAAGAAAGTTGACGAAAAGGTACTTGCAGAGTGAAATCGCTTTGCCACGATCTAGCTGACTCATGCATCGTGAGGCTGGACGCGGTGTCCTCAGCTTTCGAAGTCAATGTTTCTTCCCGTTCAAGGATATCCGTGCCGTCGATGCCGTTATTGGTCAAGTCGCTTCCGCGACACCTTATTCTCCCGCGATATGGAGGGTGCTCGTTTTTGTTTGGTGCCTCGCTAGATGGAGGGAGGTCACGTAGAACGTATGAGGAGACGTCGTCTGTTTCTTCTCGACGACTGTGACTGTTTGCGTTGTTCTGTTCGTGGGGGGATCGACGCAGGGGGGTATCGCATTTCTATCAGGTGCACCGCGAAAGGGATGAATTTCAGACACGTCGGGCAGTCTGCTGCTTTTGCGGATCGCCCGAGCACTGTTTAGATGGGATTCCGTTTGATTTTACAGTCTCTATTGTTACTACACAAAACTAGCAATGGAGCGTAACGATCAACTGTCGCCGACGGACGATCAACAGGTTGCCGATCATCATCATTTACCGAACGAAGAGCATCATTCGACGGAAGCAGAGGCGCAACGACACCGGCACCAGCAACCGCCCTTCAGGCTGGCGTTGGGAGCAGATTCGGAAATGAACGTTGCGGATGCCGCTCCACCCCGTGGCACCGCCAATGGTTTGTCCTAGACGATCGGTGTATTTTGTTTTAGCAATCTGGCAAAACAATCAGTTCACTTCCTTTTTGCTCTTCTTTCCCCTTGTGACACTACTGTCCGGATGCCTATGCTGTGCCCTTACCTGTTTCTATCGCTGTTTCCTATCTGTTCCACGAACAAAAATTCCCTTTTGCTTTCTTTTGACATACATGTGAACGATCGAACCTGCAACGCAAATTTATCTCTTTGTAGACATATGTTTTCACTATCTACACCATGCATGTGGCTTAAATAACTCAAACAAATCGGATAAATCGAATTGTATCCCTTACGGAATCTCAATTTTAAATGAACATAACTTGTTGCTTGTCGATTTCGTTGGCGGTTTCCTAACGGCACAGCAACACTAGCAACAATATGTGACAATGTCCTGCCATTGATCTAAACTCTAGGTTGGCAAACCCTGCCTTGTTATCTAAGAAACTACTTAAGTATTGCTTTGTTTGTGTTGGCAAGAGTCAAATGAACCATTTGAACGGAGTGAGTTAGTCTTTCTCCGGAGTCTTGGATGGAATAACGTTTTCCATTTCCAGTCACATTTTGCCGCTCGCTCCGGAACTGATTGAGCGACTCGGTTTCAGCAAATGGTGTAAATTGGCCAGCAATAGGTAATTGAAAAAAAATACAAACATGTTACATCGAAACCATTCCTACCACCAGCATCAGGAAGGGGCGCACGCAAGGTGCGGGGCTCCGGGCGTTGCTTGTCGATCGAGGCGCATTCGGGAGCGTGGAGGCGCACATTGCCGGCTCGTGTTTCTGTGCACTTTTAAAATTATCAGCGCCTCGTGGTTGGCAAATGGGTGGAAGCGATAGTCTAGATAACGATAGCTCTCGGTATGCACCTTTGAGTCGTTCAAATGTTTGTATTTTTATGATTCTCCCGTTTTGTTTGACTGTTGTGACTTTCTTCTCAGCTTTTGCACGTTGCAGCAGCATGGCGATGGCACACGGTTTGCCGTGAGGCAAATGTCCAAATCCGGCACACATTACTCATGTCGTTTTTTAGCAGCAAATGAAGGTTGCGTTTTATTTTCCTTTCGCCGTATTTGGTGGCATTGGTTCGGTTGGTCTTGCCAAGTGCCTAATCCTTACTGCCCTCGGTTCTACCGGGAGTTTTATAGGCCATACCAAAAGGGAAGAGTGGAAGTTGAATGATATAAATTTAATTCGTAGCTTAGCATATCATATGACCACCATACAAGATATCGAAACTAGTAGCACGTTGTGTGATGTACCAGATCCACCCGGCATTGTGTTTGGTTACGTGTCTACAATTACCTTCCACTTTCGGAAGGCATTTCATCGCAGGTGACATAGAGCAGGCCTCGCACGGAAGGACGGCATCACACCTCCTTCTCACCCTAAAGTCCCGGATGCTGTACAAATGGCGTTGTGGTCGATGGAACACCATCATTCACCTGGGAGAACCCGTTGACAAACATGTTGTTGGTCAGCTCTCTGGTCCTTGTACTGGCAAAAACAGCGCACACAGCCGTGCGTGCGATTGTTTGTCTGTTTCTATTTGCCACTCGACTGTTAGTGTGTGTCAGTCGGCCCCTGGCTGGCGATTGCACACGGTTCTCGGATCGGTCAGAGTACGGTCAGCAAAGTACGCCAGTAGTGTTTTTGGCGCAGGTCTGGTAACATCGTCGCTCTAAGGTGGCAAAATGTTTGAAGTGATATTCTTGGAACGAATGGAGATCGAACATCTGTTGCGGTATCTTGACCAGCTGGGCGCCAGTCCCGAACACAGGTCGCACTCGCAACTGCACCGGATTCGATCCCGACGTATTAGTGAGTTTTGTTTTGAGCCATCGAAACTTTCATTGAACATTGTGCATTACGGAACGCTGCAAATCTAAAAATGGGCAATACTTTGCTAACGTTTGGGCCCACTATGAATCAGACCGTTTGAAAGATGAAGAAGTGCGTCCAAGATTGGTCGGTTGGTCTTAAAGTTGATTTTCTTTTTTACGTAGTACGTTTTTCAGCGTTATCAATAGAGTCCATTCGTCGAACATTGTTGAGAAAACTTCGCTGTTATTACGCACATGTGAGCCGTGTTAAGAATACATCTAACTCAATGGTTATCATTATTAGAACGGACAGAGCCGTGTTAAGCACCAATTTGAAGTTTTGCACTCAAGTTGATGCTTTTGTCTGGGTTCGAAATAACGCTTTTCGCGTAGAAATCGATGACTCGGTGCAGTGGAGACACGTGACCAGTCACAACTTATTTTATTTAAAATGTGATTTTTTGATAATAAGGCAAATAAAGTTTCGATGTAAGCAGTACGCTGTGAGCCAGCAAGTTTCTCTGTGGCTGAGTTATTGGTCTGATCAGACGATCGTAATAGAGGATCAATGATGATCTTGTGGCTTTCGTTCAATCCACCCTTAATTCAGTAGAGGCATGCAACAGAGCACGTTTGTTCCCTTGTATTTTATCTTTCTCCTTCGCAACACATGTTTTTGACAATTTAAAGCGATATACAAATCGTTAAGAACTCGAGGCAACGCAAGTCAAAACGAAAACATTCCTTTTCTATAATTGAAGGCCATTGCAGAAGCACGAACGAAAAGAAGCTCTCTGCAAACGAAATTCACCTTTAGAAATTAAATATTTTTCACTTCACAGCACTTGGTGTCCACCATGGATGTTTAGACCTCTTGCTAATATGTTAGCTTCACTGGTTTCTTTCTGAAACTGCACTGTTGCACCGTCTTTCAAGTTAGTTACATCGTCTCTAATGCGTGTCTTTTATTTATCTATATTTTTGCCAATTGCGCCACAGTTCGATCGCGTGTACGGTACTGGCTGAACGACATTGTCGATGAAATGCGAAAGAAGAGTCCGGCATCGGTTCAGAAATGGGTCGATTCCATACAGATGCCCAACAGTGGCGTTCACCCTGGCACCAGCGATGCACCAGATTCGGATCATGGAACGGTTCCGATGCAGGATGACAACGGGCCATTGGCAGGATCAAGTCAGCTAGCGGTTGCTACAATGGCTGGGGAAGCGGAAAAACACCAAATCCATCACCGCACGACGGTTGGCGTCGAGTCGTTGGCGATGCACGATCAGCACTGGGGTGGAGACAGTAGCGACGAGCAAACGGAAGAGCTGGCTTCAGTATACCGTTGGGATGTACAGGAGGGGAACGCACATTTCTCGGCCAGCCTGGAGAATGTACTTAGTGAGAGCCCTCAAAACAATAACAGTACACCCGCAGTCACAGATTCAACCGTTTCGTCTAGCACACCGAAAGTGGCCAAACTTGGGGAAGACTCCGATCGTTCCAAGCAATCCAACGACGGAGGAGCGGGACTTTCGATACGGAACTTTCTTTCCAAGAAATCGCTGTTGGGAAAGTTCAATCGGTCAGGGTCGAACCTTGATCGTAGCCCAACCACGCCCGGGGACAATTTTCCAACCGTTACTGCACCGGACGCCGGACAGACTGAAGTGGACGTACCGGAACCGGCAGCGTCGTCATCGTCGGCGTTTGGTGTAGGCAAGAGTAAGATAAATGAGTTCTACGATAAGCTCAACATGAACAAAGCAAAGTACGGGTTGATTAAGGCGAAGAAGCTGGACATTCGCAATATGCTGGGAGTTGGAGGCAGTGCTAGTCGTCAGGATTGTGCGATGGGTATCCCCAAAACATCCGGCGACGCTGAGCAAGCACCTGTGGAAGCGCGTCCGATTGTGGTTGACTTTCCACCTGAACTTGGACCTTCGGAATCGGTTCGCGAAGAAAAACCTCCTCAAAAGGAACATGAAAACGATCAGTCGATCACAGAGTCGCAGCAGGAGGACCCCCTCGAAGTGAGCGTCGTTGATGTGGATCCGTCCGATGCGTATGAGTTTTCTTTCGATGAATCGTTCCCCAAATCGGATGACATGATCCCGGGGATGATCAGCGAGGAAGACGAAGAAAAGGAAAACATACTCGACACGGCCACCGCCCCCGGTGGGGGACATCATCCGTACGCTTACGATGTGTACCTTAATCCTCCCAAACCGCGTGCTCATCGGATGGGTATCGGTCGGATTGGGCGCAGTTCGAGCGAAAACCCACGTGCCACCGGACGACGTTACAATTTGATGGAGATTGGGCGCAGTTTTAGCGAGATGAACGATGACGACGAGTCGTTTGCCATCAGCGAAGGTAACAATAGCTGTCCCAATCCATCGTCGCTCAACACCAGCTCGAGTATCAACAATGGCAGCACCAGCAACCTGACTCGATCCGTCCCGGTGAGTCCGATACCGCGAACGTCGAGCAAATTGAGTATCCAGCAGGAGCACAACAGTCAGTCGCCACAGCAGCAACAGCAAATGTCCGGTGCCGGCCATCATAATCAGCGACGGCGTAGCACCATGCTTGTAAAGGACAGTTCGCTTCAGTCCGATTCGAGCCGTTGTTCGAGCGTCGAAAGTCTGTTGAATGCCCGTAAACCCGATCCAGAGAAAATACTGCTCAACCTAGGCTTCGGCCCTGCACCGCACAGCACGGATGTACTGTCCAAAATACCAAAACGGTACGTGTGGGTGCCGCAGTGCTTCCAGTGTCCGAAAGGAGACAAAACTGAGTTTTCTTTTCTCCTGTATCGATAGGTTCCTCAAACCATCACAGGTACGGGGCGTTGATACGGAAGCCTTTCTGCGGCAGCAACAACTTTCTATGCAAATCCACGAGAATAGTGTCCTGGGCTATCGGGGCCTAGTAGGTAAGCATAAAGCAGACGGTGGCACGGCATTCTCATTCCTTGTGATATCTTCGTAGGATCTGTTCCTATGGCACTCTGAAGGTTACGGTTCGCTATTCATATTTTCCTCCTTTCCATTTTCTCTCTTTATGCCGGGCGATCGTTCATGGATCATCTCTCGTATCGATCATACTATTCCAGCCGATTACGAAAAACTGCACATTCTGCAGCGCTTTCAATCGAGACCCATGTAATACATGAAACTAAATGGCTACGAGGTTTCGGAAAGAAAAAAAGCGCAACTTCATCAATTCGCTGTAACTCGCTCTCTGGTGTGCTGGGCTACATTGGCGCTTTTCTCTCTTCTACCGCCTTATTCCTTCTCGTCGAGTCGAGTATGATTGTGTCGTTTGCACAACACAGTTCCCACTAACCAAACATGTTTGTAGCTATTAGCGCACTCAGTAAATGTACACGAAGCGTGACATCTATTCATCGGGAATTCAGTAGTCACAATCAAATGGTAGGGTTCCGCTTCGGACGCTAGCTAGCAACAGACGAATCGAAGTGTAAGCAGTGTAAACTATCTTGTTTGTGCTCTGTACGCATGCTTTTGAGTGTTAATGTGGATTGTTCGGTTTCGTGTCTAACATTTTCTATATGATGCATGCATGCGATTATTGTTTTGCAGTCCGTTCTTCATAATTTGATTTATTGTAGCCGATCTTCCGTTTTTGTACCTTGCTACGTTCGTACTGAATGGCATACACCTTAAATAGCTTCCTTTTGGCTCATTTTGATTTAATTGCGGCTTGAACATATCTGTTGTACTAATTTTAAACACCTTGCTTAGTTTTCCCCACACATTTTCCTTTTGGAAGTTTTGAAGTTTGCTTAAAAAAATGTAGAAATATTTTTTTTTTAAATTTCATTCATTGCTCGTTCTATTTCTCTCGTGGTTATGCACTACAGTTTAACTTTCATTGTTTTCGGGTTTGCTACTGCGTCCTTAAAGGGCATAATGCATTCGCTGCAGCGAATGTGATGAATGTGTTATTCGCAGCGTATTATTTGCATTTTTCTTCACTTTTCACACCGGATGCTCTAACCTTTGTGTTTTTATTTCCTTCCCTGCAAAGGTAACCCGCACATTCCACCCTCGATGATAGTGGCCAAAATTATGGAGCGGTTCCAGGAGAACGATACAAAGACGCGCCTAACGGCGACCGGGATTTCGTTGCCACTGTCCGATAGCCGCAACTCTTCGGGACCCCCATCACCCAATGACACGGCATGGCTCTCTAGCGACGAGCGATGGACGATTAAAGTTTTAAACATGAGAAAGCACTGAACTATCGTGAAAGTCGTGATCGCAAGTGATACACCATTTTAAAGTATACTACTAAAATCATTCGCGCTGTATAGTCGACACTTCGAGCTTCTTCAATGTCCATTTAATGGTCACACCAAACGGCCGCGGTGGAAGAATTGCTGTTATCACTTACTCACTTACTTAAGTATCACACGCAACTCGGGAGACAGACCAATGCTCACGTGTGACATGATGCATTACTTTACTAACGCAAAAAGCACCTTTTTAAACGAAACATTTTTATGTGGTCCAATTTGGAATTACCGTACTATTGTACTTTTTCATGCCCAACCTTCTCCTACGGAAGACCTTTTACAACGAGAGCACAGACTTTAATCTTCTAGAATATGAGTTTCCGCTTTTTCCATGCTTTTTGTTAGCCGCTGCACCACTGACGGCCAGGCCGCGGGTATAGTTAATCTTAGGGGTTTTGTACGGTGAAGGTGGATGAGTAGGATCGTAAAGATATTACGCGGTAACGGAACGGGAGGGAACATTTTCTTACATTTTTCCTCTATCTATCACTCCTAAAATCCGCTCTGCGTCCTTGTACACTCAGATGCCCTTATGATGTGCTGTGTTGCGTAGCGAAACATAGTTTAGTTGTTAAATGATGTAAGATATTAGAAAACCGCACTGTGCGCCAGTGGCACGGTGGCTAAATGATGAACTCCTTAATAGGTAGCATAGGTAGATGGCTCACAGCGAAACACAGAGAGCAAGCACCATTCCTGAACGGATATAAAATAAAACTGCGGAACAATCGAATCGAAAGGTTCTTGATAGAATACTGGGATAGAAAAGAACAAATATCAAAACGAATACAATCAAATGCAAATGCATCACTAGTAGCAGCTCCCTTGGCTGCATCTTTCTAGACATATCCTATAGATTATATGAATCCCCCTTGTTGCCGAAGAGCGATCCGCTCGCATAGATTTTTATTGTGTCCTATTGTGGTTTTAATATTGTCCTACAGAAGATCTTTGTTTAAATGAGGAGTGAAAATGAGTATAAAACTCGCCCATCACTAGTACTGTTCGGAAAGCAATGTGAGGATTGACTGGATTCCGAAGATTGACCAGGCAGCGATATTTTGCTGCCATTTGTTTGTTCTCGAATCTCTATTACAGCGGCACTGGAGAAGCAAACGCACCTGTTGGAAATATAAAAATAAACGTAAAACCATCAGTCTTTTCTGTATGACATAATTAAACATCCGAAAGGGCCACCGATAATTCTGACAAGTCCAATTTTACGCATACATTTGGTTGTTTCTCACATAATTGCTGTTACGAAATGTGCTTACATAGTTTTAACGAATCTTTCACGATCGTTTTTATCTTACAATTTGTTTTATCATTCAAAGATTTAAGATACTGTTAACAGTACCACATTTTGTATTAAAAAAAGGCAGCATACTTGCATTCCAGCGCTGGCAGTTTCGTTAGTCGCGTTTCAGACTCCGGAGCCTCTGGAGCTGCACATTTTGGTTTTTAATTTGGGAGAGTGTCTTGTTTTGGTAACCTTGTTGACAGCAACTGTTCAGTTTGCGCGGTGCACTCGTTATCAATTGCGCGCCGATCATCTTTGATAGCGATACAACAGTGTAACATCAAAGAAGCAACGTTTTTCCGGTGCTGAAGTAACTTAAAAAGAAACAGTTTCAAAAAACGGTCTTTTTACGCAGATGATGAGCAACATATTTGCCATTAGTTGGCCACTCTTGGCAAGGTTATTTCTGCTACAGATTATTAGCTTCGTTAGTGGTACCGTTGGTAAGCAACAGTGTTTAAAAGCCCTATCCGTCCAATCTTATTATCAGTTTCTATTTCGTGTCATTAGTAACCGATCATGATATGATCGTAACGTGCTACATCTCAACGTGGGCCGTTTATCGTGAGGGCACCGGATCCTACACCCTGGACGCTTTCGATCCCACCCTCTGCACGCACGCCATTTACGCGTTTGCCGGTTTGGACGAGCAGAATGATACCATTCTACCACTGGGTAAGTCTCTACGCCGTTTGACACGAAATGTAACGTAGAGCTGGATCGATGGCTTGGATTTACAATTCGCAGATGAGTGGCAGGATCTGAACGAAAACGAGGGAAAGGGAGGCTACGAAAAACTGATAAACCTGCGGGAGTCTAACCCACACTTGAAAGTCTTATTGGCCATCGGTGGCTGGAATGAAGGCTCTGAAGCGTACTCCAACCTGACAGCAGACCCTGAAAGGCGTCAGGCATTTGCAACGAATGCTCTTCATTTTATTAGGTAAGCTGATGGCTTTGACTACGAACAGCTACAAATTGAACATTAATCATTTTGCTCATTTAAGGCGGCATGGCTTCGACGGGCTCGACCTGGATTGGGAGTACCCTACGCAGCGCGGTGGAAGTCCAATTGATAAGGAAAACTTTGTGGCCTTCGTGCAAGAACTGAGCCAAGCATTCAAGAAGTACAATTTACTTTTAACTTCCGCTTTTGGGGCGAGCAAGGACATCATTGATTCGGCGTACGATATGGAGGCGCTGTCGAAGTACTTAGACTTTCTGCACATAATGTGTTACGACTACAACGGAAGCTGGAACCGTCAGATTGGCCCAAATGCACCACTGACAAGCAAAGACTTCCTGAACGTCGAGTACACTATCGAACACCTGCTCGATCTGGGTGCGCCGTCCAGTAAGCTCGTGCTGGGTCTACCCTTCTACGGCCGTACCTTTGTCAGTCCGGTGGCCCGAGCCCGAATGGGTGATGTGGCCGACGAAGTGGGCTTTCCTGGACCGTTCACGAAGGAGAATGGTTTCATGGGCTATAACGAGATGTGCGAAGAACTGAAGCGCAATCCCTCCGATTGGACGCTCTCGTGGGACGCTGCAGCCGGTGAGATGGTGGCCATCAAATCGAACGACACCGTATCGCAGGTGGTAGTTTACGATAATACGCGGTCGATCGCGAACAAGGTACGATTCGCCGTTCGTCAGAAGCTTGCCGGGCTGATGGTGTGGTCAGTCGATACGGATGACTTCAATGGGCTGTGTGAACCGGAAACGGATACGTACGTCGACTTTGGTGACCGCGACAAGGTGACACTCTCCATCCCGCGCCCGGTTAGTGGCAAGTATCCGCTGCTCAAGACGATCAGTAACGCCATCGTGGTGGCTACCGATGAGCTGACGCAGGAGAACATCGTTCCCAACGAAACCGAACATTTCGAAATGGAAAGTTCTTTAACGGATGTATCATCGACAGCTAGCGCGGTTTGTGTGTCAAGTATAGTTTTCAGTGCTCAGTTATTAAAATTGATCCATTCACTCTATAAGGTGTAAAGCAGTGGAAAATAAGAAGACGATAATAAACTTACCTTAATAAACAAATTTATTAAAAGCATTTGATTGAGTTGTAACTATCAGCCTTCTCGCTACTAGTGGCTGCGTTCGTGCCACTAATGGCTGCGTACATTAATTTGCAAAGAAGTTTAAATATTTCTTCGTAGCGAGGGAACGATCATGGTGGTTTGTTTGATTAACGAAAACCTCCATTGTCCGCCACAGACACTAAGTAAATATATATTTCGGAAACTCAAATTGAGTAATACAAACATTGCTTTTTAAAACAAATTAATCCTGCAGCAAAACAAGGTACGTTTCTATCGCACCAGAAAATTTAAAAACTTCAACAGAATCATTATATGAAAAGTTCCATGTTGCCTCTTGAAACGGAAAACGTTACATCGTTACATTCAACAAACAGGCATCGAGATGACCGCCATGCCGCAGTGTTGGCGAACCTTCTTCGGTATGTTTTCTTCGCTCCGAAACGAACAAATGTGGGACATGAAGATAGAGGTTCACCATTATGATTCATCGTGAGCATTAAATCGACCACAAGAAGCTTCGTTTCTTTTCCCTGTCCATGTTTTGTCTGATAAGAGAAATAAGAAGAAATCCATCCAATTCTCTCTCGTAGTGCGTTTCGTGGTGTGTATGTGGCAATGTGTTCCTCTTGCACAGTCGTGAAAGGTTGGCTCGCGTATCGCGGTGTGGCCGTTTAGGTTTGTGGCACGGCGCTCGGAGTGAGTTTGTGTGCTCGCACACACTCTCTCGTTTAATGCTCCACTGTGGCTCGCGTCTTAAGCGGGTCGGCGGCGCGTGATGAGTTGCGCTTAAACCATTGTGTGACCGGTTGTGGTGTCGGTACGACGCTCCAGTTTGCCCGAGTTCGTCGCTTGGTACGCGTTGATGTCGTGGCGCTTTCGGTGCGGTAGCTCCTTTCACAGTGAACGAATCAAGAAAAACCAAGCTGTCGATCAGGAGGCGTGCCTTTTTTTTACCGTGCACGTGATTCTAGATCTGAAGGAGAGTTTCTTGTCGTGCAGACCTGATTTTGGGTCAACGGATACGTGTTGGCGGGGACAACGTTGAGGCGAGCTGCAGCCGCTCTATATGGAGTAACAAAGTGACTAAAAAGAAGAAACGTGAAACAAGTGTAAATATCAAACCGAACCTCCGCTGTGCAAAGGAATCCGCCATTCGGACCGCCGAGGAAACTCGCAGGAAAGAGAAAATAAATTGTAATGCCGATTACGGGCCAAATGCCTGCCATTGGACGCATGTTCGGCTTGGGCCTCTCGCTACTGCTGCTACAGGTTGGCCTAGGGAGCGGCGCCGTAGGTACGTACCCAAGAAGCAATAAAACCCGCAATACACAACAGCGTTCTGATCCCTGGGACTGAAGCGGCCGCTGAATGACGAAATGTTGGTCGGCGAAAGGTCGAGATCGAGGGTTTGTCATAAATGTTTCTCTCGTATGGTGCGCGCGCGCGCATTACAAGCCAAAGTTGCTCAGTTTCTAAGCAAGTTTTCCATGGGAACGGGTTCTTCTCCCGGATCGGACCATTCTTTGTAGATTGCTGCGTCCATCCATCCTCGCATCAAGCTTCACGCGTGCGTATACGTGTGGCCTTGGAGTAGTTCGTTGAAGCCGTTCACTGGGCAAAAACTATTCCACGGGACTTCCTGCCCCACCGAAGGCATCCAATTACGTCGATCGCACTGAAAGTACTGCTTAGGAACACTGCACTTATTGCACGGTGCAGTTATGTATCTGACCGTTGCGGGTAGTTTGTTAGTGTTTCGCCACAAACCAAGCGTAGGAATTTAATGTTGTGGGAATTTTGGTAATAATTTTAAATTATTTTGAAGCGAACTATGCTCAAAATACGTTAAACTGTTGATGGAATGGAATTCTAATGCAATCAATTGCACTTTGTTGCGGTTTTCTGCTCACTTTAAGCTAGTTCCACCCCTTGAGCCTAGTTTAGCCAAGGTTGTAGTTGAAATAGGCCAACCATCCTGTGGTTCAGGCAATTCCCCCAGCAATCTGTGTATGATGTTCAAACACACTTCATAAGCACGAAATATCCTTCAACCACTGACGGCAGTCGATAATTGGTGCTACGGAACCGTTCGAAGAATATTCTTGAAACACTTCCTTATGTGCATCTTCGCTAAGATGTTGTCCCAAGATCGTTTATTTTGAAAAGAAAAAATCCCCAAGAAAACGGCAAACGGGCAAACAATCGTCATAGGAGCGAAGGAACTTTGTGGGGTAGGCAGATTCTGTGGTTCTTCAGCACCCGACAAACAACGGGAGCTCGTTGTTTGATCCAGTTTTGTCCGGAACCGGCTCGTAAAGGTGTTGGAAAACTGAACTCATTATTGCATAATCCACAACGAAACCATTGATGGTTCATACCCTAGTTAGCTTTTCGTTTTAAGTATTGGGTGTTTGTTTTTCTTCTGGATCGCCATGTATGTACCAATACGGCTCTCATGTCAACGAATGAGAAATGCATAATTTAAAACAAATGAACAAACGGGCAAAGGTCCGTTGTAAAGTTCGTTGTGCTAAACGATCGCAGGTTGACGCATTTTATTCATTCTCTTCTGCCAGTTGTTAAAACAAAATGTTTAAAATAGTATCTGTTGTTTTCTTTTCCCTAAGAGGAAATGCATGACTTTGCTGGTGTTAAGACAAATGTTTCATATTAGGTATTTGCCAAAAAAAAACAAAAAAAACGAATAGTAAACATTTTCCTATTGTGTGTTGTTGTGATAACCCAAACTCGATCGATTGCTCGAAATATGTGCAAACAACACAACTCATCAGCGTGCGTGACAAAGTGCAAACAAAACGGTAAAAAAAAACAACAGATAATTTGTGAATGTTTAGAGAGTGGTACCCTCTTCCACAGGAACACAGGTGGGCCTTATCAAGCCAAGTAGGGGCACGTTCGCTGAGACCAGACCTTTAGACCAACCTCAAGCCAGCCACCATTTACACCGATATGGTTCAATCCTTTCGTACTTTTAAAGCCTAAACACTTTGGCTATTCTATTACAATCATGAACGTTCGCCATAATTATTCTTGACCTTTCACAATTAGTCAAGATTACGAGTGTCGTTCGGGATGCAAAGCCCCTCGAAGCCAAGCGATAGCAAACCGTCGACGAAAGAAGGTTATCAAAGGGCTTTCTTCGACTCGCCGCCAATCAAGCTCCGTGACTAAGCTTCAACTGGCTAGCTGACCGGCTCACCGGACAGCACTTCCTGATACGCGTAACGCTGTTCATACTCACTACCGGCAGCGGGCACTCTGCGTAGCCACTGCCCAGCACGGACCGGCAAAGCGATCGCTGAGGCGTGACTCATGTTTTGGTGTACAGCCGGTATCGCTGCGCAGCAAAAACCTTTACTCCAAAAACATACCATTTACGTTCGCCCCGTGAGCGTTGCTTCCTACCGAAAACCTACCGCGTTTCTTGTATCGATATTCCGGGAGTGGTTGAAAGTTTTCGGGTAACTATCGTGCACCACTAACCGCAACTGCCTTACATTCCGTTCTCCGTCCTCAGTCACCGACCACGACCGGGTGGTAACATGCTACATCTCAACGTGGGCCGTTTATCGCGAGGGCACCGCATCCTACGCCCTGGACGCGTTCGATCCCACCCTCTGCACGCACGCCATCTACGCGTTTGCCGGTTTGGACGAGCAGAACAATGCCATTAAATCGCTGGGTAAGGTGTCTTGTTTACTTTGTGCCAAACGGCACTTTTATCAGTGCGGCCGCTGCCGATGTGTTTCACTGTGTTCCGATTCGCAGATGCATGGCAGGACCTGAAGGACAACTTCGGCAAGGGCGGCTACGAGAAGCTGGTGGGGCTGCGGACGGCCAACCCGCACCTGAAGGTCTTACTGGCGATCGGCGGCTGGAACGAGGGCTCGGAGAAGTACTCTAACCTGGCGGCCAATCCCGAGCGGCGACAGGCGTTTGTGAAGAACGCACTTAACTTCGTCAAGTGAGATAACACGGAACACGGAACCCCGACCGACGGCACACGTTCACTTTCTTTCCCTTCCAGACAGTACGGTTTCGATGGTCTCGATCTGGACTGGGAGTACCCTACGCAGCGCGGTGGAAAGCCCTTCGATCGGGAAAATTTCGTCGCCCTCGTGCGTGAACTGAGTCAGGTGTTTAAGAAGAATAATCTGCTGCTCACTTCAGCGATCGGCGCTGGGAAGGATACGATCAATTCGGCATACGATGTAAAAGCATTGTCAAAGTATCTGGACTTTCTGCATATCATGTGCTACGACTACAACGGAAGCTGGAACCGACAGATTGGTCCCAATGCACCACTGACAAGCAAAGACTTCCTGAACGTTGAGTACACTATCGAATACCTGCTCGATCTGGGTGCGCCCTCCAGTAAGCTCGTGCTGGGTCTACCCTTCTACGGCCGTACCTTTGTCAGTCCGAAAGCCCGCGCACTGCTGGGTGATGTGGCCAACGAAGTGGGCTTTCCTGGACCGTCCACGAAAGAGAACGGCTTTATGGGCTACAACGAGGTGTGCGAAGAACTGAAGCGGAATCCCTCCGATTGGACGCTCTCCTGGGACGCTGCTGCGGCCGAGATGGTGGCCACCAAATCGAACGACACCGTGTCGCAGGTGGTAGTGTACGATAATACGCGGTCGATCGCGAACAAGGTACGATTCGCCGTTCGTCAGAAGCTTGCCGGGCTGATGGTGTGGTCAGTCGATACGGATGACTTCAATGGGCTGTGTGAACCGGAAACGGATACGTACGTCGACTTCGGTGACCGCGACAAGGTGACACTCTCCATCCCGCGCCCGGTTAGTGGCAAGTATCCGCTGCTCAAGACGATCAGTAACGCCATCGTGGTCGCTACCGATGAGCTGACGCAGGAGAACATCATTCCAAGTGTGCCGGACGATGCCAAACCCGGCAGTGCGTCGCCTTCCGGTTCGTCGTGCAATGTGATTGGTATGGCGGGTAGCATCTTGGCCATTGTGCTGTTATTTCGCACGGTCGCTAACGCTCTTTAACGTTTTTCTGTTAAGCCAATAGTTTTAGTGTCATGTTTGGCCACCAGCAGTCAAAGGTGTGTAATTAAATTGGAAGAATGTTGGACGGACATTCTTTTTATGTAACTAAAATAAGTTGTTTCCCTATGAAGCTACGCCAAAATGATGACAAGCAGGTGCTTCTGTTATCCATTTAATACTGCTTTCGCTTCCATTTATTATCCGTTTGCCTTTACTCCAACGTATCGTTTGTTTTGTAACAAAGTTAGTAAATACGTTATGGGTCAGCTTCCGTTCCCTTTTCTGAGCCGTACGTAGATGTTTGGTTTAGATTATAATATTTGCTTCTTATCATAGTCGGATTAATGTATCCAATGTTGAGTGCTTTACATCGTATGCCCTACGTGCTGCGTCGAAAGCGTAAGCAATCGTCTGTACATTCGGACCAGGATTCGGAAACGGATGCGGTGTTTGCTTGCCCGATTGTTTTACCTCTGGTTCCAACGAACGAGAGGATACATCACATTTCGGCACGGTTCATTGTACTGTTCCTTTTCCTTTTCTTTGAGTACTTCGAATCGCCACTTCGTACGCGAATGCGAATGGAGCGTATGAACGCCATTGCTGATTTAATTTGAACTGTCTTCTCGAGCGTGTTCGATTATCTCTGTACGCCAGTCTTTCTACGGTGATTAAATACTAGAGCGGGAGTCTCTACACATTACTAGCTCGGATTTCACTAAGGACAACTTGTACAACGGCACTATACTATTTTGTTAGCAGATCGGGCATATAATGGAGGGAACAAGGGATTGTTTTGCCACGATCGGGACAGCGCGAAGGCTCTGGGTGCCGGGCGCAGGGTAGCCCGCTAACGACTATATCAAAGGAAATCTATACAACAATATAATGGCATTTGGAGTATTTTCTAAATAACAATAGTCCCAGCATTGCGCCGCCGCTGTTTCCACTGTCCAGCTTGTTTTGACCGGGGGCCGTATGTACACTTAACAACGCGATCAGCATCGCATTCCATTGATTGTTTCTCCCGTAAGCATTGAATTCGAAGAAGCCGAAAATCAGAAAAAACAAAACCAACTCGGGGCAACCGTTTCTTTTCGCTTGATTCAATCACCTTCTCAATGTCGCCACCAGTGTTTTTGTTAACATTCGCTATCTTATCGCTTTTTGATTTTTTTTCGAGGATTATACGTATTAGTCACAAGAAGGGGAATAATGTTGTTAAAGCTACCGATTCTAGGAGATCATTTAGCGAACACAAGCTAGCTGGCGGCCAAGTCAGGCCCAATCCAGCGGAACGACCGATTGATGATTAACGCTCTCTTCTTAAAATGCAACCGAAAAGGCAATCTTTTGCGAGAATGATCTGTGTGACCGACTTCTTAGGCAGTTACAACATGTGTTCATCACTTCTCTGCGGAAGTACAGCATGCAACTCACCGGGTTCATGAGAAGGGAAACGCGTTTTAGTAATATTTCGCCAGCTAGCGACCTAGAGAGCTGAAGAGTTGCATAAGCTGCGTGCAGCGAAGGGCCATGGCATTGGCACAATTCATGATACTGTAGTTGCATGTTCGCGGCCCATTACACGCCTCCTGCACTCAACTGTGCCGTCTTCGAGTGAATCGATTTCGACCAAAGTCGATTCGTATAGCCAAGCGCCGTTGAGGCGCAAGACATTGCTCCGGAAGGCAGGGATCCAGTAACGTATTTACTACATAACAACAACAAAATCTAACCCAAGGAGTCTTTATCCCCCACGCAACTTCTTTTTGGCGCGGTACCTATGGATGGAAACGGTGGCATTGGGCCTCAACTTATTTTGTGTTGATTATTTGTCGGTTCTGGATGGAATACGCACACGGGTTATGACGATCCGTCGTCTAATGAGAGGACCGGCGTCAGGTCAGTCGATGAGGTTTGGTGATGCCCGTAGCTATCACACCCAACCAAAGGGGGCGGATCCTTCCGAGGGACACGCTGTGTGATGCCTGATCTGCCAGAGTTGTTAGCCGGATGTCGCTCACACGTACACTTCGTCTCACAATCGACGATCGCCGCCTCCGCCGCCGCCGCCACCACCACACCGCTCATCGTTGGAGGTATCTTCGTTGTCCTCGTTGCTGCTAGCGCTCACATCGTGGACATTAGGCTCACGTCGCCCCGACGACGACGCAGCAGAACCGGTAGCCACCGACTCGTCGCTTTGGTTGTAGCTGCTAGTGTGGTACAGCAGTCCCACGTCGTTCCCGCTCAGGTTCTGGATGATCGAGCTGATGTTGGTGCCGAGACTTTGGCGTTTGATCGGGGTGATGTTGAGGTTTTTCGGTGACTTCGGTTTCGCCTGGCTGGGCACGGTCGGCCCCGATGTCACGGTGCAGGAGGAAGATCCGGCCACACTCGCCGGTCCGCCACCGGCCGACGATCCCGGTCCGAACGGTGCGGGCACGCTGGGGAACGGCACCGGCAAATCCTGGCAGGACGATGACGATGGTGATGACGATGGATCGAAGGGTGTTAGCGAGAGGGGGGTCGTCTTAAATCTATGCAATTCCTTGATTACCTCGTACTGCGAGTCGGGGGCCAGGAAGATGTCGTGCAGATTCTTCGTCGAGCGCCGGTGCGCCTCCTGGCTCTGCTCGTTCGAGGAGTACGGGTACGAGGCAATAAAGTTACAGCTGCCCGGGGTCTCGTGGTCGCCCCGGATGCCCGACTGACTGCCATCGGCTGCAGACGGCGCAGCAGACTGGGACGGCTTACCGCTGCTACGGGGGGCTACCTCCGAAGGGTAGCTAGAACCTACCGAGGGAAAGTTTGTACTGGGGGTGGCAGGCGAGAGGTCCGTATAGTCCGTCTTCTCGCCCGAATCCACTGAACACATGCTTTGGCGGGAGATGTCCTTCGGGATCAGCGAGGACCGGGGCATCACCTGCGGTTTCTCACCCAGCGGTAGTGCGGTCTGCGGGAACGGGAGCCGACTCCGCACCGAAGGTTCCCGCCTGCCGAACCGCTGCGCAATGTACTCATCCGCTTGATCCGGTTGCTGCTGGTGCTGCTGGTGCTGCTGGTGCTGCTGGTGCTGCTGCTGCTTGTCCTTCTTGCTACGTTTTTGACCCGCATCCTCGTAGTAGTTGTCGTTCTTAACGGACATGTTACAGCAGCTGCTTACGTCGGCAAAGTAGACCTCCGATTCGGTCGGCTCCAGGAGCTTACCCCCGCTGAGGGCCGCTTCGGCTTCAAGGGCTTCCACCGTCTGGAAGCCACTGTTCTCCACACCACCAATCCCGACCGGTTGCTTTAGCCGCCGGGTCTTCGGCGGGTGTACGATGGCTCCCGGGCGCATCCCTCCTCCGCCCAGCAATCGATGCGAAACCATCGGCGATCCAGGACCACCACTGAGACAATCGGCCACCGTACCGCTGCCACCAGTGTTGGACGGATGGCTCGGCTCGTGGTACTCGTTCTCGGACGTTTCCAGCGATGCCGAAGGGTTACTAGTCTGCGCGAGTAGACTGGCCGTTTGGTTGGGCCCGCCGAACACGTTCTGCACGTTCACCCGACTGGCCGGCTGACCCACGTTCGGGCCGATGCTCTTCGCTCCGGCTTCGACGCGCTTCTTTGCCTTCCGCAGCGGCAGCGTGTTGGAGAACCGATCCCGCCCCGGTCCATCACTGTCCGACGGTGTGTTTTCATAGTTGTCCTTCGTTTGCGTACGCTCCTTGCCATACCCACCGCCCGTTTGCTGCCGTTTGCTGCCACCGCCACTGGCCGCACTGGCGTTTGTTGCATTGATACAGCCCGCGGGCGAACTGTTGCCACCACGCGGATAATGATTAGGGGCCGGTTGCGTCGAATGGCTGGTGGCACTGGAATGGCCCCCCGGTTGCGGTCCGGGCATGTACTGCTGCGGAATACCGTGAACGTCGACACCCATTACGGCGTGCTGGTGACATTCGAGAATGGTTATGCCCGATCCGGGTCCGTTCTGGGCCATTCCCCCACCGGCCATCAGAGGCCCGGTGCCCGGGCCTACCATTCCAACGGTGCTTGGGTCAATCAACGGCGGACCACACTGGCCAGGGTGGATGTACTGATAGCGACCACGGCGCGCTGGGCTGTTCGGGTCGCTGTACGGTGGTGGGGGTCCCCAGATACCGTACTGTTGGTCAATCACGTTGTACCGGGGCTGCACGGAATCACCGAGTAAAGTACCGACGACACCCGGTGGTCCACCCGCCCCCGGTCCCGTCCGGTTTCCGGAGAAACCGTACTGCGAGTCGGGACTGTGGGGTGACATCCGCTGGGGTGCGGCATCACTACGCTGCCAGGGCATCCGGGGCCAGCTCCAGCCGGGCAGGCGGCGACCACTCGCATTCAACCGACCACTTCCACCCGGCTCGTCACCTCCCGGGTTCGGAGAGTAGAAGTTACCAGCCTGTCCCGGTGTCCAGAATCGATTGTCCCCTTCCCAAGGGTAGGCCGACGGTAGTGCATTCCGGTGAGCATGGCACTGCTCGCAGCACCGACAGTTCCCGGCCCGTCCACCACCGCCCATCGTCCCGCCAGCAACACTACCGACACCGCCAAGCATCCCCGGACCGGACGGCAGCACGGAGGGAGCGCCCTGCTGGCCGGAGTAGAGCGAGCGGCAGCGTAACTCCAACTGCTCCCAGTACATCTTCTTGCGCTCGTGGCTGAGCAGCTGGTACACGAGCATGCAGCTGAAAACGGCCACCAGCACCCCGGCCACCGACAGTCCGAAGACGGCCCGCAAACAGGAGTACAGTGCGCCGTGCACGACACCACAGTCGGACGTCGAGTCGAACACGAACCGCACGCTGCTGTCATCCACACCGTCCGTTTGCTTGTCGGCCGTCACCGAGTAGCAGGTACACGTCCGGGTTTTCTGGGTGTACTCGCACTCCCGCAGGACTTGCAACCGGCTCATGTGCAACACCGTCGTCGTCACCGTTACGAGAGCGCACGTCAGTGCGGAGGCCAGTCCACAGGCCCCCGAAAGTTTGATCTGTGAAGGATGAAGCGAAGCGTTTGTGAGTGGCACGGTGGACAGAAGGAGAACCCATTGTGTACGTACCAAGTAACTGTATCGATTCCTTCGCCTCGCCAGACTCATTATACAGATGCCAGTCAACATGAGCTGAAATTGAAAGGGGGACAAGTTATTTTATGTCGTCCCCGTGTTGTGGGTGCTGACAGCCCCGGAAGCACCTACCAGTGTCGCAGGCACGAACGTTGGCACCGTTTCGAAGTATCCCACGGTGCTGGTGTACGACCGGAGCAGGAAGTAGATGCCCAGAAAGAGCACACCGAGCAGACTGGAGATGCCACCGCATATCAGACACCAGATGACGTACTTCCGCACGCCGGACGTCGAGGGAGCTGCGGAAAATAGAACAAGCTGTCAGAAAGAGCACCATTCACAAAGCGTGTATCACACGGCGGCCGTGTAGCTGCGATGTCGCCGGAATATTAACCCGCTGTGGCCGAGGGAGGGCGCGACGGGTCGACTGGCGGTGGTGCCCACGTACAGGTCGGCACACTGTACTGAACGACTTGCATGAACGGATAGCCGTGCATCCTGTGGCGGCAGAGTTTGTTGACGACTTTTCCGGGGCTTTCCCTGGGCTCGAGGGGTTTGCTCCCCTTTGGTGGACGAACGAGACACTCAACACTACCCTTAAACCGTTTCGACTACACTAAACCCGGCAGTCCGTGACGATTGAATCGTTTTCATTACGCACAGTTTGCATCATTCCTTACTCCACTTCGAATATTGCTTCCTAGTTTTACGGCCAATCTAAACATTAATCACTAAGTAATACTGCTATTGTTACCGTCTGTTGTACTATCTGGTTTCTAGTGCAATCACCATTCGATCGGAATAGGGTTTCCTCGTAGCATCGCTAAGGGGCGAATGCCCGGGTTCCTTTGTGGACCACCGTTTATTGTACTATCTCTATGCCTACTTGTCGCTGGAGCTCATTATACAACCACTGCCATCAAAACAACAAGCTTTTAATGACAGACTGGAATGAACTCTAAACCGATGGCCAGGAGCGGGATTGGGAAAAGAAAATAAACATTTTGGCAACCCGTGCTCTGTCTGCACTGTTCCGCGCCGTCCTGTAAGGCGTAAATTTTGGGTGTCACTTTTCTTCGTCCGGTTGGCTGGGCAGACTCTTCGGAACGCTAGACGCACTTTCTCGAACTGGTCCCCGGATTCGGAAAATAATCGTGAACGGCAGTGCTTTAAAAACTGTTTACTTCCTTTCCGCGCAAACACCAACCAGCCAGTTCAGCAAACTTTTGACAGACGAAACGAGCTTCTCTCGAGCTCTCTGTGGTGTGTGTTGGACACGACGTGTATCCTGGAGCGCTCCGTGTCTGCTCCTGGCTATCATGTGCTGTGGCATTTCCCTAAACAAATGCCACTGCGCTGCACACCGCGTGTCTGGATCACATACGTAGGGCCCTCGCCTCTGTGTGGTCGTGATGGCCGCCTGTGGGGGCCGTTTGGGCGAGGCGAGGCAGTTGCTCTTGGGCCCGCGGGCCGCACTGCGCCGAATCGGGCGTCACGTGCTAAGGGATGTCCCTTGATGGAAGAGAACGGTTCTCGGTTTGCCATCGAAGGGTTAGCAGGATACAAACTGACGGTTGGAAGGTTTCGTTCCAAGTGTTTGTTGGGCAGGAGCAGTGCAAGCTCTGGAGTCTGTAGAAACCGCAAGGACCATCAACTACGAGTCCTGCTAGATCGTGGCTCTCCGATATGGCCTGTGGCTCACATATGGACTGGCGAAAACATCAATCAGAATCAGATCACCCAGATGTCTGAAGAAGCCATTTCGGTTACGTCCATAAGGTCTCGCCAGGTGCCAGGTGGGTCGGTCATGAGAGTGGCGGTTTACGAACCAGCTTAGACCCTCCACCAAAAAGGACAAAAAGGACCTGATAGAGGGGTGGACTTGAGCTTGATAATCCTTCACCCTGATATGTTGTCCAGCTTGTTTTTCGTTTTCTTCAAACCAAAACTTCTGGAACAATCAATAAAGCATTTCCGCCGACTGTTCCGACTCGTTCCCCGAAAAAAAAAACGGCCAGGGTTTTCAATCTCGCGTTCAGTTCGGTGTTGATGCTTCGCGGCCATTAAATTGAAACGTAAATTAATTCTTGCCCAAGCAGCGCGAGAGAGCCTCCGCGTTCGGGGTGCGGATCGGTTGTAGAGCGATTCGCACCGATCGGTGGATTCCCACACAGCGAGAGAGGGATCGGAAAATGGGTTCAAATTATCGACTCTACCCCTGTCGGAGCCTCCCGAGGAGAAGTGCCGAGTCATCTCGTGTACGACTTACCCGGGTCCATCCGCTGCAGGGTGCGGGTTCGCGGTGCCGGCCGTGGCGGAAGTGGCGGCCCTCGATCATCTTCCGAGATCTCCTCCTCCAGCTTGCTGTTGTCGAGCACGTTCGCCCCATCGCTGTAAACCTCGATGTGGTGACCGTGATGATGATGACGATGATGGTTGTTGGTGTACTTCCGCTCGTCCGAACCGAATCGGGCCGGTGAGCTGAGCCTCGAGCCGTGGTGTGCAGTGGCACTGTGTGTGACAAAACGGTGGGAGAAAGTTAAGCAAACACAGTTTCATTACCACCACGAGAGTGGCTCCGCCGAGACGGGGGAACACTTACAGCGAAATCTTCTTGGTGTCTAGATTGATGTCCAAAACGCTGGGCGTGTTCTCATCGCAAGACCCGCCAGCCCCGGGACTGCCGCCGAGCCCCCGGTGTGTCGGTTGTTTGGTGTTATCACAAGAACTGGAGCTCGACGGCATGTAACGATGATGGTGGTGATGCGCATGATGTGGCGCTACCGCCGCAGGGAGGTGCTGTTGCTGCTGTTGCTGCTGTTGATGCAGTACCGCCGCTAGGCTATTGTCGCTGTTATAGTCGAGGTCCGCCTCGGCGGTCGTGATGTTGTAGGCCGGATCATGATGGAGATGATAGCGGTGTTGACTTTGCGACGAAGCGGCACCCGCAGGGATCGGTGGTAGGTCGTTCAGCTGGACTGTCATCGTGAGAGGTCGGTTCCAGCAAACTTTCAGTCAACTTTACTTTGCCCTCCGCGTTACGGTCTCTGACTTTGCCGTTGGGTTGGACGTTCGGTCTAAAAGGAAAGGAAAACACAAACAAAGCATGAAATTGAAATCTTAAACTAAATCCTAAACGACGATCGGCACGGTGTGCCTGCTTGGTGATCGATCGCAATTACGCAAAGCGATCGAAGCTCCCCGGAGAAGCGTGACACGTTGCTGGTGTGGCCTATTTTGCCGGTCTCACGGGCCTTCCAATTGGTGCTAGTGAAAGGGAACACGACCGTCGGAAGACCTGTATGCGTGTTGCGTACATCGGAAAAGGATCATTTCAATTCAGGAACCCAATAAACTGTCGACTGCTTCTAGTGCCCAATTCTAGTTTAGGCGCCCTTTTAGCTTGCTGAACAACTTCCTATAACTCATGCAATAAATGTGTACAAACAAAAATTCCCACCACTAAAAGGTGACGCTGTCGAACATTTTTAATTGCTTCATGGCGGGCCATTCCAATAGGGTCGCCGTGCAAGTAACCTTCGGGAAGGGATGCTTTTGAGCTCTCTACCTGCTCCGGGAACTGACATCGAAAAAAATATCTTCTCTCTATCGATTATGACTAATTCACACGAAGGATCTCTGTAACTTGACACTTCTACCTGCCTTGGTACAGAGAACGCAGTTAACGTTAAGGTGTTCCTAACAAATGGCGTACCGAACCGTGTCCTAACGTTCGGTACGCCGTCACAGCGCGGTAGGTAGGGTCACATAATTTTCACAAAACAAAAGGTAACCCTCGAAAAAGAGGGATCGATGTTCATGTTGAATGGGCTGACTTTATGCCGTTGGCCCGTTGAAAACATAATTTGGTGCTACGGAGCGACGAAGATCAAACGCGACCGCGCACTTTGCGATAGACACCGCGGTGCGTTGAGAGATGCCCTTCGCCGTAAAGCCCACACAGTTGTCCTGGGTTGTCGAACACATTCGGATCCCAATTGGTTGGCCGTCTGTGGGCATATCTTTCGTCTCGATTGACTGTTAACATAATACACCCATTGGACGCAGTAGTGATGGCGTTTACGAAGGGCCTTTTGGAATTATATAAAGATATCCTGGAATTTCGACTGTAGAATGTCCCACGGACTGCGGACTGCATATTTTCCAGAGATTTCACGAATGTCGACGCCATGTGGACGGCTGATTTAGGCGCCCGTTTGTTTTTTTACTGCCTTCTTTTTCAATCGAAGCACGCCGCTTGCGATGCGATGATTTTTTTTACTTTGCGGTCGCTCCATAGCAACGCTCTCGAGTGTCGAAAATTGGCATCTTCCGGCTTTCAATCAGCTCCGTCGCTAGGCGGACAAGATCAAACTGTAAGCCGAATCTGCAAGTCCCGTATTTATGCTACGGATTTTTTTAGAGACCCACGAGACGTTGTCCGGAAGACTAAGATTACCTTACTCACAGGAACAGGTTGACGAACTGATAGCAAATCACAAACATGGCGATCGCGAACGATTCCTGATAGAACAACAATCGACCGACTGCCGAGAAACAGATTTCATCAAATTCGCAGGCCACGTCCGGATTTGACACGAATCGATCGGGCCTGTTACCCAATCGATTGCAAATGCACTTATGCGCAGAGGACTTTCTCTTCACCTCATGCTCACACGACTCCACGAATCACCACATTCACTAAAGCCGGCTCTCAAAAGTTAACGAGCTTGAAGGGTTTTTTGCCGATTGCTTGTGAACATCACTTTTTTGGCCATCATTAGCGGGATTGATTCCGAGAGCGAACGACACCACCGTGCGCGTATACAAAATTCCAGCATTCATCAAAACCCGACTAACAAGGGAAGGGACCATGGTTGCGCGTGTCGCGCATGTTGCGTCCAGCGGAGCGGATCGAGAATTGTTCTTTCGTGGCTTGGTTTCCTTTCGCTCCGCGAGTTTTCGCTAACTGTACAGTTATGTTTCCCTGGCGAGCTGGGCTGGCGATCGCGAGGTGTTTTGTGAGCTCGTTTCGTTGTTTATGTTGCTGAAGTTAAAGGTGTTGAGTTTGCTGCGTCCAAGCTGCGGATTGAGTTACTCTTTGATCGCTGGGTTAATTAGGAGTTCAATGCTTTCTTTGAATTACTACACAATCGCCAAATAACTAGTAGAGCAAAAGGGCACGCTGGCCAGCTGTTACCCCGGTCTCTTTTAACCGTAGATTGTGTACCAAACTTATATCGACACGCAGCCCTATGCATGGAAATGATCCGAAGTTCCTACTTCAGGATAATTTTGACTTCTAGCATTGACACACCGCAATCAAAAATAATGATCGACGTCAGATTGCACACTGTGACGTGCTCAACAATAAGCACGTCGTCGGCCTCCGTCGTCGTCATCGGCCGTTTACTTGGCCGATGATCTATATCAGGAGCCAACGGGGCCAACGGTCGGCCCGCGGTGCCCTG
>NC_071285.1:43934002-43956326 GCF_943735745.2 Anopheles bellator | reverse complement strand
CCGCGGTGCCCTGGACCGCGACGTGTGCGCTGTTACGTTTGTTGATATAATTTAGCTTGCCAGCACCATTCGTCTCGCCTATCAACAGGAGCAGAAGGATGCACCAAGAACCGGAAAAGGGAGCAGCTCCGTCGTCGTCATCTCTTCGCCGACGTTGTCATGTTCTGCGCTGACAAACTGGTCTTGTTTCGCGAAGCAATGCACGGTCTCTCTCTCGCGTCACTTTGCACATCGGAATTATCGTGTCCCGCGCCACGGTCATAGTTGCGGGTTTAGTATTACCGAAAGTAATAATTTTTCACACTTGTACCAGAGCATTTGTTCATACGGTGACCATCAAAACCGACGAAAACCTGCACCGATATTTAAATATGATTTGATTGATAAACGGTTGGACGTACAATTGCCGTTCGCATGTTGCTTTAATATATAAGAAGATAGTAAAAAACTTGTAACCAAGTATAGGGGTTCCAATCTACACGGCAGCACGACAGTGGCCAACGGCTCCTGGATGCATTTTGCGCGTGCATACGAACCGGTCACGGTGCCCGCAACCCGCCGCACGGCATTATTTTCATATTTAAATGTAGCGTACCGCCAGAGTCCGCCCCTCTATCGGGTGGCGGGTAAACCGCAAACAAGATTTTACTTCTTTTTCAATAACCAACGCTCAAGCGCGCAGTGCAGGGCGATGTCGGTGCACAAATAAATCGCAATTGCCCCAAGAGCTGCGTCTACCGTCTACCATCCCTGCGCCGGAGCTCCCCAGCGACCGCAACATCGTAACCTTTTCGCTACTTCTTCGTACACTTTGTTCTTACAGACCGGCCAGTAGTTTGATGTTGTTTGACTTGTGTACCCGAAGCCCGACGCGAGAGTGTTATCGAGACCCCTTTTTGCGTTTCCCCGATTGTTTCGCCTCTTCAATCCATCTCCTTATCGCGCGGCAACAGGCGCTCATTATATGGTGACCGGTTGTAATTACTCCTTGGCATTCCTTGAGGCACGTTACGTAAGGCTCCCGTGTCGTGTCTGGGGTCCAGCGGTTGAGCACAGGAAAAAACCTACGACGATGGACAAGGATCCGAAGATCCGTTACGGTGGTGGAGAATTACAAAATAATTGAAACAATTACCTACTTCCACACAAAAACTGGTCGGGGCAAAGATGGCATGTGTTGTACATGGAATGGAACTTTTGCACTATGTTTATTAATATGTTTTTCTTCGTGGTTGAAGGCGAAGAAATAGAAATAAATAGACACCCGTCACAGGGGAACGATGCGTAACAATCCAGAACGCAACTCTGGGTGACTGTTTCCTACTTCTCAGTCGACGGTTCCACTGGGTGCCCGTGGCAATGGTTTAGTGGCACCGTGCGCGGAACGAAGAATTGCGTGCCTAATTATGATCATTAGACGCAGCATAAACGTGACGCGCGTCCGATGGTTTCTGCATAAGCCGGAGCGTTGCGTGTTTCGTTGCCAGACGTCCCAGACGGCAGCTCAGTACTTCTGCTTTCCTTCCCAGTGTGGCTTAACGAAACGGAAAGTTTAACGACGGAAGGATCTTTTGGGCGACACGATCAATGTGTGTGAACAGTGAAATCTTGTGAAGGTATTTATTGGGTTTCCTTCGCTACCTCGCCTTTAAACACTTCATTTCATGGCTCATTTCCCACTTCCTGTGGGCTGGTGACGAATGCCAGACCTACCAGCCAACGCGATGCACGCATCTTGAGTAAATAATCAAACGGTTAATGAATTCTAGATTGTCGACAGCTAATGGAAAGCTCCATTATCCTGGCTATCTCCGAGAAAGCGATCACTGAATCCACTTATACGCGTCGAGAACCAATTGAACTGTTCATGTAAAGCGCTGGCGACAGTTAAAAACCAGATGA
The DNA here is from genome assembly GCF_943735745.2 of Anopheles bellator. NCBI lineage: Eukaryota > Metazoa > Arthropoda > Insecta > Diptera > Culicidae > Anopheles > Anopheles bellator. The sequence goes on along the minus strand of NC_071285.1, from coordinate 43,954,424 downwards.
TCTCTGGCGGTGCTCTGTGCTGGATTCGTGGAGATTGTCTACAACTGTGAACGTTTTTCGTTTCAGAAGGTTTTTAGAGAGAGTACGAAAAGATTCCGGAGAATCGTTCACAACTCATCATTAGATCCCTGTTCTTATCATGCCACCGCTTTCCAACGAGTAGTTAATGGAATGTGTGCCATATAAATTATAAAAAAGGATAATAACCATTCAGGGGAAAGATGCACCAAAGCCTGGGAAAACATCCTCAGGCCCTTTGCTTGAAAGAACCTTCGGTGCAGGTGGATTGAAATAAAACCCCAAATTCTAAACTTAGTTGGCATGAACATTTTTTTACAAAGTCCCGTTTGCGAGTATTTTGCTTCCATCCTGCAAAATGGTACGGAGCGGAGGTAACAGTAAAGAAATGACGAAGAGCCAAAATCCCTTCATGAGAGGAATATAAAACGAAACACTCATGAATTCTTTCAATATGACCTGCCACCTGAAAAAAATGCAACTGTCCCAGGCGTGCACTGAAACGGTCTGCTTCTTTCGCAAGCCATTGCAACTGATCAGCCCGTCGCCATCCTTACCGTCCGGAGTGTTTATCCTATTTGCGTTTTCCGTTTTGCTTTCTTCTTCACTATCTTAATATTGTGTTCTCCGTGGCTCGCTTTCTCCCAATAATTCTTTTCAAACTTCTTCTCGTTGCCTCTTAGGCTCGATCTTAACGGATTTGTCACACGTAAGTTGGGAGCGGTGTACAAGACAACTTCGTTTTTCCCTCCCTTGTGAACTTATACGTAGAATTACTACGCTTTCGTGGGTTCCACACTTTACGACGGTCACCGATAGCAGAACGTTAAACACGAAAACTGTGCAAAAGCCGGCCGGGATTGGAAAAGTTCAGGTCAGGTAGACCTGAAGAGAACCATGGGTCGACGCCAAGAAAATGCTAAAGATGCTGAAGATGTTTGTGATGTGACGTTTTTCTCCCGTTGCCTTCCATCCTTTGTTGCATATCTTTCTTCGGCATTCCGTTTCACCCGATCTGCGGCTAGGGAACTCAGATGACCGCCTCCGTTTGGCTATTCTCAAACACACTCTACCCAATTTATGGTAGCCTTAACGGGGACCTCATCCCTTTCGCCATATGCCGGCACAGGGCCGCGGACCGTGGTGAAGATTCGGAGCTGTAGCTTTCTTCAAAACGCAAACAGCATAAAAAGGCACTAAACTTTGGCGAAGCCATACCCCAAGTCCAGGGCACGCCGAAACAGACACCCGGGCGGATGGGTAACCCTTTTTTGGAACGATGCCAAGACACCAGACCCGCCACAGTTTACGGGCGTCTATCTTAATTAGTTGATTTAATTTAGATCACACTGTGTCGCATCGCGGCACGGCCGTCTTTCTCATTCCGGTGATGTGCCTGTTGAACACGTCTGTGGGCTATGTTTCCCTCGCTGGTTTCACAATCTAATCAAGCACAAATCGTTTGGGTTCTCGAAGCAACAAACCGATCCAGAGAAATGTTGTGGCGGTGGGACATTCCTCTCCGATCGCTCTGAAAGTATGGGGAAGGGCACAGGGCTGCCCCTGGACCTATTTACTACGCACAAACTCACCACTTGGCACCACAGACAGGCAGAAGTAATTCACAATGCAACCTTCGGGTCGAGAATGTGCAACAACACTTTGGCATATGCCAAACGGAATGGCTTTGCGTGAGAATCGCGCACCACACGATCGAAACACAACCGTATCACATCTATTCGGACGAAGCAAGCTGCTCATGATCCATGATCTATGCTCCTGGATCCGTTTGTAGCTGGAAGATCCTGGAAGATCTCTGATTGTGATAGGTTTCTTTTGCCAAAACCCAATCAACGCCGTCGCATCCTGTTGCTCGATAGCGCCACGCGAGAAAGAAAAAACCGACCTGCACCGAATCCGGCTGCGTTTCCAACTGAAAACGGGTTTTCAAAACTTGCGTCCCACTCCGTGTTAACCGATGCAGGCTCTCTTCAGCATAGGTTTTCTCTTCCATTTATTCTTGAATGGAGTAGCGATTGCCTGGCGTTCACTAACACAACCGAAGCGCAACAGCCTCTCTCTCCGGACATGATCGCGATCGAGGAGATCTTCTCTCGCGTACTCGTCAGCTGGCAAGATAGCGTTTGGAATCTGGTTTTCTTCGGGAGATTCTCTCCCTCTCACGATCGAGATCGTTCTTTGTTACTATATAGGGTCCTGCTAAACATCGGTCCAAAACTCTCGGTATTCCTTGTTAGCATCGTGGTACATGTTTAATCAGGCCAGAGCATAAGTTGGCAGCATAGTTGCTCTTCGTTTCTTTTTAATGCTAAACGCTTGCTTTGACATTAAATTTTAAATTCATCTAACATTCGTTTGAAAAATTATATTAGTTTCTAATTTTTTTATGAGAATTAGAACTTACTGAAAATCATATCCATAAGTATGATATGGTTGTATGAACCACCAAAGTAGTAAGCAACGGCTCATTCATGCTGTTAGGTGGATGGAGCTGGGAGATGTATTGGTGATCGAATTGTGATTGTTGCCTCATGTGTTTTCGCTCGTTCCATCATCAACCATTATCGCGGTCCGTTTTCCCGTTTTTGATGGTCCGCCATGGGCTCTTCTCTATGTTTGCTCCTCTGCTCGTTTGCCTAGAGCATCATGCATCTTAGTGATTTGTTGATCCTTCTGCTCCCTCAACCACAGTCCACGTCCTATCCCTTTTGCTGCCCATTCCCATAACAAACATTGGCGCTATAGAAGCCGCCAATGCGTTCTTCATCATTATTGAATGAGATTTATTTGTACGACCTACGAGGTTGCCTGTGATTGTGGTTGGTTCTGGTTTTTTGTCGGTTCTGGAGCAGTAGTATAAACGACATTTGAGGCATGAAAATTAATTGACTTGACTGAGCATTCCTGATACCAACATAACCAGACATCCGCGTGCATAAGGCCCAGATTGATGTTTTTATCCTATCTCTAAGAATCAGCCCAAAGGTTATTATTTCTGTATAAGGACTATTTTATGCCCTTATTAAAATGGATTACTTTTAGTTCGGTCGATCATGCTTAATCCGGAAAGGATCAATATGCATCATCGTCTACTGCAAATACTTTTTTCCCAACACCGTGATGGGATCCTAACCATTGAAAAAGGAGCTATAATGCGAGATATCTTTACCCTGAAACTAAAAACTGAAATTTTCTACTGAACTGACTGAAATTTTCAGCGATCATCTTTAAAAAGACCTATTTAAAATAAGATGATCCTTCAGTCCGGCAAAATCCATAATCCAAGAAACAATGGAATCTGATGGGTTGAGGGCATAATCGTCGATCCTTCCCGTTTCGAAAATCCTTCCTGAGCCACGACTGATCGCAATCGGGATATTTTGCAGGTTGTTTAATCTGCCAGTCCCAATCAGATATCCCGCGCGTTCAATACGAAAGTTCATTACCTTTGAAATTATTTCTTGGGGGTATATGAGGTACGAGGATTATAACGGAAGAAGCTTGGAAAGACCCGTTCAGCATGTAGCGCATATTATTATGCTGAAAATTTAAAATCCGGAGTTCGCAATGATTCGCTAACATAAATTTCGTTTGCAGGCCAAGAATTGGTCTGAATGTTGGCCAAATGAGATAAAAACTCCGTCCGTAGGAAACACAGAGGAATTGGCACACAACCGAGACAGCAGTGAGTAATTGTAAGCATAAAACTTTGGTGCCCAAAGAGATGTTACGATGGCAAAACAATTTATTCACACCTAAAACGTGCTTACCTATGGTCAATCCAAATGTTTCTCAGACTCATTTGAGAATGCGTCGTAGCATATAAAGGCAACGTTAAAAAAAATCACGAACTACGCGCGCCTTGCGTGTGTATTTCAAAGTGTTTATTTGTTTTTTCTTCTCTGGAGCAGAATTTTTCTATATCTTAAACACTACGATCAAATTTTTATAACATGTTGAAGATTTTAGCCATTTTCCGTGTCTTCATTCTTTCGCAGCACCTTAGCCGATACCGCTTCGTTTCGGCTGCAAAATTGAGGCCGAACATTGCATTCAACGTTTTGAATTTTTCCGATGATACGCAAAATTGTGACCTGTCCCATTAGAACAACATGATTCCTTTTCTTTTCTTTTTCACATCAATCAGCCACACCGTTCAAGAGTAAAATAGCGCCAGCGTTTTGGAACTTTAAACATGTCACTGAGGCCCCGTCGGAGGCGGTGAGCCACAAGCGACCTGCGCAATTAGTTATATGTAAACCGAATTCATAACAGGCGATAACAAATTTGCTGCAAATTGGCGACGTCTCTCAATTGTTTGTCTTATTTCGACTTTAGATGCGAATCAGCTTCAATCGTGACTTGAATGCCAAGGAACATAAGGTACAGGTTGAGGTTGTGGTTTTCGCGCCTAGCCGAAAACTGAATTACCGCTTGTTCAAAAATGAAACTAAAGTTATGAATAACATTATGAGGACTGAACACTTTTTATTCAATAAATAGATGTTCTACCGTTTACCCATGAGGGAGTAAGAAAAACAATGCAGTTGGTGGAGGACAAAATCTATCTTAATGAGGTTAAATAAATTGCGGTCGCTAAAAATACGAAACGAAATGCGGTTTACCTTAGACAAGGGATAATATTTATATGTACTGTACAAGCTTCGCTATCTTCGTTAGTTATCACCATCGAATCGTGGCACTGAATATGTTTACGATTTGCCGTAATGGATGAACAACGTGTTAATTCTTAACGTGTAGTGTCTGCTGCTCAAAAGGCTCGCTAGCTGCTAACGTTCACCTCTGTTCTATTCCAGTTGCATTTCATTCACACGTTTCAGCTCTCCTCGCAGCGATACCAATTGGATTATCCTTTGATTTATTGATTTCTTCGATTTTTTTTCTTTTATTGAAATATTTCATCTACAACAGGTTTGATTGATAACAATATTCTTTGCATCTTCGCTACTTGCATTGCACGTTTTCTTTCTATCTATTTATAATTGATAACTTCATTGATTGCGGGATGCTAGTGGGAAAACGGGATAGAGAGAACGTGGGGAGTGTTTACGGCTGATAGCTCATATGTTTCACACACTAATTCAATGCCATTATCATAAACGGGATTTAATTTTTTTTGTTTGCTTTCAATGTAACTCTGCTGTCCGGAGTGGCCTAAACATTGCAGTTTGCTTTCGTTTCTCCCATTTTGCTTTTCTCTTACATTCGAATGGCTCTCCATTCTTATGTTAATGTCGCATTTATTGTGGATGCTCGCGATTAGATGCACGGACGCGTGTGAGTTGCTTTCGTTTCGAGAAGAAAAATTGCATACAGCAGTTTACTGAGCAGATTTAGCTTACATGTTACATCATACAGGGACTATTTAATTACATTTTTGCGCACAGTTTAAAACAAAATGCTTGACTTTTTGCCGACATTTGTCGTTTGTCTGTTCAAATCATACTTTGAAGCATTTCCTTTACATAAGTAGTTAATGATGGATATATTCGTTTGCTTTTGCACTTTGTTTTCACATCTTACTTTCTTTTTCTTGTGTCTAAATAACGCGAACCTTGGTTTGCTTTTGCCATCTACTATAAGTTTCCGAATATTCCGAAATACGAAACATTTTCGACTGCAGTAGGAAAACAAGGTACGAAGTTTGTTTGTAAATCAGTCTATAAACAGTTTCAACTTTCAACGGTGCCGAAAACTGCAGCATATGGATTTTACACTTTGATTGTAAAACATTTGAAAAAAATCAAATCTCAAAGGAACGTTAGGTAGTTATTTTTGCAGTTTGTAATACGCTATAGCAGATAAAGCTTGCACGTACCTCACAGCAACAAGTTTAATCATAGTTCCTCTGTCAGGTGTTCCGTAATCGTAATCATAATGATGATAATATTAATAAAAGCATATTTATCACACAACTCTTAACGGTGCCGTAGTATAGGCGGCCACTTTTGGAAAGACGTACTAACACAAACCGCCTTCGTCTTCGTCTTCTGCAACGGGGCCCGTTGATGGTTTCGATGTCTTTGGGATAAAAACATATTATTAAATGCCAACGCTTCACGACTGAAACCACCATCCATACTCACATCGGCACTATTCGGCGAAATGTAAGAAGCGGTCGCATTTTCGATAACGTTTGCCTTCGGCGCAACCGACATACCTTTCGGGAGTGGTAAATCCCGTGCCAACCGAGCATATTCGACGTCCATGTGGCGTATGAAGGGTGAAGAGAGAGCCCGCTGGGCTAGTTCCGGATCCTCGTCATCGTACGCCTGCGGGAAAATCAACCATAGAGCCCATGTGTACGTTATGCGGTGCAATGTCGCATTTTCTCCAAAACCAATACCAACCAGTAACAACGATTCCAATGTTTGCACCTCGGCGCTATCGCAGCAATTGCCCCACTCCTTGAAAGCCTTCTCGGCAGCCACGTAATCACCGCGAGCCAACTGAACCAGCACTAGCGCAACCGCCAGCCGTCCTATGGCGCCATCTGACCCTACTTGCTGATGCAAGCCGATCTCTCGCCTAATGGCATCGGCTGCCTGATCATACATGCCAAGCTTCACCATAATACGGGCCACTTTACTAGCATACTCGGCCCCCTGACGCGTCGAGTCTTCGATCTGCAGTTCCAGAGAAACGAGACATTAAAACACGACCGAATAACAGGCCCACTTCACTACGCACCGTAACTACGTCGACGGCCTGCTTGTATAGCTGAAGGGCATCTTCCGGGTGCGTTTGCTCCAATATCTTTGCCGCCTTGTCGAGGACGGTAGCTCCCGATTCCGGGGAACCGTGTTGTTGATACAAATGGCACGCACGCTCTGCCAGCTTCCGGATATCGCCGAGGTTGTTCATATCCTTGCATATCAGAATGGCCTGATCGAGGCACTTGGCCGCATGGAAAAGGGCCCGGTTCTGTCGGTGGCAATCGGCTGACTTCATCAGACAATCGCGGCACTGGTCGAGCGATTTAGCATTGCGGAAGCAAGTGGCTGATACGAGACCCAACGAGAGTTAGCGCGTTTGTGGCAAACATTACGCCACGATTACTCACCCGCTTTGTTGTACTCCTCGGCCGCGTTGTCGTAATCCGGACGCCATTTCAGGATGGACGTTTTCAGGCTGTGCGTTAGATGAAAAGGTACACTCGTGTGCGTAGAAATGTTAAGGACAATGATTAACAACATACCATTTCTCCGCCTGGCGGATGTGCTCTTGCGCTTCCTCGATTTTGCTGGACATTTTTCTTTTGAAATTGAAGCACAAGGGCTGGTGCGAAGTATTCGACGGATAACAGTCGCACTCGAACTCACGAAGATACGCCCAAAATAGTGATATATAATATTATTATATTAGCGAACAACAATCGAATTTATTGATATAAAATTTTCACTCTCGCCCTTCGTACGACAGTTCACGCCTTTGTGTGAGAGAAGTAGGGTCGAAAAAGAGGCTGCAGAAAACTGTTCTACTGTGCTACGTCGGCTGTCAACCATTGTTTACTTTCAGCAAAACAACGCGCGCTTGTCGAACACAATACTAAACTAAAGCGAACTGTGAAATTGTTCAGTGCAGTAGTAAACCGTAGATATTTTGTTCCCATGGAAGAAGTACAGCGGCACTCGGTGCACACGTTAGTGTTCCGTTCGCTCAAGCGTACCCACGATTTTTTCGTCGCCAATCAATCGATGCTGCCGGAGGTTGACGAAAATCTGTAAGTACATAATCGACAAAAGATGATGCTTTCGGTGAGACATTACGGTATTTGCACCTTTCCAGTGAGAAGCTAAAGTACAAGATCAAGGCCCACGATACGTATGGATTGGTATTCGATCGTACGGCCAAAGCTAAGGCATTGGCCGCCAAGAGGAACGACGGAGACAGAAGCGATGGAGCTGCAGTAGCGAAGGATGTTGGTAAGACCGGCAAGAGCCCAAGCTCGGGTTGTGCTTTACTAACATTTTGTTCTTCGGTACAGTTCTAGCCATAACCGCCGGAGAGCAGGATAGAGGTATTGCGGAAGGAGTAAGCTCCCAGATGGCCATGGTGCCGGCCGCAGCACCGACATCGCAGAGCACTTCGAGTGCGGTTCAAATACTGCCGAAAAAGGCACCTACCATACCGAAACCAAAGTGGCACGCACCGTGGAAGCTTTGTCGCGTCATTTCCGGCCATCTCGGATGGGTCCGTTGTGTAGCAGTGGAGCCAGGCAATGAATGGTTTGCTACGGGAGCGGCGGATCGAGTGATTAAAATTTGGGACTTGGCCAGTGGAAAGCTGAAACTATCGCTTACTGGGCATGTTAGCACCGTTCGGGGACTCGCAGTCAGTCCGCGTCATCCGTACCTCTTCAGCTGCGGCGAAGACCGCCAAGTAAAATGCTGGGACCTGGAGTACAACAAAGTCATCCGGCACTATCACGGGCATCTGTCGGCCGTCTACACGATGTCGTTACATCCGACGATCGATGTGCTAGTCACTGCCGGGCGGGATTCTACTGCACGTGTGTGGGATATGCGCACAAAGGCCAACATCCACACACTGGCGGGCCACACAAACACGGTCGCGAGCGTTGTGACGCAGGCGGCCAACCCGCAGATTATTACCGGTAGCCACGATTCAACAGTGCGGCTGTGGGATCTTGCCTCAGGTAAAAGCATGTGCACGCTCACGAACCACAAAAAGAGTGTCCGTGCGATCGTGTTGCACCCGTCGTTGTACATGTTCGCATCGGCCTCGCCCGACAATATCAAGCAGTGGCGCTGCCCGGAGGGCAATTTCATTCAGAATCTCGGTGGTCACAATTCCATCGTGAACTGCATGGCCGTCAACCCGGAGGGAGTCTTGGTGTCTGGAGGTGACAATGGCACAATGTTCTTCTGGGACTGGCGTACGGGCTACAACTTCCAGCGATTCCAAGCCGCCGTGCAACCGGGCTCGATGGACAGCGAAGCGGGCATTTTTTCAATGACTTTTGACCAATCCGGATCACGGTTGATTACAACCGAGGCCGATAAGACGATCAAGATCTACAAAGAGGATGACGAAGCAACGGAAGAATCCCATCCGATTAACTGGCGGCCCGAAATCATCAAACGCAGAAATTATTAAGAGAGACGAGTGTAAACTACTAAAAGCCGCGCTCTATGATAAGAATAAAAAAAGGCAGGGATTGTCCAAAGTAATACATTTCATTTAATTTTGTGTAAATCAGTTTTACTTACTTACTTAATCCGGTTACAACCGCCGAGCGGTCTTTACCTGCTCCAAATCAGTTTTACGGGTTTTAATTTTTCCCATGGCTGTGCGGCATTTTTAAGGTTTTACTCGCCCAATTTCGATTTCCGCGGAACATTACAACGTTTCGAAATGTTATTCGCTTTCCGTAAAAACCGAAGTGGAACTGAGGGGCTACATGAGGCGTGAAAACTAGCGTAAAATTAATTTGTATTTGTAACGCTGCGTTGCTCATATAATTATACATTAATTATATTATATTTCAACATTGCACTGTACGTTATATTTACATTACAGCATTTTTCATAATATTTTCTACCTTTCCCAATTTCTATTTGTTCTTCGCACTAAACGCCTCGACCTTGATTCTCAGTATTCGTCCACTAACTAATCTGTCCTGTCTCCACTAATCCTGCTAACCTAACTTAAAACTAAAGGTAACTTTAAAAACCCACAACCCCCATGGCCAACGAAGCCAACATTGTTCGGTTTAAGGTTCAAAGGATTCGGGGAGCGGCACAAATGCTGTTCCAGAAATGCCCACCGAAATTAGGCACAGTTTACAGATCACATCCTTTAATTCATACTTTTCTCTGGACTGCATTTTGTCCAAAGTATCGTACGTATTCAACCCTATTCAACCCTATGCACCTGTAATGGACTTGAAACGCCCTTTGTTGACCAAGGGGATATCCAAAAAGAGGCAAATATCGGCTATTACTGCCAAACGCCTGTATAATTCAAAAGAAAAAAAGGGGATATCCAAAAACAGCAAAGAGGTCTTTCGTCGCCCTACCAAATCGAACCACTTGTCCGTCTTTTAAAGGACCCGGCTCCAAAAAGCAAGAATTGAAGTCATTCCCGTCTGCGGTAACGTCCTTAGCAGGAAATTCTTCCTGATTTTGACCCTACGACCGCTGTTGGTAACTGTTGGAATATAGCAACCGTTAGCGTATAGCACCTGGGTTTATAGCACATTGTGATTTGAAATCTGTCAAATAAAGACACGCAGTCTTTATTTGACAGATGCCAGACATTTGACACATTTATTTGATAGCCGCTTTCTCGCCAGTCATTCTTTCTCGACCAAACGCAAAAAGAAATCGCTAAATCGCTTGACTAACGATTATTGAGACCATTATTAACCATTCTCAGCAGGCCCCGGCTTGCTTAACAGAGTTCATACAGCAAAACGGGGAGTGGAAAGTGCGCGTGTTCAGCCACATCGTTCGCTCCGCAAAGCCCAATTTCGAAAGGTTTACAAAGAGTTTCTACTCTTCAAATGGCCGACAGCAAGAAGTGAGTATGATATTTGTGCAGGATTAGTCAAAACCGGCAGTAAATGCGGTGTGAGCGGGACGAAATGGGTCGAGATTTTACAACGAAATCGAAACAAGAAATGTAGTGAACCACATATCGGTTTCCATTGGGTGAAGTTGTGCGTTCAAATGTGTGGCGTTCGTGTGTGTGTGCATGTATGTGGACCTGTGTTTGTACATGCTGAACAAATGGGAAAATGAATTCAATTTTTGTTCGTCACGATAAGTAAGGCTCGACATAATTGCTTGGTCATAGAGAAGTTGCGATTCTCAACAACTATGATCGCTTCGGGATGAGTTATTTTATCAGCAAAGCCTAACACTAGGACCTCACCGTTGCGTCAGTCTTTTACATGGGAAGCTGTACAAAGAAGATGGAGCAGCGCTCGGCATTTGCCCCGAATAGCTGTGATTTGTATAAACAGGTCTTTATTACATAAAGTGTTACTTTAATCAAGATCTGGTAACCATCATTAACGCTGTATGTACGTATGAATATTTTGAATCAATTCTACATAAAGTTTGTCTCGTGAAACTGTCGAAAATATTTGATAAAGAATTGCAGCTTTACTTGGTACTCTTTCGCTCGTAATCCGGATCCTCTTGAAGGGTGGTTTGTTCCTTACCTGCTGATTCAGGTTTCTGGTTGAAATGGATCTTTCGCGAAAAAGGGAATTACGAGAAATGCCCAAATCATGTTGTGTCTGGCGTTCTCTTTCTCTCTCTGCCGCGTACGCCATGCATACATCTTATTCCCAACACCATGGGCCATTAACCCTATGTGCCACCAGAGCAAGCACAACGGTTTCACGAAGCATAACCCATAACCAGGTGCTCTGCGATGGCGATGTTTTTGTTTCAAAACCGAGGTAAAACTAATAAACGATGTGTTTTTAATTCTGCTCTTTCTTCTCCGAATCAGTGAGGATTTGGCAACCGCCATCCTGAAGCGCAAGGATCGGCCGAACCGATTGATCGTCGATGAAGCCGCCAACGATGATAATTCGGTTATTTCATTGTCACAGGTACGTAAATATTTTCATTTTTCTGAACTGGGCTTTATTGCGTTGAGCTGTTCATGTGTGGCAACATTTCATTTGCGATAAGAAGTGACCTCCCTTAGAGAGGGCTGTTTCGGGTGTAGTGCATCTCCCATGTTTCAAAAGCAATCGGCTTTTCAAAATAAATTATTAACATTAAACATTTGAAGAATATAAGCTCGTCCATCGCCCGAAACAATAAGAAAGATAACATATCCCTTGGCTTCTGTACAGTCTCCGGAAGCCTACTTAGGTCGAGGAAAACAAGCCAACCGTTAACCAATTCGTAATGTTTGTTGAAATTTTTAGGCAAAAATGGATGAACTGGAGTTGTTCCGGGGCGATACCGTACTGTTGAAAGGCAAGCGGCGCAAGGAAACGGTTTGCATCGTGCTGTCGGATGAAAACTGTCCCGACGAGAAGATTCGCATGAACCGTGTTGTGCGTAACAACCTGCGCGTCTGGCTCGGCGACGTGGTGATGATTCAATCTTGCCCGGACGTAAAGTATGGCAAGAGAGTCCACATCCTACCGATCGACGATACGGTCGAGGGACTGACCGGTAACATGTTCGATGTTTTCCTGAAGCCATACTTCCTCGAGGCGTACCGTCCGATCCACAAGGATGACACGTTCATCGTGCGTGGTGGTATGAGAGCGGTGGAGTTCAAGGTGGTCGGGGCCGATCCGGCACCGTACTGTATCGTCGCACCGGAAACGGTTATCCATTGCGAGGGCAATCCGATTAAGCGCGAAGAGGAAGAGGAAACGCTGAACGCTGTGGGATATGATGATATTGGCGGTTGCCGGAAGCAGCTGGCACAGATTAAGGAGATGGTTGAGTTGCCTCTGCGCCATCCGTCGCTGTTCAAAGCCATCGGCGTGAAACCTCCGCGTGGTATTCTCATGTACGGTCCGCCTGGTACGGGTAAAACACTGATTGCCCGGGCTGTGGCCAACGAAACTGGCGCGTTCTTCTTTTTGATTAACGGGCCCGAGATCATGTCGAAACTGGCAGGCGAGTCGGAGTCCAACCTGCGGAAGGCGTTCGAGGAGGCTGAGAAGAACTCGCCCGCGATCATCTTCATCGACGAGATCGATGCGATTGCTCCGAAGCGTGAGAAAACGCACGGTGAGGTGGAACGTCGCATCGTGTCTCAGCTACTTACGCTGATGGACGGCATGAAGAAGAGTTCGCACGTGATCGTGATGGCCGCGACCAATAGACCGAACTCGATCGACCCGGCGTTGCGTCGTTTCGGGCGCTTCGATCGTGAAATCGACATCGGCATTCCGGACGCGACCGGCCGACTGGAGGTGCTACGTATTCACACGAAAAACATGAAGCTTGCCGAAGATGTCGACCTCGAGCAGATTGCTGCTGAGTCACACGGTCACGTCGGGGCTGATTTGGCTTCGCTCTGCTCGGAGGCTGCTCTGCAGCAAATCCGCGAAAAGATGGATCTGATCGACTTGGAGGACGACCAGATCGATGCCGAGGTGCTGAACTCGCTCGCCGTATCGATGGAGAATTTCCGGTACGCGATGACCAAGTCGAGCCCATCAGCGCTGCGCGAAACCGTCGTCGAGGTGCCGAACACAACGTGGACCGACATTGGTGGGCTGGAGAACGTGAAGCGAGAGCTGCAGGAACTGGTGCAGTACCCCGTCGAACATCCGGACAAATTTCTCAAGTTCGGCATGCAACCATCGCGCGGCGTGCTGTTCTACGGACCGCCCGGTTGCGGTAAGACGCTGCTCGCCAAAGCCATCGCCAACGAGTGCCAGGCGAACTTTATCTCTGTCAAGGGTCCAGAGCTGCTGACGATGTGGTTCGGCGAATCGGAGGCAAACGTGCGCGATATTTTCGACAAGGCACGGTCGGCCTCACCGTGCGTTCTGTTCTTCGACGAGCTCGACAGCATCGCGAAATCGCGTGGTGGCAACGTGGGCGATGCCGGTGGAGCCGCCGATCGTGTGATCAATCAGATTCTGACCGAGATGGATGGTATGGGAGCGAAGAAGAATGTGTTCATCATCGGCGCCACTAACCGGCCGGACATTATCGATCCCGCTATTCTGCGCCCCGGCCGTCTCGATCAGTTGATCTACATTCCGCTGCCGGATGAGAAGTCGCGCGAAGCGATCCTTCGTGCCAATCTGCGCAAAAGCCCCGTGGCCGACGACGTCGATCTGAACTACGTCGCGAAGGTGACGCAAGGCTTTTCGGGAGCTGATTTGACGGAAATTTGTCAGCGTGCCTGTAAGCTCGCGATCCGTCAGGCGATTGAGGCGGAGATTCGACGCGAGCGAGACCGTGCGGCAAACCAGAGTTCGGCGATGGACGTAAGTGTCGTGTTGTTTGGGAGCTTAAGGAAGGTGGCGTTGCATTGCATATTTCTTCTTTCACTACTCGACAGATGGATGAGGAGGATCCGGTGCCAGAGATTACGCGTGATCATTTCGAGGAAGCGATGAAGTTTGCCCGTCGATCGGTTTCCGACAACGACATTCGCAAGTATGAAATGTTTGCCCAAACGCTGCAACAATCTCGCGGTTTCGGCACCAACTTCCGGTAAGTGAGCGATCCTGCGTTCTTGGCGTCGTGTTGTGGTATTCGTATTTAATCATGGGCTGGTGGTTTCAGGTTCCCCTCCGGCCAGGGTAACAGCAGTGCTCAGGGTCAAGGATCGTCACAACCGACGAGCAATAATCCAGGCGACAATGGGGACGACGATCTTTACAGTTAGATTTTCTAATAGTTTTTTGCAGCCTTCGTTCGTCTGACCGAACTGAGAGTGGGTTAGCTACTGGTGCTAGGTGGAAACATCGTTGCTCCGGCCAGCAACCTGCTCTACCGTGAGACTTTTCCATAGACCACCTACTTCTCCATCATTCTAGCCACACAAGTGAAACTTTTCTGTTTTCATCCTTCTGAGCAATTCTTTTTTGATCCATCCGTTCTCTTTCCGTCTTCGTAAGTTACTTGTATGGTGTCTTACTGATCTTGAATTCCAATACAAATTTGAACAACATACGACGTTTACGCTGTAGTAACAACGAGCGCGAATCTAAATTATCGACGGGTCCATAGCCTATCAGCCCGCTGAGTCTGTCTCAATAGACTGGTTGGTAGCAGCAACGTATAACGCAAATACAATAGAAACTGCGACATAACGGTCAATCCTAGGTTTTATCTGCCCGCGACGCTGATGGCTTGTCCCAAAAGACTCGACTGAAAAGTAAACGGCTGGACGGCGACTAACTGAAATGCGTTTTTGCTTGTTTTCTACCGTGGCATTCACTCTTTCTTCACACAGTGGTCTTTTCCTTTTCCATTGTCCGATTTCTCATTTCGGGGAATTATGTGTAATCGTATTTGTCGTAGTAGAAATAAATTATCTTCATCTTTGTCATTCATTTGAGCGAAACTTTACGTGGGGTCCCCTTGTCAAAAAGTGTAACGAAGGAAGAGTTTCTGGAAGGTTTTCTCTTCTGACCGTGTCGCACTCCTGCAAAACGAAGACAAGTAAAAGAGGTGAAGGTGAAGGAACACGGTGTCGATGAAGAACGCCGCCACAGGCCACTACCCCTCGGTCGGTCTCTACACAGTCCGGCTCTCTTGTGTGTGGAATAGTTTTCTTATTCTTTAGGATGGTATGAAAAACAAGATAAAGTAAGCCCGCTGACATCTTAAAATTGTATTTTTACGGGAAACAAAAATAAAACATGAGATGAAGTGAAGTGGATGAGAAATAAACCACAAAAAAACTAAAATAAACCACAGAAATGAGGAATCAGTTGTTTATCTTTCAAATGCATTTATATTCTTTCCAACCCCTTTTTGTTGTTGGTCGCAAAACAAAGTTTATTTCATACGAAAACGCCATGTTTTTTCAGTAAATGGTTGGACGGTTGGACTTTTTGTTGCCCCAGTAACGCCATTCTCGAGTGCTACTTGATCTTGTTGTGGCGTGGAACCTTGACCATTCGTTCTTCAGACGTTATTGCTTCTTTCATCAAAGTCACCATACTACATTTACTTCATACTTGGCAAGACTCACAAATACTGCTCATTAAGCTAAAAATGCTATTCGTTTATTTCAAATACATCTACTTGTGTTTTATGTTTTTGTTGGCATGCTTAGCGAAGAGACGGCGATTTTTTGTCTTTCTTACCTTTAGTTCAGCAATTTGAATAACACAAATTATGAAACAAGTATGCTATTACAGCTCATAAGTAACTAAATCCTTTGCTGATAACGCGCGAAACGATTTTCGAGTGAAATGATGTTGAAATTGATTGCGATCAAAATCAACTCACATAATTCACGAGATTACATCCTAAGGAGTTTTGAAAGTCAGAAGTTTGCTCTTAAAACCTAAGCTAATATTCAAATTCTGCAATATGTACAGTAACAATTATGTAAAACATTAATATAGTTGCTTAGATGTGAAACTCTGTTTGACGTGCCACTGCACTTTCTGTGTCCGTCCGGCAGAAAGGCGCGTTTAAAACTTCTGTGTCATGGTAGAATATACCAAACGATATCGGTTTATTTTCTCATTGTTTACTTTTGTTTCTATGACCTATTTTATTGTGAATTCGGTGTTCATTTAAAAATCTGTCGCATAAGTTTGAAAAGAAAAGGTCTCTCAAATAATTGATCATAATTGATTCTACAGCACGCCTTATTCCCGGTTGGTGTCATTTTATTGGCGTGTGGACAGTGTTTTAACTGTTTTAGATCGTAACACAAGAAGTTTCGGAACAATGCTATCAGAGCGAAGATACATGAGCTTCCGGCGGTTTCTCAAGGCGGTTTCCTGCTCCGCCGATTGATTGATGTTGACCTGCGACGAGAACCTTCGGTAGCACCATGCGTTTTGGTACTGGATGCAGTCTGGTGCTAGGCGTGACGCTGGCCCCTGGTGAGCATGATGGGCGCGGAACAGAGTCGAGTGATTTTGTGCAGGTGGGCTGCATTTCCAATGTCACCCGCTTGAAACGACCGATTTGGAAGTCGGTCTTGACAGGTGTCCATACCGGGGTCGTGTCCGATGCAGCCGGGCGACAGCGGCCGACAAGTCGATCGGCCAGCAGGTTCCAGCGCTTGAGTCGATCGATCAGTATGGCCGATTTATCCCGCGGAAGCTCAAGATCGCGCAGCAAAATTATCAGTTCCGATTGCGTTATGCGATGGGGTTCCGTGTGCAGGCTGACGCTGGGGCTGCTGGTGGGTTTGGAGGAGCTCTGGGTGGTGCTGTCAACGGTGTCCGTGGTGCTGCTGTCGGACGTGTCGGTGGGGATGTTGGTGATGTTTTTGGTGGCGACGATCCGGTTGACAATTCGCACCATCTTGGTCGGTGATGTCGGAATTACCTTAATTGTTTTCGTTGGAGTTTTTTCGTTCGGTAACACCGTTTTGGACACCGTTATACCGTTAACGTTGGCAACAACGATCCTGCGCGGTTCCGCGTGCGAAGACGGGCTATTATCGTCTACGGTACTGGTGCACCTTTCTGCATTCGCAGCTAGCGTAGTGTCGGTGGCGTTGGTAACGATTTTTTTTACCGCCGGCGTTGTCTGCATCACACGGATTAGGTTTGTGTCAACAACAACCATTGATTTCTCCGGCGAAGGAAGGATTTGCTGTCCTTGTGGCGGCGATGGCGAAGGCAGGGGTGACGCCTTTGGTGACGGCGGTGGCGACAGCGCTGGTGGTGAAAACTTCTGTTGCGGTTCCGGTTTCGGTTCCGGTTCCGATTGCTGTTGCTGCGGCTCGTCAACTTCTTCACCGTTCGCATCATCGACAGGATTATCGTCATCGTCATCGATCTCGATAGTCAGTATTGGTTCTTTCTTGGGGGACGGTGATGACTCTGAAGGTTAAAGAAAAACAGACCACAAATAAAGTCACTCTGTTTGAAAGCCTACGATTCGGGTGTCCCATGACGATTCTGCAATACGTACCGGCTTCTTTACACAAAACAGGCATTTTCTCGGGGGTTAGTAAAATCAGTTCTGGAGAATCCCTTGTGACAGCTTTTTGAATGTTAGTAGTTGGTAGTGAGTGGCGCAAGATGCGTGGTTTTTTGGGTTCCTCCGTAGTGGTATCAACGGCCGATGAGGTTGCCGATCGTTTGGCGAATGTGCCCTTCGTCATTCCGATGCTCATCGACGGTAGACTGCTTCGGGTGTTGAGGGTTTTAACCACATTCAGGTGAGTTGGACTCTGTGTTACGGTGGATGCTGTCGCAGCAACATTCGTGGCAGAGGCAGCTGCGATCGCAGATCTCGTGGCCCTTAGCGTGGCGGTCGGTCTTGTTGTTTGTTTCGATTCATCCATCTTGTTGGTGTCCGGTGCGATTTCTTTGGACTCTTGATGGCAGTCGGAATCAATCGGCATTGTGTGAGCCACCACGTAAACAGGCCGCTTTGCGGTACTCAGATTTCTCGGGTACTTAACGGCCATTTTCTTGCTAAATCCATCAGCGCGACTAACATCCGTTACGATGGTGCGCGTCAGACAAAAGTAGCAGTCCACCGCATGATTGGTCGGTTGGCTCCAGAGCATCGGAACGCTGAATTTGAAACACGTCGGGGTCGGCAATCCTTCCTTCCACCGGAGCAGGATATTGTTGCAGACGTTGCAGACGGAAGGTGGTCCGTAAGGATAATTTCTCTTGGAGGTGCGCTCCTGAAAGAATGCCTCGTAAGCGTCCAACATCGGCCTTGTCATGATCGAGCGTTTGTGATGAGAGGGTGTGTACTCGCCGCACACGAAGCAGAAGAGGTTCTTCGGGTTCTTGCACACGGGCTTGACCGGAATCATTCTTGTGGCTGGATCTGGATTCTTGTGACAACACCAACAAACCGGAACGTTTGAAACTCGCGTTTTCGAGATTCCCCTTGTGAGTGTTCAGTTTTCACGGCGACAACACATGAAGGCACGCACGGAAAGGCTTAAGCTAGCGTTCAGTTTGCGCCTTCCGAAAAGCACCAATTCGCCGCTACGACAAAGCGTACACACGGAAACTTACGGAAACAAGCCGGAACTACGATTCTGTCCTTTTCTCGTTACTGAATTTCTTCATTCTGTTTGTTCACAGCCACTGTTTCGAAAGCAGAAAGAAAACAAACAAAAACCTTCGATATTGAAATGCCTTTGAACCATTTAAGAACTACCTAATTTGAGCAGATCACGCCGAGTTCCGGATCAGATTATTCCAAGAAGGCAACCCTACACAACTTTCAGTCCACTTCTTTACCGTACTCAACAAGAAAACAATGGCAATTTAACAACTCTCCTTGGCCGCAGGTGATAAAAACTGCTCTAGAGCAGAGCATGGTGGCGGTGCTCGAACGCTTTTCGAGTTCAACCGTTTCGGACTCGTGCGCTGCACGCTGCTCGAATTCTCGCAGCGCTGCTCGAATCCCACTTCGCCCGATCGAGCAGCGGTGCGGCGAATTCCGAAGCGTTTCTACACATTCTGCCTTTCAACGAAACTCAAATATCAAGAGTTCGTTCGGTGGTGGAACTGTCAAATGAAAATTGGCGCCGCTTCTTCAGCTCGTATCAAACCAATTCCTGTCAATCCGTCGTATTTTGCAACATCAACATCGTGAAATATCGTGAAAATATCTTTTCAAAACCATCATCCGTTCTTCTATATCTTCATTTTAGTAAGTGGGAAGTGGTAGGTTTAGGTTTTGCACGCACTGTTTAGGTTGAACGCAATAATCTAACGCACAAAGGTTTCATTGCTGCTGCTGCAGAAATGGAATCTAAAATGGAAGGAAGACGGCGGCAGCGAAAGCAAGCTCTTGAAGTTCTAGCGATCGACAGCGAGTCGGACACGGAAGACACTGAGAGTCGCACAGACCCAGACTTCGAAGGTCCGTCCGAACGGTGCCGATATGATGATGAATCCGTCGTCCCGGAATAGCCTACGAGCGAACCAGATGATAACAGCGACAACGACTCGGAATGTGCATACCCCTCCCATGTTTACCGAGGGTCCAGCGATGAGTTCTCAAGTTCCGGACGGAGTTTCGGCTGCTTTGTGTTCCTTTATTGTCCGATATTGTCCGTTGATATTGTATATTCTTTTATTGTCCGCAACACGGTTTGGAGTCATCCTATGGACCGTGTACGTGTACGAATTCCGATCAGTTCCCCAAACTGTCGTGCCGGAGAGAGCACCAGAGCGTCAAAAATCCCAGAACCTGAAACAAACAAGACATATTTCGTTACGGATTCGATGAAGAATGTCAATTCTTGGTTCTAGTGCCAACTGGAATCCCGCCGAAAGTAGCTCACCTGAAATGCGTCCATTGACCGGCGTCGAAAACGAGAGTCTATTCGATGTAGGTGCAAACTGGGGCGGTGGTTGATACACGGGTTGTTGGTAAAATGGTGGATGCGGCGGATATTGGTACTGATAGTGCGAAGGTTGCGAAAGACTCGGTTGCTGTTCTCGGCTCACGGTGTTTGGTTGAACTTGAAGCCCTTGAGGACTAGAATATTGTTGGTTCACGGTGTCACCTGTGCTTGCTCGTGCAGGTGCAGCGGGTTGCACCTGTCCTTCATTTACGTTGTCTAGAGTCAGGGTCAGGAGAAACTTTCGTACTTTCGTTCGTTGTTGTAATCCGCCACTTTCAAACTCACTTGCTAATACGTAAGCCAGTTGTCCCTCGGAATATTCTGTGCAGCGGAGAAAGTAACAGACCGTGATTTAAAATGCCTTCCACCA
>NC_071285.1:43829002-43929002 GCF_943735745.2 Anopheles bellator | reverse complement strand
TAGAACCGAACTCTCGCTCTCTTTTTCACTGAGTTCACACGGCCAGGTCTCTTGTGGGTCACACACTGGCAAAATATGCTAGTGGCCCGCTTTACGCTTTGCTCTCTTCATAGGTTCGAGTTTTGTTGCACATAAAAAAGGTGATTAATGTGTAAACCACGTTAATTGTTTAATTGTTTCAGTGCACTCGCCAGTAAGAGCATTTGAATAATAACGACCACTTCGTAAGGGTGGCGCGGGAGATGTACTACAGTGTTGCTTCTACCTCCGTTTTCCCCCCGGAAGTGGCCAAACTATTTTCACCCCACAAAACAGGACAACAGCACAGCGGCTCTCTCTCTCTCTGTGTTTATTTTTTCCAATAAAAGTGAATCTCTCTCGCGCGCGCTCTACGGAGTGGTCGGAACATAGGGACGCGCGGCACGGATTAGCGCCTCCAAAAACGGACTCCTCAAACAACGCAGCGGCAGCGCACAGCAACACACGCATACTAACGCGTGGCCGCCGCCGCACCCTTTTTTGTGTCGAACAGGAATCGAACCGAAGGACGACTTCCGCGCGCGCCATCGAATCCCGCAGCCCGGGGATCAGATAAATGTCAGATAAATGGCATTTATATGTTCGATTCCTAATCGCAAATAAGTCCACAGTCCAACGAAGGTCCACAATGCACCAGAGATGCAGCGCGAGGCTGGAAAATATTCATAGTACTCGACACAATCGGCGGTCATTAAAGATCACACCCCGCGCGTTTGCGGCCTTCATCCTTTTTTGGGAGGTGGTTTTGGGTGTTACATTCTACACTGACTTTTGACTAGAGCGCGAGCCCGAGAACTAAACAAACGCGGCGCGACCACTACACTTCGACCTAAACCGACCGGGATGTATATCCTACCGCTCTAAGGACACGGGACAGACTAGAGCGTCCGGTAGACTAATCCAGTCCCGGAAGCGCCTTCAGTGCGCCGTCAACACGTTCGTCTGGAGAAAGACAGAGAGAGAGAGAGCGCCGCGCCCGTGATACGCTGTTGCTATCATTAACGCACACACCGGAACACGCCGCCTGCGCTACCGTCCGGAAAAGGACGCCTTTCTATCTGGCGGGCGCGTTCTCTCCCTCTCTCTCTTGAATAAATGTATTTTTATTTTATTCAGAAAAAACATCCATTCCCTATATTCCACAGCAGGCCTATGGCTGAGGCTACTAGGACCTGACACGAGCAAAGGGACCGAGCAACAGCCGAACATCTCCTTTGTTTGTTTAAATGTTTATGCGTGGATTTTCTACGGCTACTGCACGGCGTTCTTGGGTGCCTGATCACAGGGATACGCTGTCCCATGTGGCGGAGGACATAGGAAAGCAACCCTCGACCGCGCGCGCGGCTGTTGCAACAATCGCAGAGGGTGCATTGCACAGCAACCATATCCGGGGTGCGTAGACCGGCATTTTTCAAATCGACTAGCGAGAGAGAAAGAGAGAGAGAGAGCGAAAGACAGTTAATTGATCCTTTCGATGAAACTCCGGCAACAAACCGATGTCCTTTTACGGTGCGCGTCCGAAGCTTTTGCACAACTACTGTGTCACGCGCGCGCAAGGTCGCTGTACCGTGCACACATACACAGACACGTGCGTTCGTTCACTCTCTTTCTCTCTAGCGGGGAGCTACCATTCTCACCATTCTCTCTCCGTGCAGATTTTGCCGGAGAAACCACGATGGTGATGATGCTGTGGACGGTGTGCCGTCCTTTGACAGTCCAACCGCCGGCGATAAGGACAAAGAAGGACATGTTGGCCATTAGCAGTGCCCCACACGCACACACCCAGGACACTGGCACGTTTGGCGGCGCGCGCGTGTTTGCTGTTTATTGTGCATTGAATTAATATTCAGAGAGACGGATATCAGTTTCGCCGTTTTTTTCTTCCCTTGATGCCCATTCTTCTGGATAGGGGAAAAATCATTGTTGCAAACATTCGTGATTTTTGGTCACCGTAAAAAAATGACGCAAACTTTGTTGCCCTGCACCCGCTTGTTTTAAACTTAATTTGTTGGTCGACCACGCCAACATCCATTACTCCGGTGATTATGAAAGTTTTGAGTCCACTATCGGGGGGACGCCATCATCGCATTGTGGAGCAACAAATTTCGTCAAGGCCTCCTCGACTCAGAGCTCTGTTTTACTTCTTCGTTTGTTTTTTTTTATAGAACAAAGTTACCCCGCTTGTTGGTAGCATAGATAATTGCCTTGCGCTTTTTGTGCTGTCCCCTCATCGCTCAATTAAAAAACTAAAAACAAAAACTTTTCACCACGCCAACCGTTGCGCGCCTCCGTGGGCGGCCACCAAAAGGGGACACATTTCCCGGGGTTTCCTAGTTTAACGGTCGTAAACAAATGCCCGCCGCGAGAGAGAGAGAGAGAGAGAGAGAGAGCCGAGCCACCCGAAGCAAGGGAAACCGTCTTCATTTCGTGTATCCTTGTTGTTGGTAAACAAACTTTGCACGATTGGCTCCACCAGTAATGGTGGTCCAGGTAGGCAATAAAACCAAAGATCCGTATAAAATGATCCCCCCATTTTGGGCGGTCACAACTAATCGTTTGATTTAACGAATAGTCGACGGGGTGATGAATGTGACAGGTATTTTTATGCCTTCCCGGTGTGACTAGGAAAATGTAAGAAAAGCGGTCCCCGTTGGCCCGCAACGGTTTAATTTATGCTACTAGGATTCCGTTCAACCGACCGAGTGCGAGCGCCCTCTAGTGGTGGGTAGGGCAACCGGTATTGCCGGTAGCGGTGACTAGCGCTGCGCTAGCCATTCTATTTTCACAACGCACGAAAAAGTCGTTGCTTACGAACCAAATAAATGCGTTGACTCGCGTATTTGATGGTGGTACTGTTCTGTTCTTTCGTGAACGAAAGATAAACAAAATCTTGAATACGGCAACTGCAACAAATAAACCTTTTTTTGCTAATCGGTGCAATTTTCTTTGATAAAAAAGAGCAGGGCTGTGAGAGTGCCGCTCAATTGTTTTACGAACTCATGCTTGTTCCACCCCACACATGGGGGGGCTGGCACTTTAATGTTTGGTACTCTCTTGTACCTTTAGATGGTACGTTTGGGTTTTGTTGCCCGGTGGACTGCACCGAACACAATCCTATCTGGGGCTCGAGTGGCGACAGATAAGGCACACAATGAAAAGAGTGATAAAAGCTCCCTCTCGTTTAAAAGTGGATTGCGGTCGTCGTTGCATCATCGATAACCCGCTGAAGGTGATGGTGTAGTAACGGAGGGAGAAACAATAGTGCAAGTAAAACAGTGTGCTGTCAACTTTACCCGTCCGGCGGCTCCGACTCGACGTCGAGCTCAAAGTATCCACTCCAGTAGAGCCACCCGATCGCCGCTCCGTACAGTGCAAAACCGGCATAGAACACCGTTAGGAACCTTCTTTCCCTCCACCAACGCATTGTGGGCGTGGGTGCTGTTGTGTTTGCGAAACTTTCTCAACACAAACACGGACACACGTGGATACCACTACTCTTAACTGGACTGGCTTTCTTTAACCGCGTATGTGGCGCTCTTCCGGAAGAAAGCACGCATCGCTCACGTCTCGTCTTGCGCACGCCTGCTTGTGGCCGATCGCGTTGCCCGGAACTTACTGGAGCGGCGCGCGCAGAAGGCTTAACCGGAGGGAACTCTACGCAAGCTTTACCGTTACCCCAACACCCGGAGAGAGAGAGAGAGAGAGAGAGAGAGCGAGTAAAACCGCAGCATAAAATTGGTGGGGATTAATGGCGGTTTCACTTTCCAATCGAACGACGGAGAGTGTGCCAGGTGTGCGCTCCGGCGACCGATCGCATCACAAAGTTGGGGACTGGGGAAATTTGACCACCTTTTGTTAACCCCCCAATGGAAAGGGAATTGAAGGAGCCCACAAATCCCGTGTTGGAGGAAGATGCTGGGAGAGACAGTGTGCGTCCTCATATGTCATCAAAAGCCCAACATTCTGTCACTCTCGCCGGAACAGCGGACGATCTTTTCTCACTTCTCGTCCTAGCGATCCTAATTTAACACGGAGGGGGGAACCACACCATAGCAAGGGGGCGCAAAACACTTGAGAAAAACGCAGTGCAAAGAGGAGTCGGCTCACTTGTACACGCACGGACAGCGGAACACGGACTGACCACCACAACCGGCCGATTGGTGTGCTTTCCTCCTTCAAAGATAGCGCCGCCCGTGTTTGGAGGGTAGCAGCAGCCGATGGGGTAATACTCTCGCCCACCCGAGAGAGGCCAAGTTCATGGTAGCGTAAAGGCAGCGCCCCCATCGTCCGCAACCCGTTCCCGCGTGTCTTGGGGAGGATAAATCGCTTGGGCTCCTATCATGAGAGAAGAGAGCAGAGGGCCTTATACCTTGCCGAACAGATTGGTCCGGTCCGGATTGGATCCAAAGTCTGGACCGGCTTCTCTCCCCCATTACAAAAGCTCCTGGGGGGGTCACCGTTATCAACGCACAACACACCATTCATGTGTCTTGGGGTCCACCACACGACGAGGGGAACTTATCGGCGGAGGTGGTACATCCCACCCATCAGGAACGGGTTGTGCTGGGCTTTCTGGATAACGTCCCCCGCACCACTCACAAGAGCCTGCACCGAAAAAGCTTACGGGGACAGGCCGTGGCGCTGTCTCCAGACACGGCAGGATACTCAAATTGAATGTCAATCTGGAAGGTTGCACCATATCACACAACAATCGGGGGTCACATGCGTGAGCGCACCTTCTTACGCCTAAGCTGATAAGAGCGTTGTGCCACGCAACACATTTTGGTTGATGAAAAGAAGGAAAGATGGAATGACGGTTATTGATGGCTTCTTTATCGGCATTCTGTCAGCCAGGGAGACCACCTCACCATCATCATCATCATGTGACCTCTTCCTATTCTCTCTCTCTACCTTAACCCATTCACAGGGAGGGGACAAACTTGCGCAACGCCCCGTGACACAGACCGGTGGTTGTGAGTTTCGGTTCCATAAAATTCGTGTACTTTACGACACATTGTTAATTTGTTCGATAAGTTGTGTGCACATGGCGCTGATCCGTTTGGTGTCTTGTGCACATAACAACATGTCCAGAACGAGGTACTGCGCGTGCTAGCAGATAACAATCCCTTCCCCTCCTGTGTCAGCTGTTTTCAGTACCTAGAGGTGGAGCTCGACGATGTCTCGTGGTGATAAACGATAAATTGCAACAACAAAAAAACGCCCAGACGAACATATGATATTCACCAGGTTATGCCACACACCACGGCACGAGGGCATCTGATAAGGACAGGCGCCGAGAGCGGTGATAAGGGCGAGATAAACACGTCTACCGAGAAGTGCACTTTACTAAATTTGGAGTAGAGCGGCGTGTAGGTGCATACACCCCGGTGCTAATATCGTCTGCAGTTCTGATAAAGCTTATCAAATAATTAAACAAAGTAAGGAAGTAAGTGAGAGATGTACTGAACGACAAAAGTGGGTAGAAGTTTTAAATTTTGCATTTATTTAAATTATAATATGTAAACGCTGATCAAGTTTTGTTATTTATGGCAACAAAATCCTAGTGCCATCCTCGATCAACTCCAAAAGGATCGCTTCGGAATGGATTGTGTCGTAAAGCTCCGACAGAAGCTTTTCCTATTTTGCACACTAAAGTGGTGTGACATATTGGCAAACATTTAAGGTTTTCCATCTCATTAAACTAAAATTCGCCTGGGTATCGACAGTAAATTTGCTATAAAAATAATAAATTTACAATCAGACTCATGAACGCATTATTTTACTATCGACCAAAAGCTCGGAATTGATGACGTGTTGCCACAGTGGTGTTTTTCTAGATTTCTAGAGTCCCGCCGCAGCATTGATAGACAGTTCACCACAGTTCTACAACAAATGTCGCTCGCGGCTCACACTGATTAGTACTACAAGAGACGTGAAGAAATCCTACGCCTTGGGGCACCGTGCGAGCAACGGCAATTAATTCCGACCGATAGACCTCCTCTCCCGTTCCGTTCGTTGGAACGACGAAGGACGTCCTGTTATCTAACTGAGGATGGTTGCAAACGATTATTTTTAACTTTCCATCGTCCCATCGTCGTGTGCTTCGGCGACCCGCGGTGTGTAACCGCGTAAACCGGCACAACCGGCGCACAGCAGCGCTTTTGCTTGGATCCGTTGATCGTTCAGAATAGAACAACACACGAAGGACAGGCTCGGCATGTAAACAGAGGATGATGATTTTTTCCAAAGGAAATTCCTTTCTACTGCCCTTTTCGTCTGTAAACATTCGACATTTTTATATTTTTATACTACATTCTTCTTTTCAACAACAACAAAATAACCACCCCCAGTGCCTGGCAAGATTTGCACAAGGATTACGACGGTTAGGCGGTTGATTTATCTAGTGCAATTTCTCACCGACCTTGTTTATCCTTTCTCACTCGCTCTCTCTCTCTGTGTTTGTTTATCGCGATTCGACGTTTTGTTATTATTAGCAGAACAATATGCTCCACTGCCGTCACTGCCAGTTTAAAACAACAGGTTTTTAATGGGTGTAGTAGTCACTATATCGCAGCCAAAGTGAAAACAAAATAGACACAGCTGCTGCACCGGGGCTGTGATGTAATACCGCGAAGGCACGGCCGACACATCCAATGGCCTGAGGATCCTCAGAAAGTGGTTCTGGTATCAGGTGTTAGTGACTATTTTCAGTAACACAATTGAAAGCCGTGTTAAGTACAAAAACTGTAGCACCCAAAAGCATGCAGCAAAAGGACATGGTTTTAGTACTCCGAGCACAAGAGGGTACAGCAAACATAATCCGACGACTCAGCAAAATAACAACATAGACTAGTAAAATCTGTGCTTTATCGGAATTTGATGCGCATCGGTGCACATTGGTTAGTGCGGCATCGCATTAAATGATAAAACTCCATATCTTCTGGGAGACTTTGTGTACAGGACTGTCCACGTTGAAAGAGACTCCCGGTGTGGGGAACAAACTTTCCTTTGAGCCGACAAATCCTGTTGCAAAGATGATCTCCGCAATCCGTACGACCAGAAACCGTGGAACAAGAGAAACCATTTGTTACATACTGTGTTTTTGAAAGGGACAATCGTAAGCACACATCATGTAGTGTAGTGATTAAAGGTATGCACGCTGCCGGCAATACCGCAACATAACGCGCTCATCACTTTAATCGCCGGTTTTATGCTCTGGGAGATGTCAGTACTGAAATTGTTCACGATCCAGAACGAATCCAGACGCTAATGATCTCCGTATGGGAACGCGATCATGCAAGCACAACAAGGAGGAGCTCAAGCGTAGGATTAAAAAAGGATAGTCAGTAGAGTGGAAGACAAGCATGCTCGGAGCAGGACAAATTTACAACAGACAATGTCATCTCATAACCATAATTGGAATTTGTTACAATTCTTGCTAACGCCTCATAAGATTGAAACACATTTTGCTTGCGCAACATCTGGATGCCAGACGTGTGCAGAATCGGCCAACCAGCAGAGCATAAAATGTTTCGCATTCTGTGCCTAAATCATCATCCGTACCAGTCTGTGCTCCGATGGTGGTGGTGTGTTTATGCAGTTCGCCGGGTAGGCCACAAACTAAATGACGAGACCGAGCGTGCGACACATCCGCTTCTGGAAATGTAAACGC
This sequence comes from Anopheles bellator, assembly GCF_943735745.2. NCBI lineage: Eukaryota > Metazoa > Arthropoda > Insecta > Diptera > Culicidae > Anopheles > Anopheles bellator. The sequence continues at coordinate 43,921,291 of NC_071285.1, read as the reverse complement.
GGGGGCAACATATAGCCCGGCCGGCATAAAAGTATGCAATTCCAAAGCCGGCTCCGGCGAGCTGTGGTGTGCTCCAATTGACTGTTCAATTAGCTGGGAGCGGTCCGTCGTTTAACTCTGTTGCTGCCAACGCGCATCAGACATCAGATGGATGGTCCACCTACCAGGGTACACTGTAACCGAGTCCAACGACGCAATCAGAATTCCACTTCGTCCCAACCACCGACCGCCCGCCCATCAATTGAATCTCATCTCTCACGGAGCGCGTATGTGAAGAAAAATAATCTGCTTCCATCTCCGAATCCCGCCGTGAGGATGGTTTTGGCACCGAAGCAAACATTCTGACGGCACATAGCGGAGCCGAATGCTACTTGGAGGTGGTGTCTCGGTCTCGGTGGAGTGGTTTCGGTCACAGCACACATCCGACGGTCGAACCCATTACGGAATGAGAACTTATGACAGTTTCCGCCGCTTGCAGAGAACAAAAAAATGATGCTGCTGATGTATGGGCGCGTATGATTATCTAGAAAGCAACACATTTCGCATTCAAGTGAAATCAGATACATCTGGCGAAGCTGGTGGAAAGCACACTCATGGGGGATCTCAGAAGGCTCCCCCGTTTGTGGAATGTGGATTTGTGGGATAAGAACATTTCGAATAGAAAGTTAAGCATAAAATTATTCGTAACATATAGCAACACTTACGTAATTGACGACTGTCGCTTCAAATCGCAGTCTTGGCTTTCTTTCTAACCCGGAGCCTGAGAGGAAGTGGCCACTTTGAACACTCTAAAACAGTTTACGATTCTATTTTATGCAAATAATGCGCACGGTTGCATTGCTACGCTCCACCGATCACACCCAGCATGCGGCAGGGCTTTGACAGGGGAGTAGAGTAGGCTCCGCCACGTCAACATTGTGCGAACAAGTGAGGAGGGTGCATTGAAAAGTGAACAATTTTCCATTGAAATCCGATCACCGGAGTGTCAGTCGTTTGAGTACCGATCTGCAAACGCATTCCTCTTTTTTGCCACTGGAATCACTCTGCGTGTTCCAGCGCTCGTATTCCGTTGCTTAACAGGATCACCACTCGTGACGCTCGCAACTCCGATAGCCAAACTAGCTTACATCATCACCACGAACTCTTCATTTCAGTAGCTCGGTACGTTTGCCGTACTGTTACACAATCTTCCGATTATTGGTTATCTCAGGGCGGTCCCCCCGACACGAAGGAGTCAAAATGGTGGTAGCAATTATTATTATCTAATTCAATACGCTTTTTGTGTCTTCGCAACATAGCATGCTGGAATGCAAACGTCAAAACAAACATGGCACGGGCTAATTGAAAAAAGGCCATCGAATTGGTTGAAGGAAACACGCGACGAGATAATATGGTAGGTAGGTTACCAATAATTGCATGCATCTCACACATCAGTAGGGTTAAACAAGGTTAACGTTTTTGTTTCAGTACTTTGTACTTTACTCAAGCAGCCAAAAACCAGCATGATATCGTCGTCGTTGTGGTTTGGCGTATTGGCAGTAAAGTTGTAGTAATTTCTGTTGGAGATAATTTATATGAGAAATTCAGTGGCATCAGCTTCTGAATGTCCCCTATCCGACTACTCCGTACACATCAAACACACAAAGCACCCGACACAACCGCAGCGCCTGCTGTTTGCATCATAACGGCGAGCATTGTGAACGGTGGAGCTTATTAGAACGGCAGACTGTTACGTTCGGTTACGTGTATAAGTAGTCATGCAAATTGAAGGGACGTTCTGGGGAACAAACACAAGCAAAATCGGCCACATCATTCCGGGGTGCACACATGGAAACGGTAGTGTTGCTAATAGTTTGTACTTTACCCAAGTATATTAGCGAACTATGAAAAGGCTTGCACTAACGTTAAGCATAATAAAGTAGGCCCCGTTCAGCGGGAACCAGATGCTCTTGGAGAATTTATTCAGAGAACGTCGGTTGCATCATCCGCACCGTTCCCCATCTGGATCTCCGGCGGAACTACTGGAGGTAGAGGCGGGAGGTCGAAGAGCACACGGGGAAATGGGGACAAGCAGCAAAAGGGGGAAAGCATCCAAGATTAAAACAGATTAGTTTCGATCACACAATTGCTATTCAGTGGTTAGTACATAACCGCACACGAAAATAAGATTTATTATATGTTGTTTGTACCAAGTAGAGTCCTCTATATCGAATAATCCTCAGCATCAAGAAATTGTTCCAATAGAAACTTATCTCACCACTTCGCAACAAAGTCCCCGAGCAGAGGAGCATCACATGACACAGCCCCCCGAGTCAGGTGGGCCTGTGCATTATATTGCAGCTGACGTCATGAGACTCGTTCGAAGCTCGTTCAAATGGAACCCGTGACGTAACAAGCAACAAGAACGTGTACTGACTCTCAAAACGGCGGTATCTACGCTTCTTCGGGAAACGAATCCTTCCTGGTGGTGACAGGCCAAACCAAGACCCCGTAGAATTGCGTTTTTCCCCGGGAATGCCCTAGTTTCGTGCCGTGAGCTCCCGTTACGTAAGGCTCCCACACTGTGGCACACACCGGCGTAGTTTTTCCCTCTAGTTTATCATCGTGTTGCCCCCCGGGGGTCGATATGATCCGGGACACAGTCAGAACCCGGCCGTACCAGGCACTCGGATTGCCAGAGCGGGAAAGGTACTGTTCGCCACCCACTATTGATTCGAGCGGTTGCGTAACACAGTCCGGAGGCCAACGGACATTTTTGCATAAATGATGTCCTTACCGCACACACCTCCTTCATTCGAATTTATAACCTACTTTCTACTCTAAAATCCCGGCAATCCCAGGCGGAGGAGCGAGCTTCGGAAAGCACTGCTCGTGCTGGTTGCGTAATCGCCAACGGGGATCGGTGCTGTTCGTCGTGGCCGTGGGAACTCGGAAGCTTTGTGACGGAAGTGGCCAAGCTCCCCACAGCCGGGTGCTCTTCTTCCCCGACCGAGACAACACGAGGGCGAATATCGGGGACCACTTCGTTCGTCGTTCGTGATTTTCTGCATCGGCACGTCGACCTTGAACTCGAATCCCTTGCACCCTCGGCATTTCCTGTGCGACAGAAAATGATGCTGCGCAACACGCAGCAGCACCAGCGTTCTGGGAACGACTACGTAACATTTTCCGCTTGTGCAGACGCGTTCCACGAGCACTTATTTGGCGGGAACACGTTATATCACGTGAGTTGCTTAAAAAAATAAAAACGAACGTCATTAGTGGGCAAACTTGTTCAAAGGTAAAAATCCAGCCAACCGCAGTTCGTTCTCGAATGGCGCACGTAACGTGTAATGCATTCGCGACCGGTTGTGCGAAGTGGTTCCTTCCGGCGGAGGCATGTCGGCGGCGGTGATCGTCGTCGCCAATCAGGTTGTCTATTGTATGCAAAATTATTCCCTCACCGTGGGGAGGAACCGTGCAAAAGAAGTAACTTCCCGTGCGAGCAAGATGGCCGCACTCATTTCGTTCGAACGAATTAGGGGTGCTGCTGCCCGGAGGAAGCCTTATTGTTTCCGGCGTCGAAGCAGTTCCTCACGATATGCGCCCAGCGACCGGACTCTTTTAGCCGCTGGGAGAATGGAATGGCAGCAGACGGTTTTCTTGTTTCACTTTATCTCCCTTTTTGGTGGCACGATTTTCGCAGATTTTTTTTCCATACACACGAGCAGGGTGTGCTAATTTTTCTTCTCGATGGTTTCTATTTTACTTGTTCTTGCACTGCCTTTGGGTTTGAAATAATGTCTACCTTCCGTGGCTGGCAACTTTCAGTTCCGGTTCGCCAAAACTGCTTCCCACCAAAAAGGGGGCATCTGCCGCTGCAGCGCCAGCGATCGCATCTCGCCCAAATGAGCCCCCTGTGGTGGTGGTTGTGCATAACGGGTCGCGCTTCTCGGGCAAGCGACGACCGCTCGATCGATGCACAGAAGGGCTTATTTTTGGGGCTCTCTTCTTCCCGGGGGAACGCTAGCGACCCACGCCAGCGCAGGGCATTGAACTGTGGTGGCGCGCGGGAGCGCTTGGCTTGGCCCGAGGGTAGGACACCGTCTTTCACACACTTAGGCAGGGGGGGACAAGGAAACATATCTAATGAAGCGGTTTCTACGCCTTTGCTGTACAGCCATCGGTAGTCATAAATTGAGGCGGTTGCTTCAGCAAATTGACTTTAATTCGAACGGAATTCCAAGCGAGTTTATGACTCAAACACAAGCCACACGACCGCTCAGTGCGTCCGTGGGGGGGCCAGCGTACACGCATACACACGCGCGCGATCCGGTGCGGTGACCGCTGAATGCCGGCCGGCAAATTTGAACGATCTTTTGAACGCTGTATTTCGGCAGCGAGCAACAAAAAACAAAGGCGCAGTAACTCACAAGACACATCGAAGTGACCGACGACAATTGGTTGGTTATGTAACCCGTCAGCATACACTCAATATCCACCATTACGGCTAGTTACACTCTGTTGCACTGTGAAAATACTCTGGGGGCCGTGGGATCGTTGTGTCATCGGAATATCTAGTGTCAAATCCTACTTCTACTTACGGTACACAGAAGAGTGTGGCTTTGAGGCTTCGGTGCAGCGGCGAGACAGACAAGTCGTTTCTACGGAAGGGTGGCGGTTTTGGTGAACAACACTGCACCGGCCCATTTCGCTGGAACCTGTTTCGGCGGAAGTGGGCTCCGGCGGCTTGGGTAGGCGTCCAAATTAACCGAACGACAGGGAGCCGCTTCATGTTCCCTCAAAACCCCCACTGCTTCGCTAGAAACCACTCATCGTTCGCTGCCTACCGCACTGCACACAATTGTTCATTGCTCGCCCTGTACACAGCAAGGGAATCCTATCTATTGTCACATGATGCACAACCGGAAGAGCTCACCTCTTTCAACCGCCGAACTCAAGAACTCAAGATTCAGTTGCAGAATGATCGTTTCATCACCAATTTATTCCAACCTAAGCACCCGAGCCGAGCGCGCCGTTCGTCGGCGTTCGGGAAGCGTTCGGGTGGCCCAACAAACGGACACTGCGTGTCCCACACAGCATTGCGCGCGTGTGTGTTTGGTATCGGGTTTTGGATACACCAGGCTGTTCAGTAAGTTCTGCGGTTCGATAAGAACCACACAATTTTGTGGTTTTTTTGTTTTACTATTCAGTATGTTCCAACGGGACTCCAGTTTGTGAATTCCATGCCTGAGGTGAAAAACTGGAACGCCTTCCAAATACGCTTGGCTAGGCCTTGCGCTAAATCCCTTTCAGTCATTCGACGATTTCCTCACACGATATCCTATATTTTTCTACTATTTCAGGTGTTGCATCTTTCTTCGGGTGTCCGCATACGTTCATATCCAGAGTGTACTAACATTGAACTGACATTGGGCCACAAGACTTATTGAACACTCTAGTACCCGAACGCGTGAGCCGACCGAGCGAACTCACACCATCGCGATCTGTGGCAATGACGCATAGCCGCGGTGCGACACGAAGTCCGTGCCATTTTGGCAAAATTATTTTCACATAAACGAAAGCGAACAAAAAAAACGCTCTTCTGCCAAAAGTACCGTATTTTTCCGTGAATAACGCGCACCCATATTTTAAGAGAAAAAATTGGAAAAAATGTTTTTTATTATACATTTTTCAGATATTCAGATATTAGATATTTTTTCAGATATCCAACAAATACCAAATGATAATAATGTATTATTCTAAGCATGTCTGACAAATTGATATTCTGTAATTGCTCTTCAATGTACTCCTCATTGTAACTCTCTGAAGAGTCCTCATAAATTGCGACATCTTCAGATCCATCCATAGCGTTGCTGATGCCACATTTTTTGAATGATTTCACAACAACTTCTGTTTTAACTCCCTGCCATGACTTAATGACCCACTCGACAACTTTTAGAGAAGACAAATTTTTTACTACCCTTGTATAACGCGCACCCAGATTTTAGAGCCAAAAAAACTGGGAAAAAGGTGCGCGTTATACACGGAAAAATACGGTACATCGTTTTTTACATCGCACGGTAAGCGCTCCAAATCCCCATTTCTCCTTCGCGACTCTAGGCAGATAACGGCAAATTTAGATAACGTTACCGGGTGTATTTTCAGCTCCTCCGCTAGATAGCGCGATATTTGTTAGACAATTGGTTCCCATAACACTAAAATCGTGGCCGTTTTGCTGATTGATACACACGCGGGCATACGCAACGATGACGCGCGAGGTATATCAGTTTTTTTTGCAAACATATGAAGACGTTTAAAAACATCACGAGTTAACGCAGCCGGCGGCCTCACAAAATAACGAGCTTTGCCGATCGGGCCCCGCTACCGAGGGCAATATGAAACCGCATCAGTTGCCGGGCTTTATGAAATTACAACTCCGTCACGTCCGATCGATAACAGGCGACGAGGGAAGAATGTCACGAATCACGATTGCCGACACGCGGTAGCTAATCGCTGCTTCACGCACCCCCCTGTGTTAACGCATTGCGGACTAGATTGCCCGCGCGGTGGAAGGAGGATACTAACAAGGACCCAAAGGGCGACCCACAATGACGAAAGCGTCGTCACTGGAAAATGGGCAGCGGCGATTGAGTAACCTCAGCGTGGGAACTTTTCCAGTTGGACGTTCTTGAGAGGTCCTTCTTTCCGTCACTCAACCTTTTCTCGCTTATTGCCTGTCGTGCCCTATCCAAACAGCCCGCCCGAATGGTACGGTTTTCTTTTAAGTAACTCACAAAACTAATTGACACAAAACATTATTTGTCCGCCCGCAATGTATTTCGACTGATCGGAGGCGTCTCCGAATTGATTGATTAAAAGGAAAGCCATTAGCTGTGTCATTTGATATAGCGGCGAACGTGCGCCCAAAAACCGCGGAAGCCTTTCTTGGTGCGACTTCAGGAAACGGTGCCGTAAGTGCATTGCGTTGCATAATTTTTCCACTAGCATACCAATAGGTGATCGATAAATCGAAGCATAGTGGAGAAAGTTTTCAACCCTTCGTGGGCCACCAGTATGCAGGAGAGAATGGCGAGAACAGGCCCCTGGAACGGGTCGCTACGTTATCGGGTAACGTTGTGCTTCGCAGATCGATTACCGAACGGTACGGGGGGGATTAGTTACCCAACAGTCGGACAGCCAAAGAACGTTTCAGAAGTTTGGCAGGGAAATAGTTCCTATTACGTTGACGGTTTGATCGCTCGGCTATGATGGATTACAGTTTTCACCAAAGTTTCACGGGTGGGAAAACGGTAATGAGCAGCACCATGAATCTATTATTTACGTTGCACTATCGAGTGGCTGTCGGCAGTTGATGGACGAACTCGTTACCAACGCGCGATATTTAGAGTTCCAATGAGTGCACACGAAAAAGAGGATACCAATACTTTTCCCGATCGGCACACATCAAATAAAACGTTTCTCGCCCGTCGAGCTGTGCGTTCCACTGGTGTGTGACACGTGACGTTCCGAAAACGGTTGTGTTCTGAATTTTTAAAATTGGTACATTACCCTTTCATATCGACATAACAACCTATTTATGCAATGGCTGGGAGGAAAAAACGGAAAAGCAACACGTCTACGGCACCAAACATGACATCCAAAACGAGGGTTCCATGCACCCAAAACCCCGTGTACTTGGCTAGCTGTTCACGTGGCCGAAATACGCGATTAGCTAGATAACAATCTGTTCACAAGTGTGAGGAACAAGTTTCGCTGAAATCATATGTGAAATTAGTGCATCGTGCAGCGCAAAATGGTTCTTTCGGGGCCGGACCAGCTACGTGACCTTTTCGGCGAGAGCTGCGTAGTGCTAAATAAAAACTCTTCAGCGCCGCCGCTGCCGGCTGGTGTGTCAATCTTTTGTCGACGTCGCCAGCGTCTTTGCCGTGGGCCCCAAAATTGCAATTTCTCTGGAGCGTCTGCATATCCCTCGTTTGGTCGCAGAAAGAATCCTTGCACGCACGCACGAGCGTGAACCGGGAAAGACAGATTGTTCGGGAAGTCGAGCGAAGCCGACGCCGAGCGCACCCGTCGAGCCGCGGGAGGATCGGTTATTTTCGGTCCGGGACCAACCAACCCGGGGAACTGTGATCTTATTTTTGGCTTGGATGGCCACACCTCGGGAACCATCCGTGCGATGCTTCCAAACGGGGGCCCGCCGGTGTAGAGTTCGCGGTTGTTTTCGTATTGGCAGTCGTTGGATACTAGGCTGTGTCGGGGAGCGCAAGCAGGATGACAACATCCCAACATCCCGGCTTCAACGGACACCGGCAGGAGGGGCCAGAGCTCATTCGCTACAGACTTGTTGTCGCGCGTTACGAAAGTTCTACTGTTATGTGTTTCGAAGCGCTTATGTCGTGAAGGGTTTATCGTTTCCGTCGGTTATCTAACAGGCTCAGACGATGTAGTCTCTGTGGGATTGTCTCCTCCGCAAAGATTAAGGCCGATGAAGCAGCAGTAAAGGTTTGAGCGAAGGAGACCTATTTATCGATTTGAGTTTCAATGAAACACTTTTTCATTGGAAATTGCGTTCTTCGATCCGAAGCCATCGTATCACCGGTTTGTCAAAAGGATCACGCACTAATGATTCGGCCCTGAAACCCTGTCTCCCTTCGATCAGCCCTTATTTTTAATCTTGCCCCATCGGTACAATCTTCTTACGGCGGCGAAACGCTAAACAACAAACCCAACGGTACGCTTTCGAGATTTTCCGTTTTTCTTCTGTTCATTTCGGTCACAAAGCACAATAAAACATTCTTGGCCCGTTCCCCGAGTCCCCGATGCTCGAGACGATGTTCGAACCGAACTGGCCGCCACGAGCACGGACAATGGTGGTTGCGGTCGCGCGCCAAACCTCAGCCCATCTGGTGCCGTTTCGAGGGAAAGGGTTGCCAACCCCTTGCATTTGAACCGTGCGTGACACGAGCTGCTGGCAAATTGAGCTGTGGCCATTGCCAAGGCGAGACACGCGGCCACACGTCCGATCGTCGGATATTTACATCGGAACGGTGAACATGGTTTTGGGCACTCGAAACCTGAGGACGATGCCAGCCAAAATGACGGCTTGGGCCTCGGCCTTTGCTTGTGCCGATCGTCACATTCCAACGCACCTGTCAGATGATGTCCTGCGTGCGTTTATGGCAGGATAACGATTTCAGTTCCTGGGTGGCCTGTTTTCCCTAAGGAATGTTAGCGATAGCAGTTGGTCGATCCTTGTTTCACGCAGAGCCCATAACCCTATTCCAGGACTTTGATTCTTCAACGAACTGTGACGGTTGAGAATGGTGGCCAGAAAACTCACCGCCTCGTGAGCGTCACATTCGCGCAGTAGTTTAGATGTTTAAATGGTTACCGGCGTAATCTAAACAGTGCCGCGCCAACCTCCATCGTCATCCATCACGGTTCGTTTGGCCACAGCCGGCCGCCTTCCCGGAGTTGTGCCGCTCCAATCCGGCCGGTCTCGCGAAGCGTGAGATGGGGGATTATATTTTTAGTGCCGAACACACCCAAGCGCCCAGCATAGTGTGATGGGAAACGGACTAGTGGGTGAGTGAAAAAAAATCGTATTGAATGAAAAATTAAATGAAAATTGCCTTTTCGCTGTTTTTTTTTTTGGTCGTTCGCTTGTGGCAGCAACGGCCATCATTGTGGCGTCGTTCGCGCCGCCAACGGGAAAACGGTAATTTATCATGCGCCCGTCTCAGCTCGCATGGATTTGCATGTCGCACCCCCACAGTGTACCAATGGTTTGAAGTATTTTTAACATTTTTTGTATCTACTGTCCCGCCCTCCAGCCCAGGTTGGTGCTACCGTATTGATTTCGTACGTTCCGACAGTAATGTGTACCATTTACGGACCATAAATGAACCGTAACGGAATTGTAACGGCAGTGTGACCTCAGCTTCGGCCGCCAGTCAATCGAAACGGGCGCAATTCTATGGTCCCGTCTAACTCTCGTCACACTCTCGTGAATCGGTAATCCACAACCATTAACCATCGGAATGAAAATCATCATGCGCTCTGAGCTGTCATCTGAACTGTCATAATCAATTTTAAAAGAAAATCGCATAACGGGCATAATTTTTATGTTTACGCCTTCTATTACAGGCAAACGGTTGACATTTTTAGAACACTGGCCTTAACCAGACCAATTTGCTGGTTTCTAATAGCAACCAGTTCGTCGAAAAGCCTGGCAAACTGCTTATCTGTCAACAATTATTCGCCTCACTGCAGTTCTAATCTAAGCCGTGTTGGGTGTTGGCTAAGAGGTGTTGGTATTAGTGAACCGGTTCCTTCGCAAGCGCTGCCTTATCTAATGCGCTCGGCGATTCCGTTTGATTGCTTTATTGGTTAGGTTTATAGTTGTTTTTTCGCTTCATTCCTCTCCCTAAATATAGAGCTCACCCAACAAACGGCACGCTGCACGGGCCGAACGCTAAACAAATCGTCCTTCTGGCCCGATTCCTTGGCCGTGCCACCGGTGCACCGATTCACCGTTGACAGATGTGAGCCCGCCGTCTTCCGTTTCAATCGTATATTAAGAGCACGGTTGATGCAATTTCATAAGATTACGACAGCCCGGTCAGCCGGTCAAGCCCGATGGAGCAGCCCGGTACTTGACGCTTCTCGAACGAATTTCTAAATTCGTCGATCGATCGTTCGGCGTAAGCTAGGCTGCATGGGCGAGAGACTGGTCCATCCAAGAATAACAACATCGGGGCAAGGCCACCGTCCTTCTGTGACATCAACTGTATTGTTTTTCTTCTTCTCTGTTGTCTATTGTTTGAACATGAGCAATGTTTTGAAGAGCGTCTAAGTAAAAACAGTTATGTAAAACCATTCTTGGTGGTACTTGTATGTTGAAGTATGCACCGATCGCATTGTTCGATTTGCGTTTGCGTTTTACGTGTGGTATTGGTGACTTAAAAATACACCAACCCTCGAATGGTCCAGCGGTGCCTTTATGTCCGTCTGGCTCTAAATTTCGCTGTGGAATGGCTGCCACCGAAATTAGCATCGGAAAGCAAAACCGCCACCGTGCCCACACGTGAACCGAAAATATTAATTACAGCGAATCCGCCCAGTCGCAATTCTTGCCGTTCCGCCATCTGCACCATTTTATGCGTAATTACTTCGAACTCGAGCGCTCTGCCCGCTTCTCAAGAGCAATGCACGCGTGCGGCGCAGTCCTGAAGCGGTGCTGCCCCGGCGATCGACGCTCCTTCTGGGGCTGGGGCATTGTGGTGTGTTTTGTTAAAAATAGGTCCGACATGCGAAGACGCCAGCAAACGAAAGTAATGCCGACGAAATCTCGAACGGGGAAAATTATCATCGTCCCAAGAGCACCGGGTCTTGAACGGGGCTGAGATATGGAACAAAAAACCTGGCCGATTGAGAATCTTGGACTTTTCGTTGGAAACTTTGCATCGGGGAAATGCAATTCTGTCGTGCTTAACCCGACAACTGTGCGGCGGGACCGAATGCTGCACACCACATCAGCGGCCTGGCCTGATGCAGCCACTAAATATAAACCCGGATTTCGTAGGAAGTCGGCACCGTCGTGCAGCCGAACTGTCGTCCGTAATAAACCGAAAAAGGTGTCCCCGGCGGCCCTGGCAATGGTTGGTGATTTATAAGGCGTTACTGCTTCGCTACTGGTCTTTTTATAGCAGCGGCACGGTGCACGGAGAATTAGACAAGAATGGTTAGAGAATAGAACCGTGAGTGTCCCCGGGACGGGTTTCCGAGAGCTGCATCATTTACCACGCGGCAGTTTAACTACTACAGTCGGCACTTCCAAATGTATCCACCAGCGTTTGCCGGTTGATGAGCTTTCCTTTAGTTCTTTAATGTTAGTGCCAAATTATTTTTTATTGCTGTCCCGAATGACGAAATCTGGTGCTAAACAATGTTGCTAGCGCATCTGAAGATTGTCCCTGAAACTACACCGAGTATGAAAACAGTGAGCCATTCAGAGGGATAGTCTAATTTCAACCTTGCACTAAAATCAGCAGAGTGGCGTTAATTACTTTTTACCCTTTGTCCATGACGTTCATTACGAAATCATAGCTAACCTACGGAAAGCAATCAGCTGATTTTCAGAAGGACGATGAACTGCGTTTTACAATGTTTAACTTTTATGCTGTTTGCATTTTGCTTCTTTATTTCATATCAACGTGAATCAATATTACTTTTCTAACAAATCGTTGTAATTTAATGATTGTAGCTCGAGCTGTAGCTGTATAGCATTGAAGCCGTAGCAATTCAGCACTTTCTGCCAACCCTCAATAGACGGTTGGCCATCAATGACCCCTACATTATCGCCCACCGCCATTCGTTTAAAATGCTTCGCTTCTACTTCGTTCCAACGTTCCTACCACACGAGACTCATGAGTATCTTTCTTGAGGCCGTAAAACTTCCTAAAGCATCAGAGGATGAGAATTTCAGTTCCCGCCCCAAAAGTGAGGCGGCATTTTTTTGGCAAACAACTCCTCGGCGCGGATCCAAAAAGCTACTGAAGCAAAGCGATCGGTGGCAATCTGTCTCAGCCGTGCAGTTCCTGCCCCGCTAAAGCCACCGTCGTCAGCTGTGCCTGTTTTTTCGGCGTTTACCTGTCGGCAGGTGGAGCCGGTGGGGCCATGCTGCCACCTTCGCCTTGCAGGAAGCTCATGGTCGAGTTTTTGAGATCGACCTTTGGCTTCGGGGCCGGTTTCTGTTTCTCGACCATAATGAAGCTATCCTCGTTGTTGGACGGTAGCAGTGGTTCCTTCTCGAGGACCGGAGTGTCCTTCGGTGCCGGCGCTGGCAGCTGTTTCTTTTCCTTCGTCAACCGCGGTGCCGCTGGATCCAACAGGGGAGCTGGAGTAGGTGCAGGAGTTGGAACCGCGATTGGTGCTGGAGTTGGCGGAGTAGGAGTCGGAACCGTCGCTGGAGTTGCAGCTGGAGCTGGGACTGCAGGGGGTGCTGGTTCCGGTTTCGGGATCTCTTTCGGTTTGCTCACTTCCGTCGGTGGGACAGGTTTAGGTACGGATGGTGTAACCTTCGGGGGCTCCGGGAGACTAGGTTCGGTAGGTTTTGCTTGAACGGAAGCCGGTTCTGTCTTCGGTTTGCTCGTTGCCACTGGTGCAGGAGTATCGGGTACTTTGGGGGCCATCTTTGGTGGCTCGGGCTTTGGTTCGACCGGCTTGCTGCGTTCCGTAGTGGACGGTTTTGGGGGTTCAACCGGTTTCGGGGGTTGTGCCGGCGGTGATACGGCCGGCTTTTGCACAGCTTCCCCAACTCGACTGGACGAAGTGGCCCCATCGGATTTTTTCTCGTCTTTACGATCACCTTCCAGCGAAGGAGTTACAGCTGGTTGATCTGCTTCATTGAGAGCCTGAATGGAGCGGTCCTTGTTTCCAGTGAAAAACGCAAACAATCTATCGAGAAACGGTAAACGTTTGCTGGAACAGAGGAAAATAATAGAAAACAATAAGAAAAAAAAACAGAAAGGTGTAGGAAATAAAAATAACACAAAAGAGGAGTAAAAAAATGCATTTATAATAAGCGAAAGTAAACCTGAACAAAATCAGAACCACCAATGACACTAGTGATACAGTAATAAGGGAATCAATGACAAAATATTGAAACGAGCAACAAAACAAAAAACAAAATTAAAGTGCTTGCCAGTTTTTCCACAACACCGTACAAAGATTTATACAACTTCACATTGAAATGCACTATTGCGCAGCATATAAATAAACGAATTAAAGTAACACATAAATTACACATTGTTCTATTGGCTTAATTTTAGAGTAACGCAAAGGTTTGGCTAGCGAAGCAATACCAATGCTCGGGCGCATCCGATAAGAACTAGCTTGCAGTGCAAAATCTGTGTATATTCAGTTTATTTACATTCCTTATGTGTTATAGTTTCTTTTATTTTTATCACAACAATATTACTGTTCTTTTCTATTGAGTGTCGCTCATTTTAATAATCCACAATATCAACAATATCGTGTTGGTCCTTTAATTGGTATGCCGTCAAAAGCAATTTCATTCGTATTTTTGGCTAATATCCTACACAATATACCTTGAACTTGAACTTGTCGCGACGAAGATAATTTGAAAGCGATGATTCACGAAATCGCCAAGTGACAATCAGATATGATCACTGGTTGGGCGATGCAAGTATTAGCAAAAAAGGTGTGCAAAAATTAGGTGTGACATTGGATATATCTTCCTCGCCAATCTCAAAACACACCTCTAACCGAAGATATTCGTTTAACAACCGATAAGATAACAAATGTTGTTAGCTGCACCGTTAAACGTTTTGGCACGTACACCGATTTCGACCGGATGTCTCTAGATTACATTCCTCGAGCACCAGTTTCGGATGGCAACAGGCAACATTGCGGATTGTATCCTTTCGCTATCAAAATATGTATATTTGCCTCACGGCACCCGGCTTTGTGGTGCAGCACCCGGTGTGCACATTCTCCGTAAAGAGAGGCTTATTTTATAAGATAATTCTTGACCGCTTCCAACATGCTGTTTGAACATTACACTGCGTTATCGGATGATGTTGCCCATTTGTTTTATTAGGTGCGTTTTCAATTACAGCCATTGCGCTGACAAAGCTCCGCAAGCAAGACATTATTTATCTCCTTCAAGAACGTAGCTATCGATCGTTGGTTTTCGACTAGATTCTTTCCCTTAATTCTTTCACAGTTTTGCCTATCTCTCTTTCTGACATACTTCCGCCATTTATGGGTATTTTTAACAAAAAGGCAAGTATTTCACAAAGTACAAAATTTAAGTGCAACGATCCTGCCTTTGGTCACTTTTTCTCTAATATCAACATAATTTTTGCTTAGATGTTGGTTCGTTTAGAGCTTATCTTATTATTTAAATCGTTTTAATTTTCAGGATGGTGATCGCCTTTTGTATTATTACCTCGCCACTTTCACCTTTTTTTATTAGCACAGTCCTTCGTAAGTTTTAAGCTATCCCCCCTCCTGATTCATTGTTAGGAAAACAAAGCAAAACACACCAAACCAAAAATCATTGACGCCTAAAATTATCTTTTCTGAACAATTCAGCGGGCGCACATCACTCAAAAGGCCGCCAAACATCTTTCGCCGAATAACCTAATACCATCGCACCTACGTTGCTTTGGGTGTTGCAAAATACCGTTGACAGGCACGGTAAGCATAAATCTACAATACTTGGTTTCCTCTGCGTCCCATTCAAGCGTTGATTTCGGGTACCGCGTTACAACATTTGGCCCCCAAACCGTGTGACATTGAACATGAGCAATGAATGAAAATGAGAAGAATCGTTTTCATAAGTTAGCTCTTAACGAAGCCAATTTTTGACGGAGAATTAGAGTTACAAGGGAAATCAAAGGGATTCGAAATCTTAGGGAGGCCTGTTTGTGGATTGCCTATTAGATTACGTTCTCAAATGGCTGAACAAACCAAACCAAAACAACAATTGGTTGATGAAAACTTTAAAGGGTTTCACAGTACTGCACAGTGCATTTTCTAACGATCACCACTGCGCTCACGTCATGTTGGAAAACTCACGTCCATGGCAAGTCATTGATCAGCAGCAACCATTCGCTCGTCTCCTCGTATAGGACCTCGTCAGCTGGCCACACCGCACCGTCCACATGGCCGGGGAGTCGCGTAACGCACTGGGACCATTTCTCGTCCTTCATCCAGAAATATCCATTGTGCGCAAATATTACCTTGACATTCGCTCAGCTGAACATCCGATGTTTGCCCGTCCCCGCCAACTACCGCAAACCGAACCAAACCGGTGGCCAACCGCGAGGCCGAGGCCAGTGAAAGTCTAGTTGACTTCGGTGGGTTTTCTTTTATTGTGTGATTTTTCAGCCAACACCTTTCTGCACGCGCGTTTTTGCGTCAACCGCGCCGCAGAGCAAAATTCTTTCGAATTTTAAAAATAAAAATCTACGCGCCATGGGCCGCGCGGGTCGGAACCGCACAGAACATCCGGCGAACCGTGTTATATAATGGCGTTGTTTACTTGTGGATTGTGTGCCATTACTGGTTTATTACGATTTTTCTTCGTAATTAGTGTTAGGCTTTGGAACCGAAATGATTTTAATTGATGTGCAGCACGAGCAATACGAGTGCTGAAACAATCCAAAGGCGTACGCCACAGTCCGAGGTTCGTCCTTGGTGCGTTCAAATATTTATGTGTTTATCTTTTAACTGGTGTATTAGAGGCGAAAGGGTAAAGATACATGTAAAATGGAGTACAATAATGTGTGTCCGATTTCAGTAATAATTGCAAATACCAATGATTGTTAACTAGAATTATCTAGAATCATACCTAATTTATTCTTATCAAGGTAATAGCTACGTGCGGCCTATTTTGCCTTAGGTCTGTGAGTCTTTGGCAACTTCAAAAACCCAAACAGTTTCAGCTGACATGTAACGGTCGTTTTGAATCTGTGCTGCTTGCTGCATACTTTGAGGAGTATTCAGCGGGCGCCTTAGAAAATAGTAAGAAAGCTTCTTAGCGCAGAGCGAGAGCTTCATCACGATCTCTCCATTCTCTCTGTGGTTGGCGGTATGCCGTCTGAAGATCATTAGTCATTGGAAGGGAACCCGACGACATTGACGGTGGTGAGTAAGTAGCTCACTTTAGCAGCAGCATTCGTCACCCTTGAAGCGCCATGTACAGATCAACGATCGCGACCATGGGACGATCGACCGTTGGATCGATTTGGATGTACGCTCCACAGTTGACTATATTTAGCAGTATTGTTAACATCTTGCCGACACCTTTAGCTCGTTATGCAGCTGAGCAGCAAGCGATCGATATGCGTTTTGTCGCGATCATACAGTTTGCGTGCTATGGTACAAGGCATGGCATTTGGCGTAGCAGCAGCAGCAGCATTGACCTGCAGCGTATTTGGTTGCGGTCCCAGAGCAACATTCTAATTACATTTGTTTGTTTTATTGGGATGCATTCTGGCTTTGTTTCTGATGTGTGACACTTACCGTAGTTCGTCCAGGGCCAGCGAAAAGTAC
Organism: Anopheles bellator; assembly: GCF_943735745.2. Lineage (NCBI taxonomy): Eukaryota > Metazoa > Arthropoda > Insecta > Diptera > Culicidae > Anopheles > Anopheles bellator. The sequence continues at coordinate 43,904,203 of NC_071285.1, read as the reverse complement.
CACAGCCCAAACATGGTCGCAGTCAGCGGGATTAGTGCGTACTTTAGAAAGAACGATTTGCTGTAAAAGAATGAACGAAACGTTATCCGATATTAATTACGCACGTCTACGGTGAAGCAGAAGAAGAGGTTTGAGTGTGTTGTCAATTGTTACTAGAGTGTGACGCACGGTGACAAAAATGTCGCCTCACGAGAGAGGCTTTTTGAGTCACGAAGCCACGTGATGGTACGGAGACACACTTGGCGGGTTGGGCGTGTATCTAACGTGTCCCGTTCACGACTACAGCTTTCGAGAAATACTCGGTTTAACGTGTCTGCGATCTCGAGATATTTTGTTGGGATGCCAATCTCACTACAATAAACGAAGAATTCAGCCGCTACAACTGCGTTGCGACTTACATTGTGATAGCCAGCCGGATTGAACATTTGGATCAAAATATAAGTTTTCTTTAGGTCTAAAGAGCGTGAACTCAATCAGTTCTTATCATTACTGGATGTTAACAGTGCCGAATTTCATTTACGGGGCTTCTAAATTCTATCGCCGCTTACCACCACCAAAACAAATAGTGCATTTCGATCCGGAACGCACCAGGCGAGTCCTTGGGTCCTGTCGGTAGGGCGCCACTCGGTCTTGTCAAACAGTTCGAAAAACAAAACACCACCACCAATGGCCCCACCGATTCCGCTTTTCCCCCTACATTCTGTCTCCACCAAAACAACGATGCTATCGATTTTGTCCTGCATGACCTTCTTTGCTTGTATCGAAAATTGTGCCAACAGGCGGTGCCGGCTTCACAGTTGCATAAGATTATGAGACTGCTGAAGAGCTGCTGGCGCCTGGATGAGTTCATGTTTCAGAAAGAGAAACAGAGAGAGAGAGAGAGAGAGGGAAAGAGAGATTGCGGATGTGAACAGTCGAGAGCACACCGTTTCTGGACGGGCGATAGATACCGAAAGCTGCTTGTGTGCATTCGCCTACTGACCACCCCGATTCCCGTCACGCCCGATGATTCCGGGCACCGTTTTCCGTTGCAAAGGAATTGGCCGAAATGTTGGCCGTTTCTTTTCATGTATTTTTCGTTGGTTTTGCGAAACCAGTTCCCTTCTCTTTGGGCAATTATTTTCGATGCTGGGGAATGAGGCGGACGGAGATTAATTAGCTCCAAATCGCTTTTCTCAAACTGGAAAATCTGAGGCTTCCCTTATTGCGATTTATTTCCACTCCCTTCACTCTGCGGTCACGGTAGCCTCTGCAGGCCAGACCTTCCTCCACTACCATGTTCTATTTTCGTGAAGCCAATCCCATGCAGAGCACGCGCCAGTCGATCCATGCGATGACAAAATGGAAAGACAGCCAGGAAAAACGGCGGCATGTATCGGTAAAAACTCGACAAAAATGAGATCACTGCGACTGTCACAGTCAGCCAGTTCGAGGTTCGTCTGTTTATATTATTCTTGTACAGCGTGGGGCGAAAAATGGCAAATCGAAAACAATATTCTGTCAGTAACCGATGACGTAACGCTGGCTTGTAAACGCAAAGCGATGGTGTAAGCGAGTTACAGGTAGAGAGTAAAAAGGATCCCTGATGATGCATAATTGAGAGGACGGTGGCACCGCAGGTCGGTTTTGTAACGATTTTCTTCACAGTTTTCCCTTTTTCCCCGACTCCCTTCTACGAGTGACCCACATACTTACGCTTCTGTCGTAAGAATCTTGACCACGGTTCTTTTGCGGCACGAACGGTGTCGATCACTTTCTCAACTTTACCTCTAAAAACAACACCTCGGGCACTTGTTACAAGAACCGTAAAAAGAACAAAGAATGGTACCTGCGGGTTTCGGCACTCACTTTCGGCAATCAAGACCGAACCAGGATTTGTTAGACACCGGACCGGAAGTCAAAGTCCTCAACACACGTGTGCTATCGATAAAAAATCGACCGCGAGAAGTCGTTCACCGATCACTGCCGGAATCGAGTTTTAAGTGCAAATTTTCACGACTGCACAGCAGCAAGACGTCGCGGAATTGTTTATGCCTTAACACGATACCTCTCGATGACGGCACGGTTTGGCATGACACTGCTAGTAGTAGTAGTAGTGGGTTAAGCGGGGCTCAACAGAGAGAGAGAGGAAGAAGGAGGTAGGGAGAGCGAGAGAGAAAGATAGAGAGAGAGAGAGAGCATGTACCGGAGCGACAGAGAACCCCAAACCAATACCACAAGCGGCCACACTTGTCAACGCTCGTCGCTGTCTCTCTCGGTGGGGGTCCGGAATTGTGCTGCGTTCCGCTTCGATGCGTCGCTCCGACTAGCCCTCTTACTCTCTCTGTCTCTCTCTACGGGGTGTAATGCGAGAAAACCGTGATAATAGATTTACTTTTACATTTTCCAACCATTTCCATTCTGAATGCCTTAGTACGAAAAGAGCATTATTACATTGGTTTTTTCACTGATCCCCTATTGTTCTTCCGTTCGGAGAATTTACACCACCAAGACGATTACTAATCCTCACTTACGGTTGCTCTAACAACCCCATCGAGAATGTGATTCATTTAAGCACGAGGTTTGCTGAGTGTGTTCGTTGCACGGCGTTACTGCAATGCTCAGGGCAAAATTATGGGGCCAATAAGTGAGTTGACCGACGAATCACGGCCTCTAACGACATCTTCAAACAATCTGAGAGATAAAGCACATTCCGACCGTGAGAGGTAGTCATTTATAGGCCGTGAACAGAGGCTGGCAGATATCCATGATGTTTCTCTTCCAACCGTGCGGCAGAGCGTGTATCGTTTCTCGCACACTTTACCATGGCAACCCGATTATTTCACCTCGAACGAGCTTTGGGAGCTTTTTTAGCCAAGACAGTTTTCACCACTTCGGTGGTCGCCGCCACTTTGTTTCCTTTTACACCGAACAACCGAACACGTGACTATGACGATGGAGGCGCCTCGTCGTTTTCGGACACGTGGCCGTTGCTTGAAAATTTGGAACCGTCTGTGTATCGGTGTATGCTAAATATAGCAAACAAATCAATCTTCTAGAACATAACAAAATCATTCACAACATATTTATAAATACTGTATGTCCTCAAATTCAAGAAAAGAGAAGATTATTATACCAATATATTAATTGTAGTTACTGTTAACACTAATTACTTTAAACGGAAACTTGTTGTGATTAACATCATCATAAACCTTAACATATCTTCCTATGCCTTGTGCATTTTTTACAAAGATCGTACGTCCAAAGATAATTACACTTTATTAAAGCATCCATAACCAATTAACTTATAACGTGGTTGCAATTTTATACAGCGACAAGTATTTTACTTTATGTATGCACACAGAGATGAAATCGTTTGGGTGCCAAAAGTAATATATTCATTTATTTGACTAAAAAACTTTTTGAGTTGCAGTTTGGTGATAAATTTAGCAATGATATACTATTTTACATTAGGAGATAATTGTTGACGAATATCGAAGCAATATCAGCATTGAATCATTCTCTTACTCTGAATGCCGTTTCTCTTATGGAAGATAATTGAGAGAGTTCTGTTATGCGCTCTGCGTCCAGAATCCCCCGGACTGCTTCATCTCAGTACCGCAGCATAACTGAAAATCTGGGGGTTTCCCGAGATGTTCAACAGGGGCATTTCGCACACAGCATAACGGAATGATCATTTAGACGAAAAGAACAGCAACGCATCTTATCACAATTCATCAACGGCACGATATCACGAACTGAGTCACCACTGCGTCACAAACGGCGGTCTTCTTCTGTTCTTAGTATCGTTTCTCTAGCCCGCAAATGATTCGCGAGCGTACACAAACCCCGGGATTCAGATCGCATCTGGCCGAAGCAACCAATGTGCGGAGTCAAACAGTCAATTGGCAATTAATGGAGTACAGGCTTAGGAAGGAAAACCAAAACGAAAAATGAGAAACATGTTCTTTCATCGATCGTAGCACGAGTTTGATCAAGACGGACACCAGCTGTAGCAACGGAATGAGTACGTTAATTGGTTCGTCAAGTGGAACCAATTCATGCCATCACGTGCTTATCACGATGCGTCCGCAGATGCATTTACAAACATTGAAACATATTCGCGTAAAGTTGTGGGTATGGTCAAGGTGCTTATTTATGTGTTACAAGCACACACTCACGTCATAAACCATATAAGACCACCAAAACGATGATGCTCAAGATAAGCACCCATTAACAACGGGAGCAGTAGCCGAAAGATAAGAGCGGGCAGTTTTGTTCGCTAAGTGACGTTATGGGATTGAGTCACTAGAAGCAGCCTGCGTACGGAATCTGTTTGGCTTGATTGGCATTTGACTCTGTATCAACTAAAACCCGAGTGATCTTCGGTGCCGAACAACAAACGATCCTCGCGCAGACTTCCGATTCAACCGAAGCGTTTCACTCCGGGCCGAGAATTGTGTTCCGAGTTGCGCCTCGCGATCGACAACGGATTCTGCACTCATTTCAGTTCCGAGCCTGGAACGAGCAGGACGTGTGGCTGAAAGCCAACCTTGGGCACTTGGTGCCATTACAAGAATCGCTGGAAAGGTGTATTTGTGACGCCAGCAAGTGATCAAACGAGCGTTTCGGACGCTGTTGGTGTGGTTTTATCTGACGAACAGAATAACAGTGAGCCACCGAAAAATAGTGAACGAGGGAAATTTCTTAAGGAAGCTCGGCAAGAATCGGTTGATCAAAATGCGGCAACGCATTTGTCAGCGTCCGCGAACAGCGTTCATCGTAGTGATCGTGCTTCTCGGAGCCTGCAGCACTATGGTGCAGAGTGTAAGTTTGCTAAATCCCAGAAAGATGTGGCAGGGATGCTAAATTATGTTACACTGCGCAATGCATTGCAAAATGTCCTTCACGGGTGAACTATTCCAGTGGCGATAATTGCTCGCAACGTTTCGATCGATCGCAGCACGGTTCAGTTAGTGGTTAATCTGGACAGTGTGTGCCAGAGAGGGCGAGATGATCTCTTATCAGTCCGGGGTACAGAGCTCACGGGACATACCCGACGGTCGTTTTACGTGTATGTTTGTGCTCATACTCTCAACGCAGACAATCCTCGGTGCTGGATGTTTTTGTTGCATTATCATGTTTGTTCATTGCTTCTGAAGTCGCCCCAATCCGATAGCAATGCCGTTACGTTGAATGTGACTAATTACGACTTGATAGTTAGGATTCCGAAAAGGGGTTTCTTCTTGCACATGAAAGAAACTGCGAAGAATCCAGTACCAGACGTTCGACCAATGGCGCACTGATTGCGACTCGCAGTGCCCTCGATCTCATTCGGTTCGGCAAGATAGCATAAAGCGCAAGACAATGTCATTGCTGATCTGACTTCCTATCGAGAAACATTCTACAACCTCCTCCGGAACGTTTCTGAAATGCGGTGTTATCATCCCCGGGTTCATGGGAATCGTTTGAGGAACACTAAGAACTGAATCATTTGTTTTTGTTTCCTCTCCTAGACCGTAACTGTGAACCATTTGCGCACCACAGTACGGTAGATTCTGAAGCCTTTACTGATAGAACCGCTGAAGTTCAAGGTACAGTGTTTGATGTCCTAGCTGGACCGTAAATATGTTTGTGCAGCGATCATATGGTTTATGATAGGCAACTGTGGTGTATGGTAGGGTGCAGACTAAGACTCACGATCTTGCTTGATCTGGATGATAAAGTTTGCTAAAGATGATAAAGTTCGACAAATAGATCGCATTCAAAAGCGGGTAACAGTACTCCAGTTTGTACAGCCAATTCCGAAAATATGTATAATACGTATGATTGAAAATATTCATGCTTTTAATGTACATACCAAAAACGGATACAGTTCTTCACACATTAAATTTCCAATTTCTAATTGCCTCGTTCCAATTGAAATGCTAAGGATGATTCCAATATTCGTTGTAAAAATGCTCTCCGTGCATATCTACTCCGATGAAGGAACTAATCGCCCTTATCAAATCGAAACGATCGTTTAATTGATGGTGATCGTTGATCAAATGGAACCGCTTCTCATGCATTTCTCAACCTATCTCTTTCTTTTGTCGGGAATTCCGTATTACTCGCTCCCGCAACAGATCTACGATCCGCGCGCTTCCCCGAATCGCGCGCAGTTCCTCGTGATGCCCGAGATGCACGGCGCTTACAGTCAAGTGCACCACCATAAGGCACACGATCCCGTGCCCCTCTATGTTCCCGCGAGTCACTATCAGTATGTGCAGCCTCAGACGCAACCGCAGAGCCTCGTACAGCCGTCCCAGATTCAGCACGGTCCGTCGGCTCCGCTCTACCAACCGGGGGTTCCTTTAGCAGCGTATCCAACGTACGCACAGGCATCTCAATCGTACCAAGGAACACCGGTAGTTACGGGCCAGCTGGCCCCACGGTCCAACTTTGGATCGGCCGAAGATGGTGCCGAAAAACGCTTGATTGCCGAAACGGCCGTCCGTAAACCCGTACACACACTGTTGAAGGACTTCAATGGACGCGAGTGTCCGGCGGATCTGACTGGCCACTTCGTGTATGTTATGGACTGTCGACAGTTTCTGAACTGCTGGAAGGGCCGAGGAACGATCCAGAACTGTGCCCCCGGAACGCTTTTCAATCCGGACACGCGTCAGTGTGACCATCCGTCGAAGGTGAACTGTCTCCCGGTGCCTTCGTTGAACGGCATCGGTGAGCCGGATCGTCAGCATCCGGCGCGAGCCACACCGTCCAATCCGAAGCTAGCGGCCTATGTCGATCCGAATCAAGCAGCGAACATCGGCCAGCAGCAACAACAGAAGCAAGCCGCCCTGGAATGTCCCCGCGGTGTGGTTGGCTTGCGACCGCACCCGACCGACTGCCGAAAGTTTCTGCAGTGCAACGATGGCGCACGTTTCGTGCAGGACTGTGCTCCCGGAACGGCATTCAATCCTCTGATGCTGATCTGTGATTACATCCACAACGTCGATTGCGATAAGCGCGATAATATCGTCATCGACTACAACCAACGCCCTTCGGTGTCGGTGCCGCTGGCACCGTATCCTACCCCTGCGCGCAATCGTCCTCCGCAGCAAGTACCCGCCGCTTCGAACGTGGCGCCCGCCATCAGTCGTCCGCAAGTGGCGAATCCTGTAACCCCCCAAGAAGCTATCCACCCGGATGTGGAAGAAATCAACGTTCCGACGCCACCTAGTCCGTCGATTGACGAACAAAATGCAGATTACGGGTTCGATTTTGATCTACGGTCTAACTTCGACGAATCGGACGAGGATCACCGCCAGCCGAAAGCTTCGCGCACCGACACGCAAACAGCACCGAAACAACCGGAACCAGTGTATCCGGTGTACGTACGTCCTCCTACTAAAATCCCTCATGCACTGCACCGACAGCCGCCGTTAGCTAGCAGCACCACCACGGGCAAGCCTCATACTAGTCCTGCGCAGGCCACAGGCAAGGAGGACATTGACATCCAGCAACACCTCGAGGCGCTGAAGTTAATGCTGACCCCGTATCAGAAGGAACATCAGCAGAAGGTGGAACTAAACGTGACCAAACTGAGCACGATGATGACGTCCACGACGACGGAAGCCCCACCGGAAGTGCAGGTTGTGGGGCTCCCGGTTATCGACCGAACGCCGCCCAAGAACAAATCAGCTTCTGCCAATTACTTTGCCGTACCGGCACCGAGTGAAGTGAACGATCTTTTGTATGGTTCTTCGCAAACTGTCCCACTGGCAGCGTGGCCGCTGCCACCACCGTACATCACTGACCAGCCCACTACGCCGGAATCGGTTGTCTCTTCGATCCAGCGTCGGCCTACGGCGACAACTACAATGAAGCCACAACCAACGATCCGCAGTCGGTTTGGGGACAACCGTCCAAATCCGTGGCGGCCCATGATTTTGCCACACGCCACCATACCGACAACGCCACGTGATCCTTGCTACGGAAAGTTTGACTGTGGCAACGGGGTCTGCGTCGAGGAAGCCGAGGTCTGCGATGGGCGCGATACGTGCGGTAACCGGGCCGACGAGACGGTGTGCGATCACATTGGCTATGAGCTGAAGTTATCCAAAAAGATGCAGGGAAGCGTTGAGGTGCGCGTCTACGATCGCTGGGGTTACGTTTGTGACGACAGTTTCGACATCGTGGCGGCCAACGTCGTGTGCCGCGAGGTGGGTTACGCCGGGGGTGCAATCGAGGTAAAGCCCCATTCGTACTATCCGCCGAACGTCACCCATGTGGGAGAGTTGGCGGGCGAAACCTTCTTCATGATGGACGGTGTCCGTTGCCGGGGCAACGAAAGCAGTCTGCGGGAGTGCGAGTTTGCCGGATGGGGCGTTAGCAACTGCAATGCGGAAGAAGTGGTCGGTGTTGTGTGCAGAACGCCGGTGATGGCCTGCCCAGCGGACTACTGGCTGTGCAAAGCATCGGAGGAATGCATTCCGGTGGCGTTCCTGTGCGACAATGTGAACGATTGCGCGGATGGCTCCGACGAGACGCCGGAGTACTGCAAGGCTCCACTCAAGATGCGGTTGATGGGAGGGCCAAACGATCGAGAGGGTCGCGTTGAAATCAACTACCACGGAACGTGGGGAACGGTTTGTGATGATGATTTCGGGGTACACGAGGCACGCGTCATCTGTCGGCAGCTCGGGTTCAACGGAACGGCCGAGGTGCGCAAAAACGTGTACCCACCCGGAATTGGTCAAATCTGGCTAGATCAGGTGGTTTGCAACGGAACCGAAAAATCGATCGAAAACTGTGTTCACTTTGAGTGGGGCGGGCACAACTGCGACCACACGGAGGATGTCGGTGTTCGGTGTGGTGTGTACGTTCCGACGAAGGCCCGTTCGGCGCGTCTGCGCAACACGCGACCCAATCCGCGGTTCGATTTTGAGGAACGATCGCGCAAAATCCATCCCGATTCCTGCGGCCAGGTGATGGTTGATCAAGCGTTACGCAAACCAACGTACGGTGAACGAGTGGTCCATGGTTCGCAGACGGTTTACGGGCATCATCCGTGGCAAGCGTCACTACGTGTGAAAACATTTCACTGGTGTGGCGCGGTCCTGATCACTCGTTACCACGTCCTGACGGCGGCTCACTGTCTCGCCTGGTACTCGAAGAATACGTACCGGGTGCGGATCGGAGACTACCACACAATGGCTTACGATTCGGCCGAGAAAGACATCTTCATCGAGAATACTTACATACACGAGGAGTTCCGCAACGGGCACCACATGAGTAACGACATTGCGCTCATTGTGCTAAAAACACCCGTTAGGTTCAATGAATACGTGCAGCCGATCTGCTTGCCACCGCAGGATGCGCCTTATCAACCGGGCCAGAACTGTACCATCTCCGGTTGGGGTGCTACCGTGCCCGGATCGAAAGGTAACGCATCGTTGTTTGGTACCCTTTGGTAGTTGACTCAAGAGGTTTCTATTTCGCCACTGCTCCAGATCCGTCGTATGATTTGCGCGCCGGCACTGTGCCCTTGCTTCCGATTGAGGTTTGCCGCCGGCCAGAAGTGTACGGTGATGCGCTGATTGATGGAATGTTCTGCGCCGGTACGCTCGATCCCGGTGTAGATACGTGCGACGGTGACTCTGGCGGACCGCTGGTGTGTCCAGATGACAACGGTAAGTGAAACCCCCTGTTGCGGTCACTGAAAATAAACGGTCTTTGGCAACGGTTCTTGGCTCATTGCAGGACTCTACACACTGACCGGTATCGTGTCGTGGGGCAAACACTGCGGCTACACGAACAAACCGGGCGTGTACCTGAATGTGGCCTTTTACCGCGACTGGATCGAGGAGAAGCTCAAACAGTCGCTCCACCAGCACGGAGTTTAAGGAAACTGACGCGGCTCCTTCAGACAGCGGTAGAGTGGACGCGTACCGACGGAAGGATAGCTACCAAAGACCAGCCTTTGCGGTTCCTTTGTACTCTGTACCTTAAATGTTTGACGTGGCATTTTACTCCCAACATGTCTCTTATTTTCGTAGTAAGGCCTAGAATAAAGCAGTAGTGAAGAACTCTTAAGCGGTTCTGAGGGTTTATTTACAATAAAATGAAACCAAAGTAAACGGTGGCCTTACGACTATATGATTCGATCACGATTCGCTACGATCACGCTTTCGTGCTGGAGCCGGCACCGGAGGAACCTATCCCAAGACGACCGAGCTTTGCAGCGAGCGTTTGGCGAACATGTTGGTAGGGATGCGACAGTTCCGATGGCACAATCGGAATGCCTACTGCACGTCGAAAGCGCGGTGCAAGTAGCAACAGATTTTGGCCCAATCCATAAGCACTCGAGGTGACCCAGTAGAGGCAGAGGCACTGAAAGATAAAACAGTAAAATCAGTCAGGTCTCTTGGAGCAGGCGAGTAGGTCATGCTTATTAATTATACCGAAGGAACGGTGGCTGCGATCGGTACCATAACGATGCTCAGCACGCGGAACAAGTTCGTAAAAACAGTCTGTAGCTTCGAGGGTACCTTTGTTCGCGAAGCCAATTGAATCTAAAATAGAAAGGTAGAGTTCTTGTTTCCAATGCGACATGTTCAATCCCGCCGGTGCGAGTCCCTTACCTCGATGATGGCCAGATTGATGATCCCGAGTGTTACTGGAAATATCAACGAATGATCCACATCCGTTAAGTTCGGTATCCATCCAAATCCACCCATCGTTAGCTCAGTGTAGGCGATCTGTGCCCCGATGGCGGTGGGATCCGGCATCATTGAGACGAGATTGCGAATGGCGACCGATTGTACGATCCACAGCGGGATTTGCCCCCAGAGCAGGATCATCGTTTTCGCCGGGTGGCAGTTCTCCCGTACGATTAGTTTGCTCCATTGTTTTTTCAGCTAAAACGGGCGACAAGTTACCCACAATGTGTCCATCGAGACATACCCTGTACATTTACCGAGCGATTGTACATGATGCGTGCTTCCTTCTCGGACCAGTTGAATTTCTTGATTGCGTACGCCGTCTCGAGCTTGAGTTCCTTGACCAGTTCAGGCATTTCCAGAGAAATTTTCTCCAAACGGGTAAAAATTTTGTTCTGATAGATCGCCAGCGGTAGCGTGACGATCGTGCGGAGACCCACGGTAGCGATCATGATAGTTGCCCACCAGGGCAGCCCACTGAAATCGTGGGTATCCACCAGACCCTGCTGTACGTAGGCCACCGGAGTACTTTGGGAGAGCGATTGCCAGAAACTAGCGACCGTGGCTTGGTAGGAAAAGTGTCGCACGGCACACTCTGGGGCAGGCTTAGTGTGCCAACGGAGGGTTGTGGTCAGCAGCGGACTTTGTCGCTGTGGCGTGCCGACGAACACGGTCGCGGTTCGAACACTTTTCAAACAGTAATTCATACTTACAAACTAGAGGGGAATGAAGGATTTGTTTTTGGATGTGTTTGGGGATTGCCCAAGTTAGAACTGATCGGCCTGAAGCCGGCGAGCGTACCGTCCCAGGCACGCCAGAACGCCGATGATCCCTAGCAAAATGGCAATAACCAGTGCGCTGGCATCGCCGAAGTCCAACCCGTCCGCCGCAACACGCTTCACACCCAGCGCAAGTATGGCCAACAGAAGGTACGCAAACTGAGGGAACATTGCTATTTTATATTTCGGCCACGGAGAAAACACGCACCGTGCGCAACTGAATCGGAACTTACGAGGCTTAGATGGTTGCTTTGATAAACAAAAATGACGTTTCTGAGAACGAGAAAGGTCTTTTCATTGTGGAGCTTACAGAATAAAACTTGTGTGAAATGCACACGTTTCTTTTCGGCAAACGACCATTCCGGGTAATTAGACCAAAATTAAATGAACAGAAATTTAAATTAATACAGTGTTTCGCGTAGCGAAGGGTTTCGATTGCACAACAAACTCGGAGCACCCGGTGAAAATGGTGCTACAATAATACTAGACACTCATTTACCAACCATCTGAGTGCACAGCTGTCAAACCTCGGTTGCTATTGTTTGGAGCTGTTGCTCTTCGCTCTTCGTTTCCATTCCACACCTAAATTCGAATTGTTTCCACCGCGAAAGTGTCCACGCTGACCTTTGCAAATTGGTGTTTGCACTCGGAACAAAGGACATCTTCTTGAGTGCAGAGAACGTTTCCGTTTCATTGTGGAAGATGGCGAAAAAGGCGTTCCAGCACCAAGCGGGCACGGCGATGGAGTGTTTGAGCGTAAGTTTTGTGTGGCAATCCGAAACGCCCCGCGGCGACCGTCGCTAGATCGTCGTCCGGGGTCGCTTGATGAGTAATGCGTCCTTCACCTCAACTAACACCGGACCGGGGAAGCGGAACGATGATTCCGATTGACGACGGAAGGCTGCTCTTTGAACACACCAGAGGATCCACGATTCCCTCCGTCTACGACAAATGGGCATAATCTGAGTTTGTACGCTTTCAGATTCCAATCACGTTAACGAAGGAAAAAGATATCGACGAAGAAGGGCGAGAGGTGCTAAAGTGTGGCTTCAAGATTGGCGGCGGGATCGATCAGGACTTTCGGAAGAGCCCCCAGGGTTACACCGACTACGTGAGTACGCGCCCGTCCGTCGGTCGTCGCGTCCATTCCTGATTCACAAATTCATGTTTACCACAAAAACAGGGAATTTACGTGACGGAAGTCCACGAAGGAAGTCCCGCGGCCAATTCCGGGCTGCGAATGCACGATAAAATATTACAGTGCAACGGGTACGATTTCACGATGGTCACCCACAAGAAAGCGGTCAGCTACATACGGAAGAATCCCATCCTCAACCTGCTGGTGGCACGGAAAGGCGTCACCTCGACCTAGGAAGTTGCACATTCCGCGAACGAGCGACACCAACCGAGGAGAGCGAAATCAACAGTTCGTACACTCGTCATCCCTCATTACACGGCATGAGGAGGGCGCACAACATTCCCAATCGTACACCCGGCGCTCCCCGGAAATGCTCCGCGAATCGATGTTTATTGCATTAGTTGTTAAGTTACGCGACGCAGATAAAAGGAGTCGAATGACGCGAGTAGGCGCGGTTCCAGAGACAGCATATGACTCAGGAAGGATAGGGACGGAACCTTTTGGCGAGCGAGGTGAATTTTTATTGCATATTTCTATTGATTATTTGTAAGCATTGTTCTAGGATAAAAATCGACGTTAGTTAGTGAACCACCCTCACCGCGGCGGGTGTGCAGCACACGTGGACAGTTTGCATTCGAAAAGATCAGTTTTTTCATGAGATTTTAGAGCATTTTAGTGTGATAGGAAAATAGAAACTCGCGAAAATTCCACCACATTTAATCCACACTGAGATCAGCACATGACATGAAGTGTAGAGGCCGGACCGTGATCGTTTCCGGGGTGCGTTTTTTGTTTGCGTAGATTTATATACACTGTATCCCAATAGTGGTCGTCGTCATCTTTATATTTAGCTATTACAAATTTATGCCAAAGTAAGATTGAACTACGGAAAGTGCAGAGACGGTATCATTTGGTGGTGGAATGTTTAATTACGAAAGAAACGAGCGCCAAGGGGCGTTCGGATTGTAAGTGCAACTCGGGAGACAGTTGGACAGGCTTATTCGCTAAGTTTTATTTTGGAGCTCAATTTATTCATCGAAGTCAATGCCCGAAACTTCATGCGATAGAATTGTGGTATAGTATTTGACGCTGTATTCAATATAATGGCCGTGAACGCTCGTACGCCATATTTGCAACGAAAACTCAAACTATCGGTTTAGGAGTACAGTTGCTCAGGGAGTCTATTGGACATTTAAAAAAGAACCAATCCATTATACGATCGTCATTTGGGATCGTTGTTGGACCTACTTTAGGTTTCGTTTGGTGTTGAGCTGTTCCCAATGAGCTTCGTGGCTGGTTGCTGACACAATTATTTCAATTATAAACCTTCGATCGTCATACTGAGAAGGTGTTACACTACAATGGAGCTAAACACAGCTTCGTGAGTTGTTCGTTTTTCTTTGTGTGTGAGATAGAAGTTTAACAGATCTTACGTCTGCTTGACGGGAACTATTTTGTTTGGAAGCTGCGATGATCGATTTGGCCGCGTGCCTGGTTTTGTTCTGAAATTTTCCATAGCGCTATTTGTTGCGTTCTGAACTTTTAACAATAACGTTCTAAACCTTCTTTTCGTTAGAATTTATTGTTGGTGATAGGCGTTTTTGGATTCGAGTATGAATTTCTCTGCTGGATAGGATAGGTCTTCAATACTTATTACCTTAGCCACTTAAGTTGATCGCGATTTTTTGCGTTAATTTTCGTGTTGTTGCTACAGTTAGTTCTGTTCCTGCTTAAACCTTTGCTGGATTATCGATATTTTCGAGCAGATTTTTAATTTTTGTTTCCAACTTTCGTTTCGAGCGCCCACTTGTTGATTGCTTGTTACATGATAGCCGAAACAGATCATCGGATCTCCTGAAGATCGATGTCCTCGAGAACATCTTTTGCAAAGAAAATGCGCAGGCAGTCACCTACTCTTGCGTGTATCTAACGCCTGGTTTCCTTCAAAAGAATGCTTCTTTCAAACAAAACATGAGAAAATTCTACAAAACATGTACAGCAATGTTCGATGGCTTGGCTTCTTGCACTACAACTCGCTTTTCTTTGTCGATTGCAGTTTCATTTCATCTTAATTTCAAACGCACTCCAGCATCCTTTCATACATTAGGTTCTACAATTCGTTTGTTTGTTATGTTCGTCATGTTTGAATTACTTCGCTCATCGCGTTCCTTGGTTTATCACAGATGTTATGGATTTCAATCTTTACCCTCCAAGAATTGCGTTTCTTGCTTTCCTGATAAATAGTGCGTTACTTTCGTATTGATGTTTGCCATAAATTACTGATATTTCTAGCAACTTGTTCGTCAGCGCTTTGTTCGCCATACGTCCGAGACATTATCACAACCGTCTTCACTTTGTCCATGGGCGTTTTCTTCTTTCCTCAAAATATGCATGATTTGTGCTATTTTATAGTTTAGTTTAATAACGTATTGTTGTTGTTACACTCATACACAGTATTGAAACGGAGGCTGTTTCGTTAAATCGATCTATATTCATTCAGTGGAGTTTCACAGTTTTCTTCAACTCTTCAGTGTATTTTCTCGGTGTACTTTACAACATTGTTTCGCCATCTCATTCGTTCGTCGATCACTGTTTAAGTTGTTTGTTACACATGATTTGTAATGTTTTTGTTGCTTCTATCTTTGCTTTATTGGAATGTTTTTGGTTTGCTGAGAAGATCAGTGTTTGCTCCAAATAAAAGATTACTTTTCTGCTGTGAATGTTATTGTCAACCCTGGACCTTATTTGAATAACGGAGGGCTCTGTTTTGTTCTTCGTTTATGGTCTTTTGTAACTTCATAAAACGGCTAGTTCGTTGTTGGTTCGGTTTATTTAGCTTGGCCACAATGTTTTTGGTGGCCTTGGGGCGATGTTTCCATGCACTTTACTGCACTTGAACCAATAGCCACTTTTTCGTCAGTTCACAGCACACAATCCATACGTAGCTTACGTGTACAAAACGTATTCAAATGGGAACGCGCTAGGATATTCACTAAACCAGGGAAATGGATATTTTTAAATCAATGAATTTTCTCTTCAAACAATTAAACGATGCTATCGTTTCCCATATTACTCAATGTTGCTATTTGAATGGAATTGTGAATATTCTTTGTTCGCCTCGTCGAATGGTTTCATTTCGTAAGCCGTTCTTCTTATCCATTACCTGCGACGAACTTCTTATGATTTTAATTCTTAATCTCACTGCTCCATGTACACTGTTTGGTACATTTGTATTTGGCGAACAACACGGTTCTGTTGGTGTTTGAATGTCTTTGATTTTATGTGCTGCATGTTTTCTTTAAGCATTTTACACATTTCTTTTCCCCGTTCAAGTGTTCACTTTCTAGACACTGTTCACCCGACGACAATTGTAGGAGATAAGTGGATTATTTAAGCAAATTTTGTTTAAAGAAAAGAAATCGAAAACCTAGATGTTATGGTGCATTTTTCCCCCATTTAACTGCAAAACACGTGCACATCAGTTGTTTGTTGGTGCGAAAGATACTTTTGGAAAACAGGCACTTACGTTTTACGCGTTTGAGTGGATACCTATTGAACAAATTCAAATCGTTTCATGTTTTCAAGCACATCCTCTGGGCGCTATAGATTAACTGCTTCTGCTGGTTGATATAGCATGGCGAAGGCTAAAAAGGGATAATATTTCACCAAAGTTTAATCGTTTCTTGTAGTATGCGCCTTTAGATGGTTCCATTGGAAGTTCTACTGGAAAGGTATTTCAATACTTTTGCTATTGAATCATATTTCTATACTGTACTTGCATATTGAAATAGTGTTGAAACATCTACCAATTTATACTTTGTAGAAAACTCACACACACACACATTTATATATGTATATATATAATTGTTTAGTTTAACCTCTTCTCCATCCGATTTATGTGTTTTTTGTCTATAATTCTTCGAATTGGCAATAGATTTTTGATCAATTGCTTTCAAAACCAAAACAACTACCATAGGTCAGCCGTTTTCATTAAGTGCCACATTTCAACTGATTGGAAAGTCGTAACACGGAACTATGCAAAACGAAAAAAAATGTATATGTATCTGACTGGCGAAAAGGTTAAGCATCATCTTTCTACTCCTTATCTTAACAAGCCAAAAAACACACACGCGCAACTATAGCGGGCTGTCCTTGGATCCGTTTGTAGCAAAAACAGATGATGGATGGTCTGGCCTATCATCCTTGCCGATTATCCGATTGGTTCGTGGCATTCGTCGGGGCAGCGTTCCGTCCATTTGCTGTGGTGCTGTCGGGTTAGATTAACCTCCTACCTAATGCAACACCGATTCCTACACCTCCGGGCTGTTAACACGGCTGAGTTGAGGTCGTTTGGTTTTCGTGTTTCTTTGACGAACATGCTCTCTACGGCGGAACGCGGTTGGCGACGTGATACTCGCGTTCAGGACAATGTCGTGTTCTCCGTGATTGTCCTCCCCATTACTGCTTCTACTGCTTGATATCGTCGGGATCGGTTCGTTTTATAAATATTTCTTATTTTTGGCTCAGTTCTTTCGAAGTTGATTATGGTACTTCTGATTAGCGTTAAGTCTCATGTTTGCTTTTATATCGTTCGAGTTTTCTGTGTTGTTTCACATCTCGTAGTTCTCTCGATCGCCTCAGTTATGCTTTGCGTTGGATAAAATATCGTTCGTGCAACACGTTTGTTCTGGCTGCAGGTTGGACTCATCATACACTTTTTCGATAGTATCACAGATGTAAGTTTCTTTTTTATATTAAGGAATTGTTTGTTGCTTTGTTTGTTGTTTGAATGCTCTTCTTTCTTGCGCTACACACTATGCCAGATTGAATACATCTTTTTGTTGTATAATGCGAACTCTTTATCTTTGCCCCCCGCACAAATAGTGATGTTGCTACAATAGTTGACTTTTGTTTGCCCGTTAGCACTTCGTTCAACCGTACTTGTCGACTGCCATCGTCGGAATCGATCACCCTTACCCGGTTGTCGTGGTTCTGGTTTAAGTTTTTTGTCCACGCGAACTAACCCGTGTTCGCCATTCAATTTGGTTCAATAGAGTTGTCTTGATCCATCCCTGGTTGGTTGTTCCATATACTTTTTTTAATGAAATTGGAATTATGCACTTGTTGTTTTCATTGTTTTCTGTTTTTCTTCAATAGGCACGCTTTGTTATAACTGACAGTATTTTGTTCCCTTCTTATAATTAAAAAAATCTATTTCCTGTCATTTTGGGTGAGCATTTCTTCTGAGATATTGATCGTGTATTGATAAGTACAGGTTTTGCTATTCATCGTTTAAACAGTGTTTGTTACTAATTGTTTTGTTTGTATCGAACAATGGTTCTTTTGCCTTTGTTGTCTCGTACTCCTTCGTTTCTACGACAAACTGCCTCTCTATCTTTGTTTCTTGGTTGATTTACTCATCATATCCGTTTTTGTATATATTTGTCTGATCATTATCGCTTTATAGCTTGGAAGGGACGGTTTGTGATATTTCTCGTTTTTTGTGCTAGTGTTTCTGTCTCTCACTATGACATAAGTAAAACTGCTCGCATAGATCTCAGCCGATCAAGATTTTCTGTGTGGTGTACGATCCTCGGACTTTGTTGCATAAAACGACACTTTCTTCGTCCCTTCTGGTGATGAATACTGATGCCCAGAGGCATTGTTCTCGCGTTGGGACAGTACTTTTTGTGCCCGTCGTACCAGTGCTTTTGGGGTGACTAGGGTTAGTTTTGCTCAAAGCACTTTCTGCGATCATATTTTGTACCGACTCGACATGCTCCGCTTTTGTCGATGAGTTTGTTGTTCAACGATTCGTGCTAGGTTCGAAGGCTTTCGTTTCCTGCGGGTTTCCCTCAAGTGTTGCCTCATGGTAGTAGCATCATTAGCAAAAGAAAAAACCATCTTTTGCTTACGCACAAATTATAGATGGAATATAAATAAGTTCATTGCATTAGTCTTCTTTATGGTGGTGTGGCAAATTTAGCACCCCGCAAGGACTCATGGTGTTTGCTGAGTCGTCATGTCGTGGTGCCCTTCATCCCCATCGCAGTCCGTTTGCAGATGAAGAGTTGGATTTCTGCATTAGCTAAACTATGGTTGGATTTTGTTTTCAACCAATTAATTCTAAAGAGTAGTAAAAATGGTACTCAATTTTGTAACGATCAAACAATACAGTTCTTGTAACGAATATGGTGACAACGAAAAACGTCTAACTATTCAAACTGTCAAAAATAGAAAATTATGTCTAATACAAAAAAAAACAAACGTGGTAATTACCATCACAGATTGATTGCATTTTGTGTTCTTTCTCTGAGACTTTGTTTTGCCCTCTCAATGGCCAATTTTCCTTTGCTAACCATCGCTGAGCTGCTGGTGAGCCCAATAATGTGAAGCTTCTCGAGACTAATTAATGCTCCCGGTTTGTGTCCCGACGCCCGCTAATAGGTTGTTCCGAACTGCAGTGGAATAGAGTTGATCGTTCTTTTCCGACGTATGTTATGCCTTCGATTATAACTGCTTCTTCTACATGGCCCTGCTCTTATTCTCTTCTTCTTGTAAAAATATATATTTTATAAATAATCTGATCTTCATTCTACGTTCTTGTGGGTTGATTATACTAAACTAAACAATATACGTGTGAATTGTGTTTGCATAAAGGGGTAGATAAGCCTTTCGTATGTGCAAGAGTACACAAAACACACTCATTCTTATTGCCCTTTTCGCAGATAGCTGCTTCATTCTCTCTTTCAAAGCCTGTTTCTTGATGCGCTTCTTGTGCCGATTTCCGTTTGTTATTTGGTGCCTTGTTGATTAACAAAGAAAATACAGCAAAAATGTGTTCCGAAGCACGAGAGGGAAGTTTAATTTAACGCTACAAGCTACCCCTGTGTTCATTGTTGACGTTGCGGTTGGGCAAGGCCTTTTTTGCTAGGCTGATTTCAAACCTTTTTGTAATGTTTTAACCTTGTTTAACCTGTTGCTCTGAGCGTGATTTTCTATCGCTCCAGACTTTTACAATCAAACAAACCAACAGGGTCGATGCAGCGAATTAAGGGAACAATAGAATTGCTGAGAGAGAGGACTTGTCGTCCCGTATTGGGTATTAGGGGGCCCCGTATTAATGCATAATATCCTTACGAATAAACTTCAAAATGTACTGATCACGTACCTCATCCGACACGGGATAGAACCCGAGCGCAGGCGGAAGTGTTTTCGCATCGAGCGGACACCACTTCTTACCCAGTTGTGTGCTTATTTCCTAACGAAAAGGCATAGAAAAAAATGGCAAACATTAATGCTGTGGTTTCTTCAACATTGGCCAACACACTTTACCTCGATAAACGGTGCCATCATGACGGAAGAGATCGACAAATCAACGCGGGATACCTCGAGCAGGCGTAGCTCACGGCCCCGCAAGCGGGACACACCGACCAGATTGTGTGGATCAAGCACATAACCGTGGATGACGATTTCTTGCAGCTTCTTACATCGCCAGGCCATCATCACCAGTGGGTCCTGCTCGGTGCGGAGCACCATTTCCATCACATTGCGGTACTCTTCGATACGCTAAATAACGAAGCCAATTCAAATTCAGCCTGTGAGTTCCCAGATCGTTTCAAAAAGACGTTTTCGTCTTCCTGCTACACGTACCATTGAATCGATCCACACCATGCTCGTGAGCGTCTCCTTGTAGTGACGGGACAGATATTCCAATGCTTCACAATTGATCTGAAATGGTTGACACAATATGTTTAGCAAGTTATCGTATGGCTCTCCGGCAGAAAAAATCATCCTCTTGGTCTACTCACTCGTTCACAGAACAGCACCTTCAGATGGGAAAGTGGCATCGATGGGCGCAGGATGTGGCTGTGCAGGATGTCGACCGCTTCATACGCGCAAACCAGCGTTAGGTGGAGCTCTGCTTGCGGATTCCTGCTCCGGAAGCTGGCCCATGCCGCCTCCGACACTTCTGGATGATCTTCATCGATTCCATGAACATGCACGATCAGTTGCCGCAGCGGCAGTAACTGCAGCGTGTGCAGAAGCTCGTCGCACAGGATGTCATAGTCGAGCGATAGCACGCGCAGGGAGCTGCACTTTTCGAACAACGTCGGTTCAACCAATCCGAGCGGATAGTGCCCTGGATCCTGCTTAACGGTGGCCAATCCAAGCTCTTCCAAGTACTGTGGTTTGGCAGTGCACTGTGAACAACAGAGTAGCCTATCAGTGGAACCCGTGGTCTAGTAGAATGATACAACTACTGCTTACGGTTAGGAAGTCGGATGCATGGAGGGCAAGAATTTCGGAGCAACCCAAATCGAGCACACGAAGCGGAGGGTTGCTGCGATTGAGCAGAGCCTTCAGGGGTTGAACAAAAAGTCTGTAGCGAGGAGAAGAGAAGTGAAATGAGTACAGGGCATCCAATAGACCGGGTAGTTTGCTTTACACACTCACTTGAGAATGTAGTTCCATTCTTCCTCGGAGTAGAAGCGACCCGGCGTAACCAGTGTGGCATACTTCGGCAAGATCGTCAGGCTAAGCAACCGTGCGCTTTTGCTGAGCCTGCAAGAGCAAGTTAATTAATCAGTCAGGAGAAGTTCCGTCATAAGCCTGTGGAAATTTGTTGGCCACATACTTGTATAGAATTTCTGTCGTTAGCTCAACATCGTAGAGGTTGCAGGAGTCGAACGAAATCTTCACTTCCCGCACGATGTGAGCAAGCTTTTGCAAAAAGAAACCATTCTTTTTGTTGTGCTCCCGTGCAACATCAAACTGGATGCGGTTGAAAAACCTGCGACAGTCGAGGAAAGTCCCGGGTCAGATACGCGTCAGATGTGGGAGCGAGTATCAGAGCGGAAAACACTAACCTGGGTTGAAAAATGACCGACCGCCAGTGCCAGCATACCGTCGACGCGTTCAGCCGATCCTGGTGGTCCAGATAGTTGAACACGTTCGTTATCGCAAGGGCAGGGAGACGGCCCCAGTTTGGGCTCTTGCTCATTACGGTTCGCAGTTCGCGATCGACAAACACACACCACACACCGACGCAACTTTCTCCTTGCCAATGCCAAACCGATCGGCAGCGGAGTGGGCGGGTGGATGATTATGCTAGCTGCTTTAGACGGATGTGGGGAACGGGTTACGCCAACAATCGCGCCCACCGCTTGTGGGCTCACCGTAATGCGACGCAATTTCCGTGCTGCACTTGACTTTGACTTCCGCGCGACGCGAACGATCGATGGCCGATGACGGGATTTGCTAGAGTGTGCACAACGATTCGAATCACTTTCTACTGTTGTTTCGTTTCGTCATGGGCAGCACTTGGTGATGACTCGCGGTTTCGCTGTGCGCTCCGCGAGCAGTGTGTGCCTTTCGCACTTTACACCGTGGCCACCCTGCACTGCATTTATTATCGTTTCGCGTAGCACACACCGCTCTTTATCTAAGCTTTCTTCACTTTCTTCCACGTACGGACAGGTGAAGGAAGTGGAGCCGCGAAGAAAATGTGTTGCTGGTTTCCTGGGTCTGTCGAAGAAAAGTCGTTTATTTTTGTTACGATATCTGTCATTGTGTTTTGCACAACTTACCTTATCTCTCACTTTCGCTTTTCGGGAGAGCTCTCGCTCGTGCACCGAGCAGCTGGGCTGAGTTCCATTCTCTCATTGTTTTCGTCGGTTGACAGCTGTTATTGAGGGGTACGACAGTTAATTGACGATTTGCTTGATTCTGAGGAATGAAAATGACTTCTTTCCTGGGCGTTATACTTACTTACTCCTGTTTTGTGTGTAGTCTAAACATATTTCTGGCTATTCTATCTCATAGTTTATCATTGGTCTCATAGCAATGCAAACAATTAACCGTCACAATGAACTGTCGCGGTTTGCTTTGACTGTCATTTCTGACGTTCGATTTCTCGGCATTGAAAAATATAAAAATATTGCCTCCTCCGATCCGAGAGATTTTGGTACTTTGATTCTTTCATTAGCACAAACGAGAATCTAACTAATTGCTCTTACCATTTGCTGTCCAGCAGGATCCCGTTAGGTTTGCATCATGGCCGGTGTTATCAAAAAGGTACATTATCGTTTGCCAATCGTGTGTCGAAAACCACAACAATCGCACCGCTTGATTATGTCACCGCAGCCAGTGGTTCCGTGATTCGACGAGTGGCTTTATTTGCTACCAGTTTGGCCAGTGATATTAATTCTTTTGCTTAACTCCAACAGGCAACGGGACTGACTGGCATGCATGTGGCCAAAAACCCTCACCACACGCTGACGGCGCTGTACAACAAAATATTGCGCGCCGTTTCGAAGATGCCGCAAGAGGCTGCGTATCGTCGATACACCGAGCAGACCGTTTCGGAGCGAGCAAAAATTGTTGCTACGGTAAGCTGTTGTCACTGAGTTGTCCACTGATCCATGAGTGCGATTTGACCGATTTGTATCCCTGCAGACACCGAACGTGCTGGAGATCGAACAAAAGATCAACTGCGGCCAGGTGGAAGAGTTAATCCTGCAGGCGGAAAACGAATTGATGTTGGCGCGCAAAATGCTGGGCTGGAAGCCGTGGGAACCGTTGGCCAAACAAGCACCACCCACCCAGTGGACATGGCCACCAGCCAAACTGCCGGAGCTGAAGTAGAGTATCATCGTGTGGCGAGAGCGACGTTTGGCTAGTTATTCATTTCTCGTAGCGAATGGCAACCGTATTGAGGATCGTATTGTGTTGTAAATAAATGGCCGCATCGCATGACTAAGGGCCACGCGACGCAGGCTAAAAAGTTAGTGACCCGTTGGTTGTGCCCTTTTACGTCACACACTTTATTGTCCACCACCGCGGTACTTAGCGGGTGAAAACTACCTTCAGCTTCAATCGGTAATCACGCCCTGTGTGGAGTGCGGCAACGACGGGCGAAGGAAACGAAAGATTCAGTAGTTGTGGGAAAAGGTTAACAATCCGCTAATGCGCGCTTTACCGTCTCCGGCCACGCCACCAAAGTGCTGCGTATAGGTCGCAGAACCGTCCACCTTCGTATTTCCGCTCTTGCTCCGCCAAAGGTTGGCCAGCGCTTCTGCATTCACATCCGTCCCGTAACCGTCCTCGTGTGTGGCACCAAAGTTGAGCGAAAACTGCCGCTTGAAACGATGCCTCAGCTACCGCAATCGGAAGAAGTCAGAAGCAGCATCAGAAGGGGAACACAATTTTGTGCGATCGTTCTTTCACCTCTCGGACTCACCCAAAGATCCTGCGAAACGCGTTCGTCGACCGACCGATAGGGCGGTTTACCATCTACCGACTGCCAGGATACGAGTGACAAAATGGCCCACAAACCCCAAACGAACTTACACTTCATTTTTTCGCGAATGACTACGGTGTGGTTGAGAAGAAGTACACTTGTATTACATGTGACTACTGATAAGCTGGAAATTACAGAGGATGTATAAAAACATTCCATTGCCACTGGGTGCCGTTCTGGTCCACTTATCAGTCGTATTATTGCTGCGCACGAGGAGCTTGTAGAATGTACTTGAAAAAATGGAGCATCTGTCGATGAACAACTCCGATGCAAATCAGGAACAGGAACCAGTCAGAGAGATGTTTCCAATAAAACTGTTTCCAACAAGTTAATTTAGAATTACTAAAGAGCTCAATAAAAACGCGTTACTAATGAATCGGATGATGAAGACAGAATATCAAGATCAGCGTGTTTCGAATCGATTTCTTTTTCTTAAAGAAATCTAATCACGTTTATTGTTTCCATGTTTCCGTTACTGTATGTTTTTTATCGTTTTGGAGAATGGTAGCAATTGAACGATTCCGTGAACGGTTAGCTGAGTGTTACGATTACTTGTGTGAGATAATTTTTCTTGCTTTATGATCCTACACTATGGTAGACATTTGATAGTAGGTAGTCTCACAAAAAGGATAAGTTTCGGTTCTTTCGGATACTCGGGGTTGGTCGGGAAAAATCGGAGAACTGAAACATCCTCTAAGAAAAATTAAAAAAAGGAAAATTATCGTCGATTGTTTAAAGTATTAAGAAATGGCAACGAACCCAAACGCACACATGGCACCCAGAGATACCAGAATGGAAATGAAAAGGAAGGAAAAGGAAAACCAAAAGGATGTTCATGAAAGGTGGTTCTGCATTCACCGAAAATTGAAATCAGGCGGACAAAAAAGGGTCCTATTTTTAAACGATGCAAACCAACTAGCTTAGCAACATACAAACCATTTGGTTGTAATGCGCCACAAAACTAGAACATTTTGTGAAGTATAGTGTTTGTTTGGAGGATTGATGAAGTGTTTCGTTAAGCCGAAATGTGTTGCTTCGCACTGCGCTCTATTGCTTGTGTATGTGTTTTGTCGTTAGCGCAAGATTCTGGTGTCATTTCTCGTTTCTTTCCTCTAGTTATCTGTTCCTTTCCATTTTCTGCAGAGCACACAGTCAACGTACATTCGAGCCGAATAGAAACACACAAGTGACATACTTTTTCCGTGCATAATTCTCCGTATTCTTTATACGTTCCAAATTCGTTTTAGCCTAGACTTAAAATATTACTTAGAATTTCTTTGTTATTTCGCTCTCGCACAACACCCACCCTCTAATTTTCGCTGGCCTTCTCTATGCCGGTTTAATTTTACGCCCAACTTTCATAAATCAACCTTACGTGTTTTTGTTATTGGCCTAAAATATTTATGTCTTAAATTTTCATTCTTTCTTTCCTTAAATTAGGGTGCCTTTACTTTGTCTAATTTTATCTAAACTCTCTCTCTCTTTCTTTCTCTCCTTATCTCATCGACGAAACGACACTTTTTCAAGAGATGCAAACACCATTCGGCTCCTTAGCTGTTAGCTCCGTCCGCCGGTGGCGTCAGGCGTTCACATGTGCTCTTTTGGTTTTCTTCGGCCCCAAATGTGTCGGGCCGAATCTATAGTTGTTTTGCCATGCAGTTGCTTATCAGTTAGTACGCACCACTAGTTTAGGACCACTCCATTTCGTACTATAGCCGTGTTTGCTGTTTGCTTTCCCATCGGACGGACGCCCATCCTCTCCAGAAAACTACCTCGGTGCGAAATGTCTCGGATTCGATTTTGTTCCTCGCTAAATTAAAGCAAAACAAAAACTATATGGGCAAAAACGAACGGGAGTTATCGGAACCATCGTATGTACAACACAGATACCTTACGCGCTTGATTTTCGTTAAGGAATAGTTTTTATGTCCCATGTGCCGCAAACACCGAGCTTGGGGCGTTGCGTGGGAATGGAATTTCTAAGATGGTTATTAAACCGTGCCCGCCTCTAGTTAGTCCGCACGTCTTACTTGATAATGGGTCTGCGCCTTTTTTTGTAGGAAATTTAAATTTAATAGGATTTGTTTCGACGTCTTATAGGACTGTGTGTTTTGCCTCATATTTCACTCCGGTGAATATTCGTTTTACTTTTGATTAATTGTAATTTTTGCATACTCCCACGAAAACATCATTACTGAAGTACGTTGTTCGATTTTGTAGAATCAAATCTCGAGCATGTTGAGCAAACTTTAAAGCCTTCTCGTTCGAGTTGGGTGGTTAAGACGAGAAGTTTATCACAAATTTTGCAAAGTACGTCGTCTGCGTCATTTGCGTTTCTTCGCCTGAAGCGGACGCGGACGGGGCTCGTTCCACTCGTGCTTTGCAAAAGGGGATTATGCATATCTCGGTCTATTCAGTAAATTGTAATTATTTCATGTGGTAATTTTCTTCTACGGTTGTTGTAAAGTTTTCTTCTGAAAATGTATCGTTAAAAAATTAGGGTACAAATTCAGAATGCAGACTGTGGTCGAGAACACTTTAAAAGAGGGGACTCTATTGCGATACTGTTTTGTCTGAGGGAGCTTTTGGATCGTATAAATAACTGAACAAGATGCAGTGAGCACAAGCGTCATTGCAATAGAGTAGTGTTAAAGGAAACGAAACAATTGTGATACTGATGGCCATGATCCCCACATGATACCGTCAAGAATAAACATAAATAATTTCCACGTTTTTTCCGGTCGTTTCAGGATTTAAAACAATTTAACAGTAATGCACTTCTGACAAAATAAAAATGATGATAAATTATAGACTCGAAATCGACCACAGTCGATGTATAATTCTTTTGTATAAAACGCTATGCTCGCGGTGTAATTCAGTGAATTCGTTCACAGAGTGATCGATATGAAAAGTAGAAAACCATACCAGAAACAAAAGCGAACGTTTTCACGTAGCACTAACAGACAAACAATTATTGTACTCAGTGCGAGTCAAAAAACATGTGAACACAACGAACTGTAAAAGATTAGAACATACAGCGCAGTACCGCTGTATAAGTTCGAAAGAGAACGACTCGTTAATGAGTTCAGGTTCAGGTTCTGATCGCACGTATGAATGTATACCTTACATTCTTCCTATAGTTTGTTTACTTAATCGTAAACACATTCGATCCGTTAGCTACTTGCACAGGAAAGCCCTTCCAGCTTAAACGAATGGTGCCTAAATGTTACTTCTAAAAATTAGTAAACGAAACGGAAAACACGCACACACACATTCTAGAAGCAAACTACGGTGTGGTTAACGTAATAATTGTAAGGCAAAATGAGACATCCGTCCGGAAGGCACGGGATGCGTGTGAACGAGTCCTTGATAGGTTGAATTTAACAAAGGAAAAAACACAGATTCATGCTCTCGCTTCGTTCTATGTTTGCTGCTCCCGATCCCGCATTACTTCCTTCATTCATAACAAAAGGAAAAACAAAAACAGTGAATGTTTATGCCATTTTGTCCTCAGTTTCTAAACTGATGGTGGCCACCGTCGACCGTTCGTTTCTACGGAGCACTGAATGAGGAACGAGAGAAAACCCAGAGCGGGAGACAAACAAAAAAAGGATAAACAATTTATCTTATCACTAAAACATCACTCGCTATATGATCAACGCGTTTTGTAGCATAAAGCCTGTCAGTCTGCGATGTTGCCGCGTAGCCGGCACAGCCCCAGAAGGTGGCGTGTCTGTGTTCCATTTTGTTCTCAAATTGAAACTTACGTATTCGTTCCACCGCGCTGTGGTGCGCTTGACTTTCGCCAAGGGTTGCCCCGTCTGAGTGCTCCCGGGAGCCAGAGTTCAACTAACGAAACGAAGATCGTTAAGAACATTCGCCCACGATGCCGACGGCGGATCTGATATCTTTTTCCACCGCAAAAGTAGCATCGCAAGGGATTCGGTGACGGGAATTGAAGGAAAGACGGAGAGACGAGATGTATGGGATTACGATTTCCAGTTGTTTTGCCGACTGTTGCTCGGCCCGGGACCAGACTGCGAAAGCATTTCCTGGTACTGCCGATGCAATTCCATCGCACGCTGAATATCCGCGAGCGACGATCCCTTGCCGGCCGCCGATAAAGAAGCTTTACAGGGCGAGAATGCAATGGGTAGACAAATTAGACCAACGTAATGTAAATTAAATGAGGCCGAGGTTTCAATAGAACAACGAACGACAGTGCTACACTTACCAGCTGCCTGCGCCATGGCCAGTTGATACGAATAAAGAAGCGGCGAAAACTGCATCATCTGAGCCTGCAGACTGTTTAGGTTGTTTAAATTTCCAGCCTGTATGTTTTGTTGCAATCCTACGGTGAATGGTAAATGACAAGGATCAATGATCGAAATAACAACAAGCGGTTCGCTCCGTGCCTTACCTCGGAATAGTTGTTGATGAAGCGCCTGGACGGCAGCGGCCGCTGCGGTAGAGTTGCTAAGGTTCGCCAAATTACCCAAGCTGCCAAAGTTGCCCAGAGCTCCGAGTTGCCCGAGACCTCCGAGCCCGGCAAGGGCCGTCAACTGGGCAGCGGCTGCTTCGGCCGTTGCATTCGCTGTTGCACTGTGGCGACTGGAACGTGAGCTGGACGAGGGCGGTGGCGTCTGGTGTTGATTCGGTGGCGTCGGCGTTGGGCGTGGAGTCGGTGTGGGCGTTTTGGACTTGGAAGGTGCCTGCGACTGCAGGTGGGCGGCGTGCAGCTGATGAAGATGATGATGACGGCTCTGTTGCTGTTGCTGCTGCTCTTGTAACTGTTGCAGCTGTTGTTGCTGGAGCTGTTGTTGCTGTAATTGCTGCTGTTGTATTTGCTGTTGCTGTAGTTGTTGCAGTTGTTGCTGCTGCTGGCGTAGCTGCTCCTGCTGCTCCTTTTGACGCTGCTGCCTTTCCTGGCGTTCTTGTTGGGCAGCGGCGGCTGCAGCAGCGGCAGCGGCGGCCGCTGCCTGCTGCTGTTGCTGCTGCAACTGTTGCAGCGCAGCGACTTGAGCCTGTTGTTGCTGCTGCTGCTGATGCTCTAGTTCGCGCAGTTCGCGCTGCTCACGCAAGCCGGGCGTTGAAGACGGTGTAGGATGAATCTCCACTGGCGATGGACTACTTTGGGCCGCGAGCCGTGCCTCGATTTCTTGCTCCTGCTGCAGGGCCTTTACGAATGCCGTCTTCAGGCGGTTCGTGTGCTCTGCCTTCAATGCCTTCTTCACGTTGCTCGTTACGCACTGCTCGCAGATGACCTTTGGATCTTTACCGACTGCAATGCGCGGGCAAAGAAAGTAAAAACGAATCATTAAAAACTCTGAAAAAGGCGCACTTCTCGTCTCGGCGATGTGCACAGAAACAGAAACATGCCGACACAAGGGACACGAAAAGGAAACAACACAAAACCTGGACTGTTCTGAAAAGTGGGATTTCCTCTTTTACCCTGTTTTTCCCATTTCCACACGGGCGTAAAGTCGATCTTGCACTGCGCGCAACGATACGGTTGTTGCGGTGGGTTCGGTTTCTTGTCTTTAGTCAGATAGTCAACGACGTGTTCCAGGCCGAGCAGATAAACAAATTCGATATTGCTCGGATTCGGCACGAAGTGCATTTCTGGTGGCGGAGGCTTCGGCGGAGGAATCTGTTGGGCGAAAAAGGTCAAAGAAAATTAGTGGTTGCCTAGGTTCTACTTTGTAGGCAACGGAACACAGAAAATAATCAACATACCTGAAGCAAGGTTTTCTCTAACTGTTTGCGAAGCGCCAATTTTGCCGATGCTTGCCTTTGAGCTTGACTTTGCGGATCCTCTCTGATCACTTGGTCGCGATCTCGCTACGGGGACACAAAATGCGAAACATCAGTAACAGCAGGAAGCAAATTTCTACTTAAAGTTCTATGATATGTATGAGAATGACTTTTGGAATTATGCCTCCCATGCGGGCAAAAAATCTAGCAAATTTGGCTGAATCTAATCCGTTCACAATTGAAGGTAAAAAAAATTGGAAGTGATCGCAATGAGCATACGAACACATCACTTATTCAGATAACATACGAATGAAAGACGGAGATAAGAAAAGACAAACAAGGGAGTCAACTTATCAGTTTGTTTAAACAGCCTCGTTTAAAATTTAGAAAACACTCTTCTATTCCCTGCCCCGCTGACTGATGACTCAAAATTCCATAAACTTTGGTTTAACAAAGTATCGTTCCATGGTCACTCCACTTACAAAAACCGTATTACCGAAACATATCACTGCTCTTTGAAAGTGTTTCGTTTCGCAATTCATGCATTATGCAGTTATGATACAATAAATACCATGCCATTGACCATTTGCGGACAACCCACAATTAGCAGCAACGTATTGATTGTTGTGCAAAAGCATTGCCCGTATCACCAAATTCGTTGAATTGATGAACCAGTAATCTTATCGCCCCGAAAGAGGAAACACAGATTTGCGATGTACTTACCTTAAGCGAAACCGGTTCTACGGTGGTACAGCTGATTTGCGCCGGTATCGGTGGCGTTGGAGTGATCGACACGGAACTGCTAAGCTGCCCTAAGTTCTGAAGCTGTTTGAATAGAAAGCAACATAGGCAATAAGTATAAATTGCCCCGGGTTTCTCAACAGACCGATCCGGCAAATGATCGTGTCACACGATCGTATCGCATCGTTGGCTCGGGTGAGATCTTAAGCCGTCGATAGAGAAATGATTGGACCGAATAAACTTTACATTCGGGGTCGACTCACATTGCGCTGCTTCATGGCTGCGGTGGGTGCGTTGGTCGGTGTTATCGTCACCGACGGTGTGATGGTGAGATTGGAACCGGCCCGGGTCAGACTGATCGGTAACCGCTGGCCGGGGCTGCTCGGTGTCAGGGTGGCACCTCCTGGCAACGATGGTCTTTGGGTAATTCCCTTCGGAACCGGCGTTATGTGCAACGGTGAGCCTCGATTACTGCAACGACATGGACAATGGTAAAGCCGGACATTAGTTCCTCCTCGCGGGGACACATCGATAGTCGTACTACTTACTTTGGAGGATTGTTGAGCGGTTTGTTTGACGATGATTTCGAGTGTGCCGGCAGCGGGACGGCATTGGTCGGGGTCACACTCAGTGAACCCTTGGTCAGGGCAGCCGGAATGGCGGCCAACGGATTGGACAGTTGGTTCACGTTCGTCGGTGTGACGATCAGGTTCTCCTTCATCATGACCTGCTGCGATTGTTTCAGCTTTTTCAGTAGCACCAGCTTCGTTTCTTCGCTTCGAAGTTCCTCGCGCAGCTTTCGCAGGCCACGCTCCCGCTCCCAGATTTCGGACGGTGACAGCTCTTTGATGGGGTAGACCGGGGGCATCTCTTCGTCCTCGGACTCGGACAGCCCGGTACCGGCACTATTGCAACCGGCACCGCCACCACCGTTCTGCGAGCGACCATTCACCTTCGCCGGTAACAGCACAATGTCCGGCACTTCCGCGTACGATTTCACCTCGGTGCGTGGCCGCAGGACACGGCGCCCCGGGATGGGCGACGTGTTGCCCATCGAGCTTACTCCTGCCGCTCCCTGTGGTCCACCGTTCCCATGGCCGCTGATAGCGGCACTGTGGCCGAGCGACGACGATGAGCATGAGTTGGAATGTGGTTCCACCATTGGCGGCAGAGCAGGGGTGATGGTGAGGCCGGAGTTTTTGGCCAAATTTCTTAGGTCGCGTGCCGTCGACGGCGTGATCGAGAGCGACGACCGGCCGGAACCGAGGCTCAGATCTACCACCGTATCATCCACATCCATTCGCTCCATCCTGTCGGGTACGCACACACTGGCGGATGCGCGCTGTGTCGTTCACGGATGTTTTGATTGTTTTGTTGCACTGCACAGTTTTTCACTTTCCCACTGAAGCACACACAACTTTTGGGTTACCCAATTCTCCTACATGCTGAAAAACGAAAGACAGAACATTATTCGCATTTCCCTCGACCGCTCCTCGTCCGATTCAGCGCCCATTCACTTCGCGTAACGTAGTTTCGGTCCCATTTCCAATCCATTGTTGGTCCACTATCGGCCTCTCTCGCTCGCTCACTCGCAGTATGTTGCTCACACCTTCTCCCGCGCTGTTATGCGCTTCAAAATTTTAACGATCAACATCAGCGTGTCTACCTCAGAACTAGCCATTATCGGCTGACTCTTTCGCTCGCTCTTTCCACTTCGCTCCCACAGAACGGCGATTCTGCCAACAAATCACACACCGCACCCCGTTGTCTTCTTCGACCCACCGCTCCGGCTGCTCAGCCGAGGGTTTTGGAAGATGACGGGAAAATAGAGCATCGCGAAGGGTGGTGAGTGCGCGCGACGCGACGGGGCCACTGCAATTACATAGTCACTATTATCTTCTTCTTTTCTCCGTCTTCGCGGTCGCCGTTGGCGAACCCCGCTTGCTGTTGCTGGCTCGGTCGTGCTTTCTTTGTCGCGTCCGCACGGAGAAAAGCGTGTTTTTTTCGGCCAAAGATGCGACAATCGAACGCACAACGATTGCGGATGGGAAAGTGCGGAACCAGCGGACCATTGCACCGTAATTCGCAGGCCACGAGCATCGGGAGCAGAGAATGAAATAAATCTGTCAACAAAACGGGAAAAACTGTAAACACACTGCACGCGGAGCGGCCCCGGAACAGGCGATTCTGTGCGCTGCTGCCGCCGCCACACACACTCATTTTTATTTCTATTCTTTTTTGCACCCGATTGCTCCGCTCTTACGCCATTTTCGGCTGTCAACTGTTAAAACCCCTTCGGATCGGCCCGCGCGTGAGCTCCGCTTATGTATCAGCGGCTAGACCACTGTAATGGCGGCGCGAGGCCAGGGCACAGCACGATAATATAATCACCTGGCAGTGCGGACTGGCAAAGATATGCGGAGAGAGGAAAAACTATGCTAAACTGCACACTTTCGTCGCTATCATCGTCTTCGACTGGCGATTGTGCGAACGACCACACCACCAAACGAATGCTCGATTTGTGAAGTGTGCGTGCGAAGCGGCGCAAACGGCACTCGCGGCACTCGCGCCACTCAGCGCCTATCGCTGCCAAAAAAAGGTAATTGGCCCAAAATCCCTTCCACGATGCAAGGTGAGTGAAAGCAACGAAGGAACCGAGTGCGAGAGCGAGACAGCGAAAGAAACGGGCAAGGGGGAGAGGGGAGGGAGACGAAAAATAGTTCGTAGCTTTTCACACCGCAGTCTCCATGGTTCCGAAAGATTGAAATATTGAATCGCTTTTTACCAGCACTGAACGGTTTCGGTTTGGCAAGAATAACAATCCGTACACTGCACAGCAACAATCCGCACGGCCAGCACGCGTTTCGAGCGGATTGTTGCTCCGGCACTAGCGAAAATTATCGTAATTAATCGGACACACTTTGCTGCGCTTGTTGTCTTCCTGAGCTACGTTTTGCTCGCACACTCTCACATCTCGTGGGACACTCACTCACACACTCACATTCGCTGACTACGGCTGTCAAATTGGAGCGATTTTCGTTCCCCTTATCGGACTTGTCGGAAAGCGGAAAAACTGTGTTGGAATGTTGATCAAAAGTTGCAGGTTATGAGGAGCTTAGGATTTACCGGGCGCTTGAACCTGTTACTGATCTCCTACAACGCGTCCTGGCATTGATAAATAAAGAAACTGAATAGCAGAATAACTTACTAATTTAAATTATTAATAACTTAACTCACTGTCTGTCTGACTGACAGCATCGGCTGGAGTGCTGTCGGACTTATGTTTTGATTGTTTTGTTCGAACGGTGTTTTTGTATCTCTGATATTCTATATTCTATATTCTATAATATTCTATTCTCTATTCTTCTTTATGTAAGTGTTTCATATTTAATGACATTTTAAACCCGACTACAACACAATTACTTTATTTTATTTCAAAATAACATCAATTTGAATTTCATGAAACAAAACAAACTGTCAAGCAATTCCACTTCGGAAGTCGATTTTAGAGGCCGGGAACGCAAAAATGTTTGGTTTGCGAACCTACAAGCGAAAACCAGGGACCGGGAACGCTCGGGTCGAAAAACCAGAAACTAGAGTTTAATATAGAATATAGAGAGAAAAGAAAAGACAAAAATGACAGAAAAGCGTTTTCGTTAATATAATAATTTCTCGCTACGTTAATATAATAATAATAATACGTTGATACGTTAATACAATACGTTAGTATAATAGGTTACGTCAGCTTCTGATTGCAGAGGCCTTTACTCTTCTTCATTGTTGTTTTTCCATTCGTTGTACGTTATCAGTTCGTTATCGTTACGTTATCAGTTCGAGCAGTTCCGAAAATCAAGCCGAAAACAAGATGGTTCGCGCCTGGTTTATGGACAACGAGAAGACCGATCAGCGTTTGGAACACCAACTGAATCCACCAAAGTTTCTAACGCTGGAAGATTTGTTCACCTTCACCGGCGTTGAGTATTTCAAGGTTTGTAAGCGCGCAGATCGTTCGATCGCCGATCGCGATTAGAACGCCCTTTTTATCATACCCACAGATCAACATTCCTTCCTACAACACGGACGGAGTGTTGGACAAAATCCGCACGGACCGAGGTTACTCGTACGAGGACGAAATTACCTGCTCGGAAGCCTGCTTGCCGGATTACGAGAGCAAACTGAAGACATTTTTCACCGAACATCTGCACACCGACGAAGAGATACGGCTCGTGATTGACGGTTCCGGATATTTCGATGTGCGCAAGTATGTAGCCAAAGCGCCTCTTCATCGCCAAGGTCTACTTAGTGGGTTAAGTGATTTGTGCCTTTTCAGCGGAAAAGACGATTCCTGGATCCGCATCGAAGTTGTAGCTGGAGATCTGATCATCATTCCCAGTGGAATCTATCATCGCTTTACGTTGGACACCAAGGTACGATGGAACGGAGCTCTATAAAGGCAAATTGAATCGCACAATTATTCCCTTTTTAGAACTACATTAAAGCCAAACGTTACTTCGTTGGGGAACCTGTTTGGCTGCCGTACAATCGACCGGTTGATGATATGGACTGCCGGAAGGAATATTTAAAACGACTGGAAACGGGGTTCGCTGCTTGAAGACATTCCTGCAAGATTATTACTGTGTTGACATATAATTTTCAATTTTTGTTCTTTGTTGCTTGACCATTTAACAAAAATGTAATCCTTGATCATTTGTTACAAAAGAAGTATATATGGGAATAATAAAAACCATTTTTCTTCTTATTTTGAACTGAAAAGAATCTTAAAACTAGATTACGTACCTCGATCGTTTATCAGAGACAGAGAGAGCCAGAAATGATAGGTAAACCCACTGTCTGCCGTGGCATCGCCGGTGAGGCTCGGCTTCGAAAGTAATCCTGGCGGTAACGTGCTACACCATTGGAAGCATGGAAGACAAATTGCACCTCTCTTCTCCGTCAGTTAATCTTTCAATATTACTTCACACGACCAGCTTTATTCTTTAAGAACCATTTTGACCAGTTTAACGTTCACATCGTAATGGCTTACATATTATTGTTGAGTTTTGCATTCACTCCGCTGCGCACATTTCTACAAAACGCACCGATCATCGATCTCTTCCCTCGCGTTCGCGGCAGACTGCTCCGTGTTCTTCATCTTCGTTCATACCGATTACAAATTACGTTAATAAATCGTTCTTTGAGAACTTATAGCGCCTATATCGCTAGGTGTGTCCGAGCAAACTTTATCATCCGTCCGCATCATCAGGAAAGGGG
Source organism: Anopheles bellator (assembly GCF_943735745.2). Classification (NCBI taxonomy): domain Eukaryota; kingdom Metazoa; phylum Arthropoda; class Insecta; order Diptera; family Culicidae; genus Anopheles; species Anopheles bellator. The sequence goes on along the minus strand of NC_071285.1, from coordinate 43,868,533 downwards.
AGGAATAATCATAATCGTAATCATAACTATAAGAGAGTAATGCGTCAGAAGAGTACCTGTTAAAGAGCTACCAAAACCGTTGTTGCACTTTTTGATAAACCACTCTGCTAATGTATGTGTCTTACTCGGCTCGGTTGGGTACCTCTGCCGTCCCTAAAAGATGCTGTACCTTATATGCATTGAGGAGGACTATTCGATGTAAAGGGAAGAGTTTGGTTCGGTAAGTGGCTAGATGTTGATTTTGTTTTTCGCACTTTAAATAGTAAATTCCGGTCAACATCGTTCGCCGCTCTGGCGCTTGTTCGTGTGTTGAATGTGAATAAAAGATCTATTTTAGTAGCATACAATAACTTAACTGTAGTGTAGGCGCCAGTGCGTATGTATATTGTTTCTCGACTATGGTATAACATTCTACAGCATTGTGTTCATTTTCAGTTTAGTATGGGATCCATGATATTTGTTTGCACGATTAAAAAGCTACCGGATGCCGGTTGACGCACCACACAGCGGACAAAACCGAAATAGGTACAAAGGTGGAAAAACTAAAACGCCACATCGCAACAAATATTATGGACAACAATCTTAGAATCAAAATCACTTCGTGCTTTCCGAAAACATGCCGATCCTTGCCGATCCTTGCCGATCCTTGCGCGAAACGTCCGGGTCGGGTAGTATTTACTAAGATCCATATTGTAATGTTTTTTTAGTTAGTTTCCTTTTGTTTCTCACTAGCTAACTGTCGTTTGTTTTTTGTTTTCGCTTCCCCTTTATTTTTTGTTGACTAATCTCAAAGATTTCCGAAAGAAAACAAGTCTTCGCCGTTTTTGTTCTTAATTTTGTAAATATTTGTATATAGGTTCTTGTTTTGTTGGTTTACTTCCTCTTCCTCCTTCCTGCAGCAAGGGGCTGCGGGCTCTGTTCTGTATGGCGTAGTGTGTATGAATGTGTCCGTTTTGTATTCACCCTTTTTTCGTTTACGAAAGTGTTTTTGTTTTCTCAAATATTTCTCACTAAGCTAAGTAAGTGTAAGTATGTGTGGTTTCTGTGAATTTGTATGTTTCTTGTTTTATTTATTTGTATCGTTTTACCTCATTCCTGTGTGAGGGTCTGCAGCGTTTTGTACTGCTTCAGTGTTTGCTTATCGTCCCGCCGCAACATACTCTACATGCTTTGCTCCGACCACTTTGGCCTCTCAAAACCACGGTATCAGTCTGTTAAGAGTCTGATTTTTTTGTTTCTTTTTTTGCTCGCTCTGCGATCTCCCTTATCGTTTCATCACGCGCACGTTTCTCACATTCAAATAATCACACATTTTCTCTTCGGGATCCATTAATCGTCTCTTCTCGTTTGCCTCGGTCACTTGCCTTTTTTCTTGCTTTCGCGTTGTCTCTCTTTTCCCCATTCGCGCTACTTCCGTTTCGTGCATTTATCTTAGGTTAAAAATACTTAAAACAAAGTAATAGTCTTCTCATATATTAGCAACAGGTTACCATACGCCAAGTGGAACAGAGCAGTTAAGCGCGTCGAACTGCAGTTCGCATAAAATTAGAAAAATTAATTTCAAACTCAACCATTCCGCAAACATAAAGTGATAAAGTCTAGTGGTGGTGACGGTTCGCAACAAACAAAACTACGTTACTTGCATTTATCGTCAGTTTTCCCCCCGCCGTTTCCTTCTGTCGCATCTGATGTTCAACGACTATCAATAAAGTAAACTTTTACCACTCGTGTTGTAAATTAGAAACCATTTAAAAGCATAGACATACACCGAGAGCGGTTGTTGGGGAAATAAACAAGGGGATTTAGTGTTTGCCTTAGGTTTTCGCATATTTTTCGAACCGAACTGGGAGCACATTCACGACACAAGACAATTGCCATTATCAATTACAAAAATGGAAAAAAACGGAATCTCCTCTAGACTTGCATTTGTTTTTTGAACAGCGCATCGATTAGGCGGAGCTTCGCCTTCTTTTGTTTGTAGAGAGCGTAGGTGTCCTCGATGGATTTGCGATCGGACTTTAGCATCTTACGTCCGGTCGTTTCCTCGAACTGCTGCTCGAACTCCTTGATCGTGCGGCGTAGCTCCTTCTTTTCGTCGCGCGTCGTATCGTAGTGCTGCCACAGCTCGTCCGCCGTCATCGAGTGGATGTTCTCGGTAGCGGAGCTGGTCGTCGTGGTGGTGGTCGATGCTTCCGAGTCGTCCGCCGATTGGGTGCCGCCTACACCGGAGGTCGGTGCACTACTGCCACCCGTGTCCGTAGGTGACTGTAGCGTCGAAGTGGCCGACGGAGGAGAAATATCGGTGGACGGGGTCGAGGTGCCGATGATGGCGAGCGCCTCGTGTTCAAGGATGGTTGGCATCTGAGAGTTGGCCACGCCGCAAGGGCCACTGATCGAGTTGGCGCGGTTCACTAGGCGCTTGATGAGCCGGTAGCGATCGTACAGTGGCCGGGCCGCGTCCCGTTCATCGCGGCTCGCCGGTCGACCGTACATCGACTCCAGGTACAGCAGGGCACGCTGAACGGACGCCTTTTCCTCCGTCAGCTGATCGTTCGACAGGAGGTCCAGATTTTCACTCCGCTGATCCGTTTCACGTTTTTCCGTCAAACGCTAAAATAGGCGGACGAGATAGGAGCAAATAGGAGCATTATTGAGGTGGACTATGAAAACACTGTGTACTTGACGTAAAACTAAAAGTTTCTCCCGAGAAACCCCTAGAGCCTTAAACACTATTCGAAGAACGAGAGAAGATTCTGGAACTGTGTCAGTGTCAGCTCGACACAGGGTACAGATGTCATGTCGCATTAGGTGTACGGACGGACGACGGGCGGTCATAAATTTTTCTCCCAACGCTAGCGATAAACGAGTTATCTCACAAACAGCTTTGTTGGGCAGGCTCTTCTAACGAGAAGCCGAATGATTTGTCGCGATGCCATCGAGAACGCCCAGAAAGAGGGGCTAGTGGACCCTGCGAGGAGGCAGCGAGTTGGCCCTTCTGATTCTTGTCGGCGACAAACAACTACTCCCAGATTATCATACTGTTACTCTCTGCTGGCGCGCCGGAATGGCCAACCAGGTCCACGACACTACCATAGCGTTGATGGTTGATAAAGCAAACGCAAAACAAATAAAAAATTAGCACAAACAATGTCGCAGTTCTATTTTCAAATGGCCGATTGGTCAACAAAGAATCAACATGATCGACGCGCGCTCCACGTCCCCAGCCCCGTTACTTGTGGCCCATGAAAAAGATTGGACGGACGAAGCATGAGTTTAAGCACGTACTGCCGTTCGCGGGCACGGTTCAGCAACGCGACTTCCGTCAATCGCTACTGGTGGTGGGGCATGGCCGGTCCGGCCTCATCGAACGTTGATTGTGGTCGGTCAAGAGATCAAACTGGGACCAGGGCGCACGCCCGATCGGGCCTAGATTGATTCCCAATCAGTACCACAGTACGCGGGCACGGCAGTGAGATTGCTGTAAAGTGGGCGACGGCGAACCTGGCCGCCGCCCTTCAGAATCAGAACCGGATGGAAACCGGGCGTCGGGTATTGAATTGGCGTCAAAGGCGAATTCAATCACCGGTTCCCGACAAACCGTTACTACATGTCTGATGGCGCACTCTAATGATTTGCAAAATGAACGTTTATTTTTATCACAAGAAACAGCCTTGAGAGTAACGAGATTTCGATTGTCCCAATATTTTCCGCCTTTTTGGCAGATTTTGGAAGATTATTTTTTTTAGGCGGAGGTAAAATTATTTCCCAAACATTATTATAAAATCCAAATCGTACATCGAGTATTTCAAATAGTCATAATAGGACCCATCAAAAGATGGCGATTCAAGCTTGACGAAAAGTTCGACCGAATTTGGTTATAAAGCGTGATGAACAGTTTCTAATACACTGATACAATGTGAGTCCCAGGAACATTTAATTTTGTTTTTTATCGGATTAGTGCGAAATCAAGCATATTTATGCTAATGGTTCAACATTCGGGCTTCATTCAGAGCTCGAAAACTGACAACATATTACCAAGTGCATCCACCATTTGGCCAAGTTCAGATTTAAAGATGAATAATCGAAGCATTGATTGTCTAAGCAAAATATTTGCTTATTGAGGGGGTTTGCCTAAAAACCAATTGGACTACTTGCAGTACTGCTACACCGGACAAAACGATAAAATTGATCAATCAATCAGTCATCGATTGCCTTCGACCGGAAGAGGTGCGGTTTGCCCAGTCCCTCCCCACCTCAAACACGTGGCCGAACATGCGCCACCGTCGAATGGTTTGCGCGCGCTAAACGGTCATTGCTGTCCGTTTCATCTGTGGCACCACACGATCGCCAAACGATCACCTAATTGTCTATTATTAGGTTCGTAATTGTCGATTGTGCCGGGGGCCGAGAAACTGCCGGATAGGCGTCCGGAAAATGTCATTACAGCAGCAACGGAGCGCGGTGTCCCGCGCGAGTCGAAACGTGGCGCGGACACGTTTCGGCCCGTAGTTTATGTAATTGTTTGTATTGCGCAAAAAAAAGTGCAACTGTTGTGCTGGTTACAGAGCACACACTTTGAGTGGGTTGATAAAATGTAGACACGATGTGAATGAAAGTGTTGCGAGTATGTATGCACCAGAACGAACACCTTTTCTTCAAAAGTTATTTGCCATAGTGTCGAGTGCTTCGCACACCGAAGTGGGACCACCGTTGCGTGACTTGCACGCTTTCGGAAGTGCCTGTAGCATCGACTCACCTTCTCGATATCGGCGATGGTATCCTTCATCTTGCCGAGGCGTTTCTCGTCGTCGTGCCCCTCTGTTCCGCCGCTGCCTGCCGCTTGCGGACCGCCCTTCGCCGAGAACACCACCAGATCGGCCTTAATCTGGTTCTTCTCCCGGCGCAGCTTGTGCATCTCGACCACGATGCTCTTGATGGCCGGGTCGGCCGATCTGTCGCCGTGCGTCGGCCGGCAGCCATGATCGCGCTCGAACCGCTCCTCGAACTGGGTCACCTTCTTCTTCAGCCCGCTCAGCTTCCGGCTGATCGTCTTCACGCGCTCGTCGAACATATTGTTGGCCACCGGTGCCACGGCTGATTTGGTCCCGCCGGTGACGCCCGCATTGTCCTCGCTCCGGTGATACGCACCGTACAGTTTAAGTGAACCGCCGGACGACACGGGCCGCAGTTTGGCGTGGGACACCGAGTCCATGCGCTTGGCGTGATCGAACTTGTCGTCGGCGAACCGCTGGCACACGAGAGCCGGCGTATCGTCGGGGTACGATTGGCCCCAGGGAAGCTTTTCGCGTGGCGACAGTGGCCCTTCGCTGGTGTCCACTCGCCGTTCCTGATCCGGTTCCGACGTCGATTCCATCTCGGCGGCCGCCGCCTGGTTCTTCTCCAGCACGGTGTTGTCGTTGTAGTCGGCCAGCGGCGTTGTCTCGCCCATCGGCGAATCGTCGATCGTAGCTCCCGCCGATTGATGGTCCTTGTTGATGGTTTGCTGTAGGAAGGCGGCGACGGACCGCGGATCCGATTTGGCAACGCGTCCCAGACCTCCACTACGCCGGTCGGTCGCTTTCGACACGCTAGAGTGTGTGTCATGTTTCGAGTAGAAATGCTCACTTCCGGCCGTCAGCACGGCCACGTGTCCGGCACGGTCCTTCACCATCGCCGCCGTCGTTGTGGAGCCATGGTGGAACTTGGACGATTGCTTGCGAGCCCGGGGCGACACGGACTTGCGACCGGGCGGAGGGCGAGTCTTCGAGAACCGCTCGCAGTGCCGTCGCCGTTCATGCTCGCAGTCCTGCTCGCTGTCCGAGTCACGGCGCGACTTCAGGATATCGCGGCACGGTGATAGACGGTGCTGCTGCTGTTGCAACTGCGACTTACTCCCGGAATGGTGCAGATGCTGTTGATGATGATGGTGATGAGGCTGGTGGAGCTGGCGTTGCTGCTCCCTGACGCCGCCGAAAGGTCCATCAGCACAGTTGCCTACACTCTCGACGCTGCCGATGAAAAATTTCTTCAAATCGTCCGCACTGTTCTTGAGGTTCTTCTCGAACACCTGCTGCCGGTGGTGCTGCTCGTCGGCGGCCTCACCGTCGGCCGGTTCCTCGGCGATGATGTTCTCCTTGTCGATGGAAATCTCTACGGCCGGGGTACGCTTCTTGAAGTCCTCGTGCGACGACACGCGCCGTATGACCTCCGCACAGTTCGGCAGGTGCTCCTCGCTGTTCGATCGGATCAGCTTCCGGTCCTGACTGATCGAGGACGTACTGTCCTGGCGCTCCTTGCGCTTCCGGCAGTTCTGCCACTCGGACGAGTTGATCAAATTCGGCAGATACTGGTTCACCAACACCGTCGGCGGCGGAGGTGGCGGTGGAGACGGTTCGGGACTAGTGAACCCGTCTCCACCACCTCCTTCGCCCGACCCGACGACGATGTTACCACCGCCAATCTTCCTCGCTACTTCATTGCGACTTTCGCTACTGTTTATGCTGCTGTTGCTGCTGCTACTACTGTTGCTACGGTTGATGCTTCCGCCACCACCACCACCGCCAACACCGCGGCTACCACCGCCACTGTTGCCGCTTGTGTTGTTACTACTACTGCTGCTGTTATTGCTGTGCTTGCTACTGCTGCTGCTGCTGTGGCTGCTACTGGAGCTGCTAGTGGTGCTGCTGCTGCTGCTGCTACTACTGGTGCTGTTGCAGATACTGTTATTGTTGTTGTTGTGGTTGATGCTATTTGTCTTTCTGCTGCAGCTGACATCATGATGGGGATCATGGTTCGCCGTACCTGCCAACACCGGGTCGGATTGACCGTTCGACGAGAGGCTGATGCTGGTCGGGGAGATGATCGTTGTCAGACGACTGAGGTCGTCTTCATTCTGTCCCAGTGACGGGCGACGCATGCCGCACTGGAAATGCACAACGAAAGGGTAATCGAATTATTAGAATATGGTTATCGAGCTGGACGTGTTCAATGAATAAATTGTTTTCAATACTTTGGCTAACACAAATGGAGGCGCCCGGTATGTTTCACGAGCCGAGCCACTAAAATCGATTCTTGGAAAAAGAAAACTGAAACTGCTCGTTCAAATACAAATTCGTATTGCATGTCCGTATTGATTTAACAAACTGAGAAGAGGAGAGATTATTTAACAAACAAAAAAAGCCCATTGAGTGATCGAAGTCAAGTGCAGCTGTATATGTAGTTATGTGCTCGTGAAAAGCGTGAACCAGACCCAAACATAACGGTTCCAGCTTCAACATTCCACCGGTATCGATCGCATCAGCGCTTGGAGTTCATTGATCAAACAACCTTTATTGGCGTTTTATTTTGGTACAATTTTCACGCGCTTCCGAAGGGCTCATCCCGGCCGTTCGGCGACATGTTATCGTTTCAAAGGACCCACCACACTCCATACACGCGGCGGCGGCGGTGCATTATTATTCAATTGCGAACAGCCAATCCAATCAATGTGTTGTGTTGTTTACCGAAACGAGTTGACAATTTAATGGTAGCGTAGCGTGCAGGGCCCCCGATTTGAAATACCTCTCTAATCATCGCTTAAAATCGCGCTGGACCCTCAATTGGCGAACGAAAGGCAGGGGACCCAAGGTTGACGTCAAATGGCCGTAATCTAAGGAGACACGAAGCCACCCAGAGCGCAGAGCGTCGTTGGGATTTAAAAACCCGACCCCTTCTATGATGTCACACGTGCATTTTGGAAGCCTAGCCGTTGAGCTGGGTTTACTGTAAGAATTACCACGTTCCAGAACCGTGCGCCTGTTTGCACTGTTTAGCCGCCGTGCAAATGGGGCTTAAAGGTATTCTTCCTCGACAAACCCCCATTCAGGTGAGGGGGTCCGTATTACGAGGGTGCAAATTGTTTCACGATCAACAAGCAAAGCATCAGGGAGTTCGGTTGAGAATCGGATGGCAAAACTAGCAACAAACAGAGAGCTAATAGGGTAACAGTGGAACGTCACAAAAACGTGCTACCTTGTTAGAGATCTACTTGAAGCCATTTTCACGGGTTGAGTCTCGGAAGCACGGACTAAATCATTCCCCTCCTAGCCCAGCCACCCGCCGATTGATAATTACATACGCCGGTGTGTTTGTTATTTACAATCGGTCAATTGTTTATCGCAAACAATACAAACGACAATTTGAGCCGTAATCGATTCAAATTATCTACGCCCCGCCGTTGTTATCAGGTTTTTGGGTTTTCACACATTTCTTTTCACTTTTCACGCGACGGCAAAGGGGCCCGCCATTTACTGGGGGCTTGATGAATTAATCGCCCGTCGTTTCGTTCGGTTGGCACGCGCGATCTGGTTCGGTATCTGGTCGATAATGGGGGGGCCACATGCGGGGTTAAGTGCACCGTAAATGACGACAATTTGGCCGACACTTCGCGACAAGTGAGTGTGGCCGAATATGACTAGGAACCGTCTGTTGAGCCGGATCGGTCGACCAATCATAATTTAGCCATTGACAGCCTCGGAACAATGGGCCCGCAATACAAAACGGATAAGGATGAAATCGTTCGATACGAATGATGAATTGCTGAGATGCTCGGCTCTGTTTCGAGTGGTAGGGTCTCGGAATAGTAATAGAGTGCACGTTATTTCTCCGTTCCGCTGTTTGAGGAGCTGTCAGATGCAGCTTACCCGAAATCCACGAAAGTAAGTAAAGCCATCACAACTCAATCAAACGAGGGTTTATGGCCAACGAACATTGTTGCTCCTGGCTGGATTCGCTCACAAGCTCTTTATAGATATAATCCGCATCCGCACAATTTCGAATGCACTTAACCTCGATTCCACTAGAATGCGCCTTTAACCAGCAACAAGTAAAGGTTGTTGACTAGACACGATCGATCTTGTCATGCCTATTAGTAACAAAGGATTGGTGGCAATTGAACGTCCGTTATTCAGAAGTGCGCCTGGAAGTGCCTCCTCTTCGTTAGACGGTTTGGTTTCGATTCAACGGTTGCTGGTTTCAAGTGGCCAAATCTAACGTCGTGTTGCACTTACTTTACTCTTCCACTGGCGAATCTGGCACGCTCGGGCCAGCTTGTGAATCAACTCTCTGGGTCCGGCCCCGTCCACACGGCGACCGCGCTCGGTCGCCTGAACACACAACATTGCAACCGATAGGCCACTGGCTAGTTCACTAATATTTTTGCTTGCTTCGGATTGCTTCGAAAATTGCGAAAGCGAAACTTTGCTAACTCTCACTTTGCTCTGGTACGAGCGCACTTCTGATGCACTTTGCGCTGCGCTCCAATCACACTGTTCAACGATCACGATGTTCCGATGAAGTTCGCACGACTTGTGGGAACGGACGAGCCACCCGGGATCGTTTATATACACGCCCGGGGAGTCCAGAATGCGGAGAGCTCTTCACCGACGGAGTGATCGGGAAGCTCAGAGATACTGGTCCGGAGGCTCTCTCTCTCTCTCACTCTCGCTTGTGGCAACAACGAAGGAGAGGCTCAATTAGGAGGTTTGCGCATCGTTTACCCATCCTGTCCGCGTGGTGCGCATTGTGCGGGTACAAGATGCGCTATCAGAGTGCGGGCGCGCAAATGATTGGGGCTTATCAGGAACGATAACAGAGCCCGCAAAGGTGTTGACGGCAAGAGTAGCAAGAGTCTTAAAATACCACAGAGGATTGTTCTGGCGTTCTTCTGCAATATTTCTGTAACCGATGAGATTCCGGATCGTCTCTCTCTCTCTCTCTTTCTTTCTATCGACACTCTCTGGCCGAAAGCCGTGAGGGAGTGTGTGTTTACTCGCTCGATCGCCAAGTTGAATTGCAAATTGGTGGTGCTTTCCGCCAAATATTGACTGAATTCATTCAAACATGAAACGACGCAGCACGCTAGGCGTGCCGTCGCGGCTATCACCACGATTCCGATTATTGCCGTGAGCCATTTGCCGGCGGGGTAAACAATGCCGGCGAGCAGTAAACAACTTCCAGGGCTGCACTATGTGCCCTAGATATGGGTTTCGGGAGAACGGAACCGCCGGAGTTCTCTATTGCGCAACGGTGATGGAGTTGATAATTGATTCGTGAGCGAGTTTATGGCCCATCAAGTGAGATCTTCGTTGTTTGTTCCTAACCTAGGGCAAATGGAAACATGGTTTATGCCGTGAAGGGTGCTCTTGGGGTGAGCTTGTTCATCGTCGATCTGTTTCGTCCTGCCGTGTGCAACACCTGCCGTGTGTGAACCGTGGATCGTTTTTCTGCCCAGAAACGCTCTGTTTACCAGATTGTACACCGAGTACTGGATGCTGCCCGGACCAGTGTCAACCAGATACAAACGGCCGTGCACCGATTCAATCTGAACCAAACTGACTCATTCTCACACTTTCCTGGGGCGTATTATCATAATCATTATCATCAGGGCGGCAAACCACACTCATCCACGAGCGGGGACGTTAGCACTTCGTGCCGTTAGAAGGTGCCACAATCGCTACCCGTTTGCCACGCTGGAACGCCACCGAGACGACCGACAAGGGATGCTAGTGGTGGCGTGCCAGATGTAATGCATATGTTTTTACTGAGCAATCGTTTAACAGCGTGGCCATCAGACAGGCTGGCAAATCTCGGCGCATTAGCAGCTCTGACCCTTCACGCTTATCAGGGTGTAGACCGACCGAGCGTAAGGAGCGTTATGTGTTTACAATAGCCGGACGGCAATGTTTGGACGAAAGGTTTTCCTTCTGACCGACAGTAAAACTGATCACACTTCAATTTTAGTTTTTTTTAATTATCAGTAAAAAATAATTTTCAATTACTTTTACTCTCGTTTTTACTATCTCATCACTTATTCCGGCTTAGCGAAGTAAGAAAGGATGTTGTAAGCGTTTGATTCAAACAAAGGATCTCAATTGAAGTAATCACCCGGAAACGCTTATTTTCTGACGGTCAGTGCACCTCGTTATCATGAAACCGGTATTCCACGGGGAGTTCCTCGGATGGATGCCTCGGATGCGATCACAGATCAAATCGAACGTCGGGTTGGTTGTTTTTACGTCAGAGCGCTGGAAGGTCCTGTGATGGATGAACTTTGTTGCACGGTAAATCAGTTTAATTAAATGCCATTGCAGCAGCTGGGGAACTGATAGTGTGCATTCGGTTCGTTATCGGCTGTTTAGAATAATTTCTTTCCCATTCCGTAATCTTGCGTGCACGCCACCGGCACGTGTGCCAGATAGCAGGGGACTCGTGTGCGGACAAGGTCGAAGATAGGGGATCGACCTCTTTCCAGTAATTAAGAGGAGAATAATAAAAAAAAAAAGGCGCAAGAATTCGATATCGACTATATCGATCGGAGAGCGGGTCGGACGACTAATTTACCCGATGGGGCAATCAGAATTTTGTGTTAATTTTTAATCTATCCCAAAACACGTTCCATCACTTGATGGATGTCCCCGGGCTCTAAATAAAGCGTAATCCGTCGCCATCGCACGTTGTTGAATAGTTGATGAACTAACCCATGGGTGCGCAACGTGGTGCGTGTCATGTCGTGGCTCGACCAACTTTGTTAGCCGCCGCGATCGACGGGGGGCTGGTCGAAGTTGATGATGTCCGAAAATTGATGTCCATATTTGGGGCATTTTCCCAAGAAATTGAGTTGAGCGCCCTGCAGCCTCTCTGCATTATTGATCATCACCGTTCTTCCGTTCCGTTGCCGAAGTGTGCTCCTCAAAACACTTGTGAAAATACGTGCGTCACCATCATCGGTGGATGGCCACAAAAATCGATGGCCAACCGTGGAGAACGAGCTTTCCAATCGTCTCGTGAATGATTGCTCCAAATCCGGCGAACCTGTGAAATTACTACCCTTTGAGTGATGGGTAAAATTTTCTACCGTCTTTTCTGACGCCTCACAACAAGAGACGCCGGTTAAAAATACCGACCCGTGGCGAATCATAATAAAGACATGTCAAATTTTACGCACCGCCAGAAGTGCATCTCTCCATCTGCATATTTTATGTTCGTCACATTTAAAAATATAAAACAGACGATCTTCTTGGCTACTTGGTCGCCCTTCGATCCGTAAACGGCAATAGTTCGATACGTGGAGTGTAATGAAGTAGTTGCTGGCCCTTTTTGCAATATTTATAGATCTCGTGCCCTAAAGATATTTCCTCGGTCACGATCACACGCAGTGATCGATACCAGTGGTGGAGAACGGCTGATGCACGTCACCGGCAGACCGGTAGACGAAGGATCAACATTTCGCGACGCGAGTGCGTCAATCAGATCGGACGCGTCAGGCATCAGCAGCCAGAAACGCCTACCAACGCGCTCTGACGTCGGTGTGGGAGAGAGATATGCCTTACAAACTAGTTTTAAACTTGACACCATTAGGTGCATTGATGATTAAAGATCTCCGTAAGAAACAAGCGCGCAACAGATTGTAAAAAGCGATGCATTCGATCACTGCCATCTTCCTATGCAACTGACCAAGGGCTCGCTACCCACAAATCCCAACACGTGCTGCGAAACCTTGACCTTTGATACGGTAAAATCATGATCTCGTGGCACACGAATAGACCGATCAGCAACTTCGTCTGCGCTGAATGATGCGCGGAAGCATAGAATAACAGAAATCGAAACCCAAACAAGCTAAACCACCTCAACCATAAACCGTAGGCCCGATGTACGAGATAAGAAAACGAGTGATTTTTGCCGACCGGTTCCGCACCGACCAACCGGTCAAATTGAGTCACAATTCGAAGCTCCGTAGCGGCGGCAATGGCAAAACAAACATCAACATCCCAATCCCATATAAACCCGCCAAAGGTTTCGGCCGGCGCGGGCGCTGTTGTTGGCTAAATATAACCGCACCATTTTTTTTGCACTTTCCTGCATCGGGTAACGAGAAAAACAAAACATGCCTCTCGCACCGGGTTGCCGTTTTTTTGTCGGGCTGGCCCCAACAAAATGGCGTCAAGCTAATCGTCGCGCTATGACCTAAGCAGCGGCACAACGCAAATTACATTCACGCGCCCCCCCCCTAAACGGGGTCCACCGGAGGGAATGAAGAGTTTGTTTTTTTTTCACCGAACATCCAAAACGAGACGCGAGAGCGAAAATAATCAAAACAAATTCTTGTCTGGCGACAGCGGCAAACTGTTGTGGGCATGGTTTTTGGCGCAGGAAAAAAGAAGCTGCCAACAGCGATTCCAACACCCCCAAAAGCGCGGCGTTCGTGATGATCGTCGTTGTTTAAAACGATCGTCATTATGCAGGCGAAACACATCGTGAAACAAATAAAGCATATCCCCCGCCTCAGGAGGGATATGGTCTTGTGGTCAGGGAATGTGCGAAAAAGAAAAAAAGAGCAGCACATAACAAAGCGGAACGTTAATGAAAATTGTTTAAAAAAGCGGTGCCCCATAAAAGCTAATGCATCAAAATGAGATGTTATTGTCAGCAAATAAAGCTCAACAATGAAATAACCAGGAGTTAATGTTCGACTGCCTCGAAAGGGGAAGGAAACGATTATCCCATTTTTGTCACCTGTTGCAGTAAATCATCGCAGTCGAATGTGTGTGTTGTGAAAGTTGCTACAGACCTAACCGGATGATCTTTTGGAATCCGAAAGAAGTGCAGGGTATCTTTCGAGAGAGTGCATCCGAATCCGGATGAAAACTGTAACAAATTTCCGAGCAAGAATATCTTGGTTGATCGCCGACGACGACGATCGCAAAAGCCAATGGCACCCTGCCAGTCATCATCATCAGTCGTTAAATTCTAACCCACGGAAGCGGCAGTGCCTAGCTCGGTATCGTGAAGGTCAATATCAAAAGGGTAATAAACCGGGTGGCCCTTAGCGGTTGTTTACACTTGGCATGGCGATAGTGAAGCAACATAGAAAAAATAGTTAAGCTCCCTCCCGAAAACTCATGTCCTCGCTACTTACCACACAAGCGGTTACAGTTTCCCAGCAGTTTTTGGCAAATGCTTCAATTTTGGGTGGAATCTTCGCGGCCGAACGACACCGAGCGGCGCACAACAGAGCACAGTGTGTTGGCGCCCGCTGTGAACCGTTCGCTACTACTACCCTCGGTGCGCCGGATGCTACTCGGGTGCTCTGCTACTGCTACTGCCTTGCTAAAACTTTTGTACCGCAAACACTTGCCTCTGTGGTGGAGACCACAGAATACGATCACTAAACACTGGGGACCTGGGGACACTCCAGGTGCCAACGCTGTGTTGCCACGATTTCTTTAACGATCCCCGTTTGCCCGGCGTGACGACGGATAAACACAGTTGGAGCTTCTTCCTGCTGATTGATGGGCAGCGGGTTACGTCCACTCCTAGCGCAGTGACCTAAGTGCTGGCAGCTAGATGAATGTGCCAACGGTGGTCAACAACTGTTGTGAGAGGCGTGTGCTTTCGGGTTGGGACATGCGCCGTCCGTCCTGCCGGCTTTTCTCTCGCTGCTCGCTCCGCTGCGACCAAGACGGGTGGCGATCGCTCAGCCGAACTCGGCGTTCACAGGATAACGCTGGTGACCGGATGTCCGCCTGCCAGTTGACGGAAGCAGACGCTGCGCGGCCCAAGGACTGTAACAGCAACCAGGCGCCTCCTCTGTTCGCACGCGCCGGGCAGATTGCCCCCAAAAGTAGTAGTAACGCTGGTAGCAGTAGTAGTAGTAGTAGTAGATGTAGATTAAGTGGTCGTGCAGTGGTGGTAGCACTCTTCCCTCGTTTGGACTCTCTCTATCGCTCGTTCGCTCGCTCTCGAAAAGAAAAATGGAAAAACCACTGGCTGATGTTATTCGTTCTCCCTCGCTCTCTCACTCTCTTGTGTTCTCTCTTTTTCTCTCTATTGTCAACGGCGACACAATACGGACAACAGTTCAATCATCGAGCAATTCATCCAAGTAGCATATCCCGATCTCTGCACATTTTTACGACCTTGCTCGGGGACCGTTGTGCCGGTGCGAGAATCTATGGTTGTTTGAGGAAGTGCGTCGACACGAGGCGGTAGTTTAGCATGGGAACCGCCTGTGTTGCCCCAGATTTAGAGCACTAACTGCTACGATCGGACGATCAGAGTCGATCGTACGACGGTGGACGATCACAGCTCGCTCGTTGGCTCGAGGCTACCGACTTCGCTGTTGGTGCAAAGCTGTAGAGAGTTGTTGGTTGTTGGTTTTGCTGCTGGCCGCTTCTTCGCTGCTGAACCTCTTACACAGCACCTGAAGCCACCGGACGTTTTCTAGATGGTTCGATACTTAAAGCGACACCTCCGAAATCAACAGCACCGAGTCGAGCCGAGTCCACTACTGAATTTCGATCCGCCGGGCGAGCGTTACAGGCGTTACTTCAGCCGATGCAGTACTACTTGAGAGCTACTACGGCGCGACCTTTCCCAGCTGCGGCTGTATGCGTGCGATCGTGCGATGCTATCCTAGAGGTCGTTGGCAGACCCTGCTGGCGGCGAACACGTAACGTAACGAGTTGAAAGTTTTATCGCCCACAACCCAACCACACACTCTCACGGCTCCGCTTGGTCCGCTTGTTTCGTACCGGTCAGCGGTATAAACAAAGCGCGCGTGATCGTCGATCCGGTTGCAGCTCTCACACGCTTAACGAGATGCGTTCCCGGCGTGGATGCTTTTGTGCGGCGACAGTGTGCGGTTCCACACACAACGTGGTTTCAATTCAACTTAGGGCCGACCGTCATCGCGGTCTCTCTGCTGGCGCACGATGGTTCGGCAGCGACAAGTGACGGACTAACTTCGCGGGTCGATTAAATAAATTTCGTTGGCCGCGCGACACTCGAACGCCTCGAAGGCACACACCAACACACGATGACACACTGCTCGGGGGACCCGAACTCGCTCTGTATGTCTGCTGTGGCGGTGGCCAAATCGATATCGAGCACGAGGCCTGCTGCTACTGCTGCGCGTTGGCCAAACGTCACGGCCTGGCGTTCGCGATCGCGAACTGGCAAAGTGCGTCGCAACAGCGCGAATGAACCGACGATGAACCCCAAACGGGACACACAGGCACACACGTGAGCGTTATGCAGTTTTTTGGCGTTTTTCGAAGAAAGTTGCACTAGCCACGACACGCCCGTTTCCGGCGCGGTCGACGCGCGAAGTCACAAATCACGTTTTAACGGGTGTTTCTTCGGGTGGCGTATGGGAAGTTCCGATTTTTTCAAATCGACTTAGCTCTATTCGCTTGGATGGGATGAATTGAGACGCGAATTGTTTGACACAGGCCGTCTCGAGTTAATAGAGTGTTGACGATCACTCCGGCAGCGCATAGGACTCCGCTGGGCGCTGGACAGTTAGCCAGTGGAGGTTGTCGATCGATTGAACAGCCGTAACGTGATTCTGAAAAGACAAGAAAGAAAATACAAAATTAGCGCACTGATAGTATATTTGTCAACGCAAATGGTCCGGTCCGGTGTACAATTGGCGACGGGATACGCAATAATGTGTCTGCCACCGGACG
Organism: Anopheles bellator; assembly: GCF_943735745.2. Lineage (NCBI taxonomy): Eukaryota > Metazoa > Arthropoda > Insecta > Diptera > Culicidae > Anopheles > Anopheles bellator. Next base: position 43,852,028 of record NC_071285.1, on the reverse strand, counting down.
GGTGTCTTTGGCGAAATCGATAAATTGATTTTGTTCGGCCATGGCGGCACAGGGGTTGGTGGCCTACTTTGTCCGACGTCCTCAGACGAAGCCGTAAGAATTTTGCGAAAGAAAGTTGGGTAACTGTTTTTCGAGAATCTTCGTGACAAGTTCATCCGCTGAATTCCGCTATGCAGAACACTCGGTAGGATGGGGTCATTTGGATAACCGGGTGACGGGGTCTGGAGAACTGCAGTACTGGCCGGGAAGGATGATGTAAACTATAATCCCACAAACATGTCCCCACCATGTTCGCTTACTAAACGCATCCTCTCTGGTTCTCTCTCTCTCTCTCCCTTTTCAGGTTTCTCTTTGTTATTCGTTGTCTCTCTCTCTCTCTCTCTCGTTAACACACTCTCCGTTGGCAATTATTGACAGAAGACAGTTGCGGCAAATGTGCGGTGCCAACGCCGAATGCAAATGCAACGCGGCCTGCCACGGGCAACAGTGCAAACGGGGAAACGGGAACAAAACTGCACTGCAAATTCCACATCGATGATGCGATGATGCCGAGGCGCGGCGATACTCTGTCTACCCCTACTCTTCGATCGATGACCGGACCGGATCGATGGAACACTATTGTCGCATCGCGTATTCCTTGAACCTGCGGGCGCCCCGGAATAATATTCTGACGTTACTGGAGCACAAGCTTTAAGGGCCTCCTGCATAACCCGGCACACCACCGTTGAGAGGGTAATATGCATTTTTCATCGATAGCGAAAGTGAACACCTGTTTTGCGGACAGTTTAACTCCAACCGGGGGGCGGGTTGCTACATTTTGTTAGTTCGATATCCATTTACCGGTCGCTATCCGGCCGATGGGAGGTAAAAAGGAGGTTAATAGGGTAGAGCCCTTCGAGCAAGGTAGTCTTCCCTAACGAGAGTTGCACAACACATGATGCAATCAGTAACGTTGTTTGCTTGGATCTGCTGCGGTTACCATTGACATTGATACGCGACTGAATGACATAATATATTCGGCATCTATCATATAGTATCTGCGGTTGCTTGATCAATTTTGGGGTGGATTTTTACTTCTGTTACACTTATTTTTACTATTGAACTTTCAGATGAGTATTTGTAGTTTTATGGTTACTACCTTCATTCGTCGTCAGTATTGAACACCAGACTATCTGAATTCCGAGCCGACACAAAGACCTACTGAACCTGCCGAACCCACCGAAGGGCTGCCCAAGGTCTATGTTTATCTAATGACCACGTAGTCGTAAATAACACTGAAATAGCCCGGAGCCAGCCGGTGAAATATTTAGGAGTCCACTTAGATCAAGGACTTACTATCAAAATCCACAGAAAGCAAGAAATATATTGAAAAAAGGGATTTAGGATAATCTTGTTATTATTATTATTAGCCTCTAGCCTTTGATTGATCAAAAATCAAAACTAAACCTTTAAAAAAACTTTGTCATTTATCAAATAAAAGGAACGAGTATCAATTTAATAATTTTACGTTTCCTATTACTGAAGTAACGTTCTATCGACAAAGTGTGGTCAGTTTCCCGTGCAATCTCACTGAGTGTGTTTCTGTTTATTAGCAAGTCTTTATAATGTCAACAAATGACGATAAATTATGTAAATAGCGGTTTGATTCGAGTGTCGGCACTTTGCGGAACGTCCGGGCGAGATTTCGTGCCCCGACCAGATTTTCCAGCGCACATCCGTCAGTCTTTGCCATGATGCACCCCGCGTGACTGTCTCGAAAAGCAAAAAGGGACATCCGGTGAAATCGACCTGTTTTATGACTGACGGACTATGGATCAATAAAAGCCTTTTTCACTTTCATTGCTACTGTTCCGCTACGCGACTAAGCTGTATCGCGATCGGGGCCCACGGTCTGCCAAGTTGCAGTTGCAAGGCTGTCATCCACTCTAGAACCACCGCTCTAGAACATTCGATCCCGGGTCGTTCGCCAATTTAAGTAAAGAACAAAACATGCTCCAACCATTGGCGGGCCTGAGCAGTTGAGAAAAGAAGGGAGACACTGTCAGAGAGATCTGAGGTCGTCCTCAACGATCGCGATCTTGAGAAAGGACCTTTAGGCCCACAAAGTGCGGGCGCGGGTTGTGTATTGATTTAAATAAATTTACTGCCAAAAACGTGCCCCATCATCATCATCGGGCGTGCAAACCGGTTTTTCCAGTCCCCGGCGTCCGGAGGCCGGCCGGCCTTTTGCGAGGGAAGCTATGCAATCTCGGGTGGTGAGTTGCTGTTGTCGCGATCCTTGAGTTGATCGCAACGAACCATTGCGCCAATAACTCGGTAACGTCGCCGGCCGGCACACTTTTTACCGTCCAACAGAGCGTTATTTTACGGAGCGCCCTTTTGTAAGGTATAGAGTCAGCCCTGACAGCCAACGCCACATTGCGGTTGTGTTTGTGATGACGGATGCTGTTGCTGTAGTTAATAACAGGTTTTTAACAATGCCCGTATTTTAATACTGTCCTTTTGGATATCAAATAATCCAAACCGACACCGACGATCGCCCGCAAACCGATCGATTCATCTCGTTGGTCCCGACGTCCGACGTAAGAAAAAGAGTTTATTTGTTTCTTAACAAAACATCCGCACCGTACTGGCCCCCATCCGGCGGCCGGTTTTGCTGATGCCATCACGTGTGCGTTCGTTTCTTTTGCTTTCTTGTTCCGTTCGGGCCCCAGTCTCTCAATTCGCTTTCAATATGTTTCACTTTACCGTCAATTGGTGGCAATAATTTTGCACTGAAGTGCCGCCGCTATTTATAACGCAGCCGGCGGTTCCGACCGCAGCTGCAGCCACAGCAGCAAACAATTTGAATCCGGCCAAACCGGCACCGGAACCATTCTTTCACCGACCCGGACGTCATCCGCTACACGAACGAACGTATCAGGATACGCAATGCGGACAAAGAATTGCCGCCTTGAAAGGGGAGCGAAACGCGGTCCATCGATTGAATGTTACAATATAAGAAACGAATGATTAGTAAGCAAAACAAAAAGAAAAAAGGAGACACAAAGTGTTCTACAAACAGTGAAGCCAACACGGGTCGGGGTGGTTCCGTCGGCCGAACGTTTTCCGTTTTTGGTTTAATCTCAATGTTTGCATAATATGGTCCGGCGATGCGTGGCTTCGTGCGTCATTAGGGAAATGGTATTTGGCTGATTGGTTGACGAACTTTTCCCGAACAAGATATACTCGAAATATGGTTCCACTGGCGCGCTGCGCTGCGCGTGGAAGCAATCCTTAGTTGATAAGGAGTTTATGGCTTCCGGCGGCATGTGGGAGCGCTTTGGGACCCTGTGACGCCGTCCGGCTTACGGCGAGCGTGTTTTATGGGTAAACAAACCTCAGACTGATCGTGTGGCTTCCCGCCGTAGAGATTTTGATTTAGATAGCCCACCGATTTTTGCATCAAGTGAAACTCTACAAAATACTCAATTAGGCCACCTAGTCAATCCTTGGATACGATTACTGGACACACAGTTGGTGTGCTAGTTACCAAGTGCTCGCTCGCTACGGGTCTAAAAATAGTGTTGACGAGCCAATCTTGTGGCCGATTATTGCGTGATTTCCTTCCCATTGGTTAACCCACTTAAAAGCGACGCCCTTCAAATGGGGGTGCACTATATTGTCATTGCTTTACGACATATCGTCAACAATTGCAGCCGCGGTAAAGCGGTCAGTAAATAGATCGTCACAGCTCTATTCTTCAACATTGTCCTTGCACTGCCGGAGCGTGCCGCGAGGAGATGCGTCACGCGGTTACTAAGAAAGTTGGCCTAACGTCTTCCGCCTTTTTTATATCTGTACTAGTTGCTTACCATCATCAGCTGTTTTCAATTGGACTTTCATCCACTATTACTCCGCGTAGGTAGAGCATTCGTAGCAACAGCTTCTTCTGTTGGCGCTGGAGTGCACCTGTAAGGCAGACACACTTCACGGGGAATGCTGTAATTGACGTTAAAAAGCTTAGCCGATTATCAGGCATCAACAACAACTGAAGCCAAATCAATAGCGGCTAATTGTATCTAATTGTACCTCTTTGCTTTATGTTTTAATCTACTTGTGCCAACCTTGTCAACTAGAGCATCGCCAATAATATAATATGAACGTTGTTTTATGTAATGTTTTGGAAGAGTTGCGATACAGATCACACATCCGTGTGTATTTAAGCTCTTCTCATTGTTATTTGAGCCATCGTTATCTTTATCGATTGATGGTCGATTAAATAACGGTGAAGGTATCATTAAGCCACAAAGAAAAAGCACAAAATATTGTTTTACTTACAAGGGCTGTTTTGCATTGGCTACGAAAAAAAAACATTACTCCAGCTTAAATCAAAAGCAGCCGCCAATTGCGCCGCCGTCTGATTTGCATCCCCCCAAACCATTGAACGAAAACCCAATCTTCTGAGACGCCATTAAGATTAGGAGCACGGGACCCCCCCCGGGACGGGATTGGGTGGCGAAACTCCACGCCACCCGGTGGCCTTGAACGTTTTTTTTGCGTTTTCGCGACAACAACGTAGAGCCTGTGATCGCCGCCGCCGGGACGAAATTGCGTCGTCAAATCCGCTGTCCGCGAAGGACGACGACGCATCGATAGCTCGAGCAGGAAGCGCGGCCGGAAGCAGATGGCGAGATTTCATCATAGTTGCCCCGGAAGGTTGAACCGAAAGCAGGGGCAAAATCCCCAAAACCCGGTGACTAATTTGCTTCGACCACTTTCCCTGTCGTTGGCCGTGCCCCGCGAGTTGTCGCTCCTCGAAAACCCGGCAGCCATTTCCTTAATTTTTACACTCGGCGCTGTCGCGGCTCCAGCTCTGGGCCGGTCTCGCTTTTGGCCCAATTTCCAACTCTCCAACACATGGACAGGGCCCTGTGTGCCATTGTTTACCAAAAACGAACAAAATCGGCCATCGCGTGACTCGGTCTCTCTCTCTCTCTCTGTCTCTTGCGAAAGGCTCAACTTAGAGATCCGCTCACCGAAAGAATGTTTCTCTAATTTCTAGTTTCACTTTCCTGCTTCAGCTCGAAGCCTGTCTCTTTCTCTCTCCTGCGGTTGCTCTGATGCGCTGAGCTATTGTGCGTTTCGAACAAACTGCTTCAAGCGCCACTTGGGACTATTGCTGTTAGACGGGCCTACGTGACTTAGGTCGGGTTTGTTAATCTGGGGGGCGTGTGACAAGAGTGACGAACTGGTGACGCTCGCCGCGATGTTGATGAGCCTCGCACTTTGACCGGGGCCACCCAAGTCTGTCCCTTCTAAGTCGATCAATAGGCGGCAATTGCTCCAGCGTTTACAGTCAAGGCAATTAAGACTACTTCGATGCGACACAGCAGCGAACGCTTTGTTCTTTGTTGCAAACATTTTTCTTCATTTAACCTGTTTAAGATGGACCTTTAGCTATCGTCCTTGAACTGCTATGCTATGGATGGATATGTCCAGTTTCTAAGGGAACAATACCACTGTGACCACCTACTCCGTTAATCTACCCGGCAGGGCGAACAAACATCCGGATCCCCGGTACGGGCAAAACCGAACCCCTTGCGTGGAAATGGGTGCAAGGACACGCAGTAGAAACTCTCACCAATCACTCTCGCCGTACCACTCGAACTTCCGCACACCTACAAACGAGTTCCTTGGCTAGCCAACTACTAATCGACTATTTTTAGCATAAAACTATTTGCACGCAACATCCGTGTATGGCGGACATAAGTGAGACAAAAAAATCCTTTGTGGCACTGTGGCGCACTTTTACAACATCATCCTTAACATACACACATACACCCTGCCCGTGAGGAGGGAGTTTTCTTTATTGGCCGTATCCTGCCCGTTGGCCCACGGCTGGCGCTCGCACGTTTTCTTATCGCTCTCGCTTTTCCCGAGAAAAGGAAGTGCTTTTCCGATTCTCTCGCTCTCCCTTTTACTAACTGTGGCTCTTTTCGCTTCGGTGTTTTCAATGTTTGCTCTGTTTTTTGTGTTTTCTTGATCCTTTTGCTGCCTTATTTCTGTTGTTTTTTCGCTCGCTCTCTCTCTTTCCTAGACTACGGGTCCATCGTCTGTCAGCGCCACCAGCGACGGGTGCTGGACAACCGGGGAGCGAGAAGCTGAGAAAATCAATTCATCTTGGCCGTAAGTTTAAGAAAACGGTGCAACGGTTTCATCGATAGGTCGGAGAGAAGAAGGTTGAAGATTGTTGGGCGAGTAGGCCGAGTACAAACGGAACCACTTATAGGGCTATCCGTCGACGGGTTATCGGTCCGGTTGCATCACACCACAGCCACCAACAACACACTGCCAGCTTCCGTAGTTCCAATGAACGAAAACTTGCCTCAGAGTTGCGGAAACCTTGCTTGATGGTTCGAATTGTGAACGGACATACACACTTTCCGAATGCCAGTGCCACTCGGTACACAGAAATTTTGCCGTCGAGGATCCTACGAGAGCGACCCGGATTTCGTGACTGACACTCGCGCACTCCGCTTACGAATAGGGTTTTTCGTCGACGGCCCGTATTTTGGAGCCTTCCTAGTGTTGCTCCACGAACCCACACACAGAGACCGGGTTTTTATTGTGTCATTCTGGCGCTCTTACCGAACCGAAGGAAACATGTAAGGGAGAGAGAGAGCTTTAGTCGGCTCTCTCGTGGGTTAGTGTTTTATGGTGTGTCCTTTTGGGCGCCCCCCCGCTTTTAAAGCTCACGGTGCACAGCGTAGCCCGTGACGGGGCACATATTTCAAACATAATTGGACAGTTTTGCACGTGCAACGTAAAAAGCATACGCAGTTCTTTAGCACTAAAATATTGAGATGTCGTATTTTTATATACGATCTGATGCCATTGGAATTAATTAGGGAACTTCCACAAGCGCTGCAGATTTGAGAAAATATTCCATCACTTACTTCGAGACATAAGTTACACTTGACTGGCGAAAGAGGACCCCCCCGAAAGGCATCTCGCTCATTGCTGCTGTGGCGGCGTAAAGCACCCGCGGGGACTTGGTCATCCACCGGGGTTGTCACGCTGGCGCAAGGATATTGCGATGTTTTGTCGATTTTCGTTTCGTCTCGTTCGTAAATATGGGCACAGAACCCGACGACCGCGGGCCCGAAGGACGAACTGCTCTCCAAGCGCCCCAAGTGCTGGACAAAGCTCTGAGAGAAAAGGACTCTCGCCGAAGGATGCTCTCGAAACACTCATGTTCGGAAGTACGAAGAGGGTGAGCTTTCCTCGCACGGCGCCCTTTCGGAGCTTTCGGTTCCATTCATACAGGTCCTTAAACCGTGCGTGCAACACGCTGGGAATGGGTGCGACAGAAGGGTGGTAACAGCACATAGCAAGGCAAGATTAGGGACACGGGCACACTCCGTACTACGATCGCAGGCGCCACCGCCGAAGCCACCAGCTTCGGATTTCGTTCGGCGATAATCGATAATCGCGAGTGTGCGCGCCGGCCGACCGCCGGACATCACCACAGACACACACATACACAGAGGGCAGGAAAAATTCGGTTCTAGTTATTGATAAAATGTGCCCGCTTCCTTTTCCGTGCCCCGGGCCGCCACTCCGTTCTCGCGACTCGGACCGGAAGCGAAGCATGGGCGACCAGCGAACAGGTGGACAGGAAATTGTCAAGGTTCCGGCGCGTGTGTCGATGCATGTGCCCCGCGCCGTCCTGTCCTGTGTGTGGGCGCGGTGTGGCTGCGTCGATAAGCCGAAATTAAAAGGTCCCCTAGCCACGGTTGGCTGCGTGTGATGGTTCACCGTCGCCGACACTTTTTATGGCTCCATTGCATCAAATGATGATCATAAAAATCCAGACGAGAACGATGACCATCGTAATCATCGCCGTCGAAGCAGAACATCGGATGTGGGGGTTTTCTTTGTTGGGGCTCGTAAAGAAAATCCGGAAAACTAGCAAAAGGAGTGTCCCCATGGGGAAAAGGGGCCAAAGGTATCACAGTCCTTGGTTTCCGTCTGGCTCGGGGTCCTCAAACGCGTGAGAAGTACAAGGTCCCCGCTGCTTTAGTCCATCAGAAAAGCATAAAGGATCGCTTTCCTTGAACTACATTTCAGCGTCTCGAGTGTCTCTGGCATGGTGCGTAAATATTAACCGATTCGTCGTAATTTGTCACCAGAGGAAGGCTTTTATTCGCCAGTCATTAATCCCTGTGCCATGCACTGCCATGGCAGCAATAAACTTAAACGAACACTTATTTCGATAACAGAAATTCGGGTTTCAAATAAAATAGCTGAGGCCTATTTATCCGGTATTACACACCACAAAAGCACTAATTTATTTACCATAGAATGTTAGTAAATGCGAAGCCAGTTCGTCGCGTACGCTCATCCGCCAAAGAATGTTCACGCACGTCAACCGAACGCACTGTTTTGCCAGCACATGACGCAATATGCGACGCTCTGCTGTTCAGACAAACAACAGGCTTGTGGCAATTGGAAAAAAGAATCAACAAACCAATCGTCAATAACCCGTCGACAATTAGTCAGCGGAATGGTGCAGGTCCGAGGCGAAGCATTATACGACAGATTACCTCATCTATCGATCGTTCCAGATCATTGTGAGATGGTATCATTGCTAATCATTGGCCGATTATCTTAACTTCTTTAGCATCCGAAACCTTACAGCCGCAAATGGTGTTCAGGTACTGAATCCTAAAGTAAAAAAAGAATCCTGTATTATGAAATCAGCGTTAATATCGGATGAGCAGATTTGATACATTGTCCAAGGCTTTCTAAAAGAATTCCTTTGAGCGATGTTAAATTTAAATCAACAAGCTTCTAAACTGTATGCAAGAAGCAAAAGATTAACTTGGTTCCCTCATTAGTCAAAAGTCGAAGCATTCGGACCCAACAGCAATGCATTGCCAACTTTCGCCGACTTCTTCCGCACGTTGTGAGTCGAATCAAATGGTGAACTGGCGCTACTGCGTCATTTACTTTTCGGGCCCACACCGATTGCATGCCGATAAAAATAGCCGATTCGACATAATAACCTTCACCACATTCCACCGTTTGCGGAAACACTAAAAGCGATAAATTACCACGCGCTGGCTGGCATTTGTGGCTGTTTTTCGGTGTGACACATCTCGCAAAGGATGCTGCCTTCGTGCCGGTGAGAGGCCCACCGGTGGAAATGGAAGAGAGAATTTTTATTTCTGGCACAACCCCAGACCGCGCCGTGTCTAATAATGCAGCAATTAATGAGTCCACGACTGATCACCGATTGCACTGATCCGTTGCAGTCCGGTAGGAGAGCTACGCTACCCTGCTGCTGAAGCAAGTGACACGTGCAACCGACCAAAAGTGGCACGGTTCGTGGGGCAAGAACTAGGAAGGAATACTAAAAGTTATCACCTTCACATTCAAATAGGCTGGGTTATCATCGTATTTAAAACCCCGATCGCTGTGTAATCGTCAGCTCTGCGAAGCACTTCAGCGGACTTAAAAAGTTACCTTCAATGTGAACCATATAAAGGATTATATTTATTGGTATACATTATCTGTCCCTCTCTGTCTCTATTGCCGCGTTGGGCCATTTTGTTGGGACAATCAAACGTTTATTGATGCAACTCACAGTGTACGCGATCACCCGCAATCGGTTCGGAATTCAACATTAACATTCAAACCTAACCCAACGTGCCATTCCCTTCCACTGTTTTGTGCATTTTATTTGTTTTCCAGAAAGGTTTGATTTGTAGAAACACCTTCGACCTTCAGTGACTCTCGGGCACAACCCGGCGGCCCCATTGCTGCAATAAAATGCAATTCCAATTTAATGCCAAGCAAAGACGGCATTCGGTGAAGACAGTGTCACCGATTAATTGATAATCGCTGGGTGCATCGCTATTGTTGTATTTTTTGCTCGTTCCACGATGCTTTTTTTATTCGCCCAACATTGATAAGTTGCTGCGGCCAGCACAGCGGAGGCTTGATAAGCATGAGGTTTTGCAGTTTTCATCATCAAATGATGGCTTAAAGCAGTCACTACCGAAGACCGCAAAGAGCCTGTTTTTTACGAATAGAAATAGAACTGGCAAAAGATATTTCCAATTACAGCAAAAGAGCGCTTCGCCAACGCTGTAAGGAATTTAAGTTAAAACCAACCTTTTGGACCATCACCTGGAGCATTATTGCCATCAATCTAAACCCATAAAACACTAGCGGCCGAAGCTGCAACAGATGATTAACTTGGATTATTTCCGATTCCTCATTGTCTTCCAACGTACCGTAGTAACAAAAAGGTAGAGAGTCAACCAAGAATCGATCGAAAATCCTTGAAATTTATCGGCACCGCTCACCGGCGAGCTGAAACTTGAAACCGATTCGCAGGTTGATGTGGGTTTTGGCGATGCGTTCACATTATGCGGGAAGGAACGAACAAAATACTCAGAGGAGCAGACAAAATGGAGCAAAAAAGGACAAAAACCTGATCCGGGACAGTAAGAACCACCATAGGCGGTTGCGTAATACCGAGGGAAACTCATTACTTCATACCATAAAGTAGTAAAAATCGAAGAAAACCCCTGAACACTCTAAACAGCAGCTGATGTTTTTGTGGCAAGAAGTTCACACAGAAAGGAATGATAGCTGGAACGGTGCCTGGCCTCACCGGGAAACCTTCAAGGCGACGGTCGATCCAGCCCGAAGTGGAAAACAGTTTGGAGCCAAACCCGGTATCGTCCGAGAGCGGCGATTAATTCATCAGCGCTCGAGCGTTTGCCATCGAAGGTAAAAGTCCTTGAGCCGCATATTGCCGCGCGCGATCGTACGCATCATTTACGCCAGTCGCTGGCAGGCACACACAGCGACGACTGTCCCCAGCGGTAAGTGTCCACGCAGCAACGAAAGAGACGAGCCCCTCCCGCCAATCCGCCAGTGGCGATTCGAGAGATTATTGCTATCGTGTTGCTATGATAGCCTACACGCGGTGCGCAGCATTGTTCCATTGGCCACGCACCGGCGCCGAGGGTTGCCCCGGCAAATTACGTGGCACTTTGGCATCGGTAGCCCGAGTGCGGCGTTCGATAAACACCTTGCAGAAAGATGAGATTGGTGGCGTGACCTTGGCAGTTAGATGCGCAACATAAGCGAGGCGGACGGGCGGCGGACGGGTTGTGATGTGCCCCAGGTACAGGAGCGGTGGTTTCTTATCACAAACTTCGCTCGAGAGCTCTGGCTTGGGTCGCGTTCTTTCGCAACGCGTCAATACCGGCGCAATCCGCGGGAAAAAAGGTAGTCCCGCCGTGGGGAGCGGCACCATGCTAACAGAATTGCGCATTTCTCGAAAAAAAAAACCATCATTCACACGCCGGGACCGCTAACGTGGTGAACCGGGGCTGCGCTCGACGCGATGATGTTGTCCGTCGCTCGCGATGCTTTGCTTCTTATTTTGGGCCCAAAACGATTGCTAAAAATAGAAGTAAAAGTTGGGGCTCAGTACTTCACGGAGGTTCCAGCACGGTTCCGCGCGTTTGGGTGTTGCTCCATCACACATACACACGCACCCGCTTGCATTGGCGGGCCACGCGCCGTGTGTGTCCCCAGAGAGTGGCTTTCTTTTCGGTGCCAAAATTGACCACAACTGGTGCAACCCGTGGCGAGGAGATCGTTCGTTAACCTCTGGTGGGTCCATCGTGAATGTTGCAGGAATTATGCAATGGCATCGTTTTTTTGTACCGATCAATTTATTCCTGCTGAGGGGCTCATTGAACTCCGGAAGGATAGTTCGCAGGTCGTGGCCCACTGAAAACGCATTCTGTTTACATTCATGCTGTCATCCTCAGTTCTAGAATGTTCTTCAGGGCTTCACATCTGCACCCAAAACACGCGACCCTGCGCCGTACGTGCTTCCGTTGTATGTCCATTGTTTCGTGATGAATTCACTTACCTTGTTGGGGTGCACAAAGAAAACCGAAACGAATTCACAAAACCGACTCCGCCACGCACACCGCGGAAAAACGGTGGATCTCACTATTTTGTGCACGGCCGTCTTTGGTTATTTTCTGCAACTCACCGTCTCGGTGGGGACCGCGACAAGCGTGTGGTAAGAAAACACGGCAAATCCGCTGGCCAAAATAGCCTCTCTGTTAACGACTTCAGATAACACTTTGCAACACTTGTTTTCCCGGAGAAACGCACTGATAAATTGGGTTTTGGCACCAGACACATAGGGCATACGAGCACAGCGGGGATGTAAATCGCACCCCACGAAGGCGCGTTTCCGAAAAAACGCTAATAATTCGCGAACAACACATTCGCGGCTGCGGACGTGGTTTGGACAATCTTTCCGATGGTTTGGCTAGCAAATTTGCAGACACAATTGATTCGCACGATTTCGACTCTTGACAGATTAACCGAGTTGTTGCTGTTGGACGGTGTGTTGGTGTTTGGAATGTTGGATATGTTGTACAAAACATGATGTTCATTCCATGCCATCAACACAACCACAATTCAAGATGAACGTGTTCATTCTCACAATGAGTGCATCATGATAAAAATGCGGTCATAAATCAGTTTTTAAACGTGAGGATTTCAGTTATATTTTCCTAAAATAGATAAGTTGCCAATCAGAATTTTCGATTCCTTTTCATCCCTACACTTTAAGCTTACTTGGACACTTGGATCCAATTTTCCGAAAAATATCTCTTTTAAGCAGATTTGGTGCGCTATAAAGTATTTTATAGAGCACGATGAACGATCGTTTCCCCTGTGTGAACTATGGAAAGTTGATGACGATTTCAGCCATATTTTTCTAAAATACAGTGGCGAAAACAAATTTTTAACGAAAGAAAAATCATTCAAGAAATCGTAACTTTATTATAGCATCCGTCCGTAAGAATTGTTGTTGTTGTTGTTGTTCATCGCGATGAATGTTGTACGATCAAACGTTCATGCGATGAATCTTGTGAACGCGATCGAGCCAGAGATTGCCATAAAAATAAAATTCCTTTGATCGAGCTGGTTACGTTGTTGATTCGGGGTGGTCCGCAGTGTTTTCGCAGAATTCGGAGCAAATTTGGAACGAAGAAACGCAGGATGTGCTGCGTACCGGAGTGATCCGTTTGTGAATTTCAGCCGCTGCGCCACCCGCTGGCGTCATCAGGCCACACTGCGAGTGTTTCTCTCCCCGAAAAGTAATGGCATTCCTGTGCCCCGTTCGTATTCGTCGTGGGAAAAAGAAGAAACGTAAGCAGCGTTGTGATGATCGATCAGGTTCCTGGTAGTTCTAATCGTTGGTTTAACTGTTTCTTATTCATTGGGCGTTAGCACTCGGCGGTGATATCGACAAGGATCTGTCGAGCAGCCTCGGGCTAAACCATGGGATGGGCCGGATAACCGGATCGGCCAGCATCGAGACGCTGGTCCGGGTGGGTATCGAGAAGGAGCACGGCCTTAGCCCGGAGTCCAAAATGGCCGTGCTTCACGATTTCACGCCCTGCGTCGATGATGAGCTGGAGGTGAAACGAGGCCAGATCGTGAACATTCTGTACCGCGAAAACGACTGGGTGTACGTGATCGGACAGGACACTCGGCAGGAAGGCTTCATACCGTACTCGTACTGTGCTCCCTTCAACACCCAGCTGGCCGATTTGGCGATCAAGAAGAAGCTACCGCGCGACCTCACGACGATGGGCGCTGGTGCTGGTGTTGGTGGCCCCGGTGGCGGTGGTCCTGGCAGCGGTCTGGTGGGTGGCAGCGATCTTACAGATGGTATGCCGGACATTAGCATCGATGTGCTGGACGACAGTGGGCCCGGAATGCTCACAAACGCACTGAAACACTCGCAGGCGAGCCTCAGCTCCGAACCGGACTTTCTGCCCTTCGCAAAGGACCCCAGTGGTCGGTACATAGTCCTGTACACGTTTATTGCGCGCGACGAGAATGATGTGTCGGTCGAGCGGGGCGAGTTTGTGACGGTGTTGAACCGTGAGGATCCGGAGTGGTTCTGGATCGTACGCAGTGACGGTCAGGAAGGTTTCATACCGTCCGGGTTCGTGTATCCGGCCGAAAACATTCTACAGGGTCAGTCCGGCAAGCAGCAACAGCAAGGTGGAGGTGTAAATACTTTGGATATGAACATGGTGCCAATGGGGGGCGGTGGTTGCGGTACGAACATGGCAATCAGTGCCAACCAACACCAACAGCAGCAACAACAACATCAACAGCAGCAGCAGCAGCACCAGCAACAACCGGGCATTGGGTCAGATGACTTGCGGTACCACGGAACCGAGTTGGTTATGCTCTACGATTATAAGGTAGGTCAGCGGCGCTGGAATGGATGGTTTCTCTCGCAATTGCAACGTTCTGACGAAACATTGTTCTCCCACGATACCACAGGCACAAGCCCCAGATGATTTGAGCGTCCGGCGAGGCGACTGGATCTACGCCGACCTGAACAACCAAACGGTGGACGGCTGGTTGTGGGCCTACGCACCGAAAACCCGCAAATACGGTTTCATCCCGAAAGCGTATGCTCGCCCGCCCGCCATGACAAGTCTGTAGCTTTCGCTCCAACCCCTCAAGCGTGTCGGACGTTGAGTTTCGTCCCTTTTCACAATGGCTAGGTTTAATTTATTTGTAAAACAACTGAAAGTGCTTAACATATCGCTATACTGTTTCCCTTCTTACGGGAACCCATTCCGTTGATGGCATATTCCATTTCAGCCTTCGCAACAGGCACGCACCATTGCGGTGCCGCTAAAAATATTACACTTTAAAGAATATCGATGGGTTTTGCGTATTTTACGTACGAGTACGACGGAGCGCCAAGTCTATTAACTTTATTTTCTATTAATATATTTTATAATAAAAGAACGAAGTGGTGAATCAAAACAACTAAGAATCCTCTTGCTCCTTCTTACTTTCGACAATTGCTTCCCGTTTACGTTTGAGTTCCTCGTACTGCTTGCGCACGGTCTTGATTTGCTCTTGTTCAACCGTTACCGGCACACGGCAATCGATCTGCTCCTGCCGTATAAATTCCAAAGTTTTCAGCTTCTTTTCGAGGAAATCGAGCTGCTGAGACTCCAGCTGCTGGCGGTACTCCTGCAGACGACTGTCCTTGATTTGCTCGCAGTGTATGTTGGTTAGTTTGCGCAACGAATCCTTGCGGGTTATCCAATGAAAGTGTCTGTTCCCGAAAGGAAATCAGGTCTTAGGAACGAGATGATTAACAACACTCGCCAGTACTTACGTTGGGTATGGTTTGTACACTAGATCTAGTTTTTCGAGAATATACTCGAACCGGCGATAGTCCCACCGTCGCAGGTAGCGTAGGAAGCGCTTACGCTTGTCGATCAGTTCCTTCAGCTGCACCTTGACCACCGATTGGCGGGGAAACTGTTCCATGTACTCCTGCAGGCTGCGAATGCGTGCCGTCATAAGACCCACTGGAAAAATCAACGTCATTTGAATAAATGCACAAAAGTGAAGCACCATCGAACTTACGTGTGGCTTCCATCGAGCCGTAGTCCAGCTCGTGTCGGTATACTCGACGGACCATGTCCTCTTTGAAGTTTTCAACCATTTCCCGCCGCCGATTGTGCTCGAGAGTGAACAACTTTCGCACGGACTCATCGGCCGTTTCGAGCTCCTTTGAGTCGCGAAAGTCCTTCATCAACTCCGTACCGGCAAACTTTGGCAGGGCCTGAAGGTCTCCCGATTTCTCCGGCTTATAGCAGGGGATTTTCTCTGGCCGCACCCATTTGATTTTGAGATCCGACTTTAGTGCGTATGTGCGGACAATCTGGTTGATCGAGGAAGCTGTGGGTCTCAATTTTACTAGTGAATTCATCGTGGACCACGTTGTTACGAAAGACGATCACACTGTTTTTAAATGGGCCAGGAAAAGGTAAACATCGTCCTGTTTTTGAAGGGGGAAATCTTCACGTTTGTTTTTGACGTTTCGTAAGTTATGATAGCGCGCCATCTGTACGTGACGTTTCGCACTACTTTTGATTCTCCACGATTTTTGAATTTAATTGGGACTAAAAACATGAAAAACGTGTCGTAAAAATGTAATTTTAGCCCTCATAGTGACGATAATAACACTACTTGCCTACCTAATCGACAGGTTTTCAGTAATATTTCAATAGGCCGCTAAGTTTGTTGACATTGACCGGTCAATGTTTGTCACTGACGCAATTAACTATGGAATTTCCGGGCCCGGAGGGGATCTACTATAAATAAGCCGGATTTCTAAACACGCAATCACATATACTTTTCTTCGTCAGACTTTAGAATCTGTTGGTAAACATTCTTTGTGTAAAAGCCTTGGCGCATCGATAGGCTTTCAAATTATTCAAGGTGCCGTACTTAAGGTGCCGTAGTAGAGGCAGAGATAAACAACGAAAGCGAACAAACGAAAGAAATGTAGGACGAAAAACAAACTGGTTTGTCCCTGTTACTGTTACTGAGTCCCTGTTTGTCGCGTCTTATTGAGCACATTTTCTGATTAGTTCCGGTTTCTAATTCTGGTTCTCGCGATTTTGTTCGTGGAACCGAATTCAGCGAATACGTAATGCTGAAAAAGTATACCAAACGAGATACGTGGCCGGTCAGGAACAACTGGAGGCGCTTTCAAGGATACACGGCCTTGTCAACGTTGCTTTCACTGAATGTAATAGTTGCCGAGAGAAGGGAAAAAATCTTTCTGTTTTCATTCCAACACCACGCAGGATGTGTTGGATACAAATGATAATTGATGCTCTTATCCCTCGATACTCTTCCACTTGTTCG
Source organism: Anopheles bellator (assembly GCF_943735745.2). Lineage (NCBI taxonomy): Eukaryota > Metazoa > Arthropoda > Insecta > Diptera > Culicidae > Anopheles > Anopheles bellator. The sequence continues at coordinate 43,835,234 of NC_071285.1, read as the reverse complement.
CCAAAATGTACCCAGATCGTTCGAGACACGCCGTGAAACCTTTCACGTAAGCAAAATGTCAAAACATAATGGGTCAGTAGACCGGCCTTCCGTTAGTCTCCAGCGCGATCACCATGATTGATCGTCTGAAGTGGAAGTCCTTGTACATAGGGCCAGGTTTTTGGACATTTTGTTTGTTTTCCCCACCGTGAGTCGTTGCAGAATAGGGTTTTGTTACAGTTGTACGTGACCTTAAAACGATCACTTGGGGGCCTACGGAACCGAAACGCTTTTAAGTTAGGAGTAGTCCAAGGACAAGCCCGCCATACTTTTCCCTTGTAGTTCAAGCGGTAACCTCACGATGCCGACGATGTTGAACTGAATGGCCGATCAAGGTTGGGAATTCCCCGGGTTTTATTTTTCACCACGATTTTCTTCCACACAGCCCAACTCACCACTTCGCGAGAAGTTCCGCCTATCCGGAACTGGTGGGTTTAAAGACGCAATTTACACGCTTCCGACTTGTTTGTGAGAATTGTCACGAAGTCTTCATCTTCTCGTTTCACGCGAGCAGTAGTAGTGGATGTGTGTGGATAGATTATACCTTTTTTATTAGCGAACCGCCGGTCAATGACCATTCAAGAAACGAACCACTTCAAGGATACGACATGGGTGGAAAAATCTGGGGAAAAGAAACAGACACACACCCAACATGCTAGTGGGGATGCAGCATCCCTAGAAGAACTTGAACTTGAAATCGGCCCGGCCGGTCGGACGATGGACACAAGTGACTCAACCACTGGATCTCTTCGGTTTTGCCCGTGGTTTCGGCCGCCGTCGGGTTGGGTCGGCTCCGGCTGGTCACAAACAACCTTGCGCCATCGTCCTCCGCTGCTCCACCGCACGCACGAATGTTGCGACAGTTATTGTTGACTCCCGTCCACCTGCAAGACGGAACCGTCGCCGCGCGCACGCTGGGTCTGATCCGTGATGCTGCGATCGTCAGCGTCTGCGGCACAGCATAAAAACCTTTATTTGACTATTGATGTGTAGCAGTTGATCGTTCGTCTTCGAACACTAAACATCGACCGGGTTCAGGACACACGCCCGTGGTGAAGTGAATCGGTTGTGACATCGGTTTAAAAGAAGCGCCAGCCCGTTCAGGATGAAATCGTTCGTGGTGTTATGCACGCTGCTGGCGGCAGCCGTAGCAGCTCCAGTGGCACAGTTCGGGTTCGGATATCCCGGTCTAGGAGGAGGTATTTACTAGCTTTGCCGCGGCCGTGAGTGAGGCGTTAAACGCAAAGATCGAGTGTAGTGCAAACACTGGGCGCACAGTAGTGGTGAACTCTTCTAAAGCTCCTCGCTTCGCCTATTTCTGTACCTTTGCTAACATTTTACATCACCTAACAGCCAAGTAGTGAAACTGATTTAATTTTTTTACCTCTTTTTCTTGTGCAAAAACGATATCCCCAATGGTTACTGAATGATCATTTCCTAAACACGATCACAGGCAAAGCATTTCGAAAAGGTAGTCAACATGTCTGAAGGCACAAAACGGAGTGTAAATGTAGTTTTTTAAATATCTTTCTTATTTTCTTATCAATGGCCGTACATATCGAAAACTGCACGGTCACCTGCATAACTGATGCATCTGTAAACACTGTCTCTCTCTCACACACGCGTACACAATGGTCAGCCCTACGAAGAGGTACGGTAGTGTTTCGTCCTACACACTAAATATTCAGATTTACAAACATCAGAAACGTCCGCAACCCGCCCATGCTGGAGTTATGTGATCAACCTTGCTGTTTCAAAATGAAGACAGAGTTCACACAATCCATGAATCAATACGACGTGAGATAGGCACAAAAGTAGAAATCAAGAATTCGACTGCTGGTTCAAAATATCAATATTTTAATCATATTTCACTATTACTATTTTCTGCATAATTTATAGTTAAAGGATGATCTTTTAAACAATACTTTTTTATAGATGAGGTCATCCAAACAGAAATACTTTCGTTGGTAGTTTTACCGAAAGTTTCGCGCAGATTATTCAAACAGAAATAAGTATACCTAATTTGAATAATGGCCAAAATCCCCGCAGGACCGGTTACACCGTGTCAACAGCCGTCCGCTGTCTCGCGGATGTTGTTCTTAATCGTCTCATGCGGAACGTGTGCTGTTGGGTTCCGACAAAAATCTACCGATATGTACACAATCGGGGTTTGATTGAGTTGTGTGCCGTCTTCACATTAGCATTCCGCATTTTTGCAGATTGTTTGTGTTTTATATTTGAACGGTGACATGATACAAACCTACGAACAGATGGATGAACGGAAGGAACTTCTTGGACAGTTCTGGTGCCATGGGAACCGAAACGCGGTTTATAAGCAGTTTAGTGTTAAGATTACTACTCGGCATGGGTGTGGTTGTCGTAGACGATCGTAGTCCGTATTTTTGTACCTGTCCTTCTTCGGCTTAACCCCACCGCTAATCGTAGTTTGCTTGTGATGGTCGGTTTCCGGTTGGTATTTCTAGGCTTCTTTCCCATAGCGGTTGCGGTGCCCGTAGCAGTGGCACCGATCGGTATCGCCCCGGTCGGTGTCGTAGCCCCGGTAGGATACGCAGTCCCAGGTAATGGCTTCGGTCACAGTAAGACTCATCGAAAACGGGGCATCCTCGTGCAGGCCGGTGTTTTGAGGCGTCGCCACTCCGTCATGGCCTCTCTATTTATCGTTACGTTTCCTTTCGTTTCCGAAATTTCCGGACAAGAACCTCACCATCATCATCATCATCACCATCGTCACCGACCACATTTTGAACGGTACGATGGACCAATAGGACCACTTGGAGTCGCTGGGCCACTGGGCGGTGGCGGAGGACTCTCTGGTAGCCAGGCGAACGCGCAGTCGGCCTCTTTCAACATTGGGCTGGGTGGCATTTCAGGATCGTTCAGCAATTCGAACGCCAACTCGTTCGGAGGCGGTGGCTTCGGAGGATCGGGATCGGGTGCCCAAGCTTCCGCACAGTCCGCCTCGTTCGGTGGAGGTCTCGGAGGATTCGGAGGTTCGGCCTCGAATGCCCAAGCCTCGGCAAACTCGTTTGGAGGTGGTGGTGGTGGATTCTTGCCGTAAGTAACTGACCGCTTTGACTACTGTAAGTGTCTTCATTCATCGTTCTGATACCATCGGTATTTTGTAGGTTCTTCTAAGTAAATCCGGAGGATGATAGAGCTGTACATAGGAAAACACCACGAGCGAAGCGAATTTAACCCATGGAGTTATCTCTGATGTTTTGTAAAATATTTTTTATTTATGAATAAAATGTTAAGCAACAAAGAAATCGAAAGCAAACGGGTTTTGGAGCGAACCGAAGGGCTGCCCCGATCGCGATACGATATGCAGTCCGCAACGTGATAAACGAAACGAAAGACTCACCAAGCGACGAACCTTTTCGACGTCACAACCACAGTGTTGTCGCGTCAAGGTCGAAGGTTGGGTCGCTGAAGAAACTGTGGTTCACACGTTGCAAGGTTTTGGGAGACTTCGGTTGGGTATTGATTGGAAGAAAAACTAGGATACAGTAAAACTGTATCAACGCACGAGGTTGACCGTCACGTCCATTTATCGTACACGGCAAGGCGGAGAGATCACCCGTTTTAAAGGTTACTTTTGGTGCAATAACTGGTTCGTTTATCGTTCGATCGTTTGAAAACTTTCATCTACGTAGCATCGGCATTCGTTCCGTGATAGCAGAACGGGAAACTTGAAAATATAGCAAAACGCACTAAAAGGCCGCTAATGCTTGGGCGACAAAAAAAAATCTTGTTTGTTGGATAACAAATCTGAAACAGAATCTTTCATTTTTTTCTGACCGTTCTAAAGTATGTCGGATATCCTAAACAAATATTTTATAAAATTTCATGCTTTTGCTGAGCTTTGCATGCTGAGAAATATTGCAAAATTAAGTATATTAAAGGGGGATGTTTGATTTGTGTTTGTATTTTGTATATTTAAACTTGAATGGTGGCTTCAGCCATAATTCGACAATCTGCCTCGCTGTTGGATCTCTTGCATTGTGACCTTCAGCGAGAAAGGGACAAGTGGAAAAAGGTTATTCACCCGCCCCGGAGAACACCCGGTAGCAATAAGTTAACCCAACAGCCTAGTGTCTAGTATTTGTTGCGCAGCTTCGCTGGCCGATTGCTGTTGATGCTGCGCAGTTGTTGCTGGGCTACAATGGACCGGCGACGATCCTCCGGCACGGAAGCTGGACTTCCGTAAGCGGTAGCATGGCTTGTGGCCGAACCCCCCTTGCCGGTGCTGTAGCTGTTGGCGATGGCGATAGCACCTCCGTTGGTGCTACCGAACGTAACCGGGAACATTGAGCCACCGCTGGCGGCACCGGGTTTGCTGCTGTTTCCCCGGCGCGTTCCGAAGCTCACCGCACTCGGCTCTTCCCCTGCATCATCGTCCTGTTCCTCCTCCGAGGCCGAGTCCAACTGTACCGTGGTAACTTTTTTCTTCTGCTTGTCCGGAACAGCGACCGACGGGGCCAACGGTTCCAGTCCGGTATCGTCCACAACCGACGCTCCATCGAACGCACTGCCTACGCTGCTTGCTCCCGGATCAGCCAACAGATCTCCTTCGTCTCCGTAAGGGATATCATTTTCGGGTGACGCTTCAGCAGGATAGGCATCGGCAAACGACTGAACCGCGGGTGCCACCGGATCAGCTGGAGGTCGGCAATCGGCTGTTACAACACAGAACAAATGCAAACGTGCAGAGCCCGAGAGCTGATGTGGGGAATCGTCCTCACTCCTATACGTACTCTTTAGCAGTGTCCCAGTGGCGATGTCATCTCCGGAGGCGAACGCTGCCACACCGCTCGTGGCCGACCGGCGGTGGCTGCGTAACCGCTGGTGCTGGTACATTGCCTGCTGATACATGGCGCTCTGCTGGAGCAGCGGCAAGCCCATCATTGGGTATGCGTTCCGGTAGTACATGAATGCTGAGCCAACAAGAGAAGCAAAGATCATCTAAGTTAAACGTCACACTCCAGGACCGATCATCCAACCAGATCACGCACCGTGCTGTGGATAGGGATAGGCCATGCTGAGGGCCACGCCACACAGGAGAGCAAACACTACGGTTGACTTGTACATAGTGGTCCGGTTAGGTTGGACTGTTCACTTTGGGAGCGTCACTTGAAGAACTGTTTCACTCAATTTAACCTTCTTCAAACTCCACACTGATTGCCTGGGAAAGTTATTCTTTTCGGCTACAAATACCACAACTCAATTCCTTTTAGGGGAACGTCGACGTCGAAGGCAAACTGCCGGTGGGGATAAGCACACGCCAACGCCGCCGGATCTCGCGACCGAACCGTACAGATCTCCTACAACAACTGACTGATAACCATCATCCCCGGGATCATGCCTTTTATACCGCGAAGACGATCTCGGACCTTAGAGTTTCCACTGGTCCGAGACCTTACCTCGTTGGTATTCATGTCCATGGGCGAGGTATTATTGCCTGCTCTTTTGTGCCACACACTGCACACTGCGGGTTTGCAGCGCCGGGTCGACTTTGCATGTGCGGCTATTGATTTTATTAGATTTTAGAATAAATTTACCGAAGAGCCGCTCCGCGTAGTCGGCAAGTCTGCAACTATGATGGGACCAGACCAGGGACCAGATATGCGCGAGAATTGCAAGCAATAAATCAGAACCAGAGCTACACGTGTGCAGTAGCTGCTCCGGATCTGGTCACTAGCAGTAAAGAGTAAAAACAATGTTCGGGAAAAGTACTAATACTAATAGTAGACGTGCGTTAGGACTCGTTCGCTATTCAGGACGACCGTCTTCGATGTCGATCGTTGCCCATGGTAGTCTCGTATTCTGCACCGGGCCTATCAATATGGTGACTGAATCTTATCGCGCCGATTCCGCCAGAAATTGGACAGTCGAAATGGATGTCAATCACTTCGTGACATCTGTCACACCATCTGTGCGCCAGCGGCTCCCGTTCTATTGTCCCCGCGTATTGATACGTTCGATATCGCGCTGGAGCCGATTCCGGATACGCATTCCGCCGCTGAGGCAGCATTGTATGGTAATTTCTGCCAAAACGAGCCTCTTTGGGGCTCGTCGTGGTCGTATCTACGGCTTCTAGTCCCCACCCCCGAATCGCAACGCATTGTCCAATATTCTTCCTCCCGCTAATTGAAAGGAAGAAGCACGTGTGCGG